>NW_019154139.1:12762363-12827101 GCF_002288905.1 Enhydra lutris kenyoni | reverse complement strand
TTTCTTTCTTTCTTTCTTTCTTTCTTTCTTTCTTTCTTTCTTTCTTTCTTTCTTTCTTTCTTTTTACCGTACCAAAAGCTCTACACCAGAAAAAGGCAATAACCAGTTTGAAAAATGAGTGAAGGATAGCAACATACAGCTATAGAAAAAGAAATGTAAAATACAATCAATGAGAAGGAGGATGCTAAATCTCATTCGTAATTTAAAAATGCAAATTTAAGCAATGAGATATCATGTGTCACTTTTCAAATTTACAAATATTAAAAGAATTGATAATATTCACTTTTGTCAAGGCTACCAAGCAACAGAAGCTCTCATACATAGTTGGTGGAAATGGAGATGAACACATTTTAATGGGGGTAATTTGTCAACATCAATCAAAAATTACAAATAAATTTCTAACTTTAGAGTTGTTTCAGATTTACAGAGAAATTAAGAGGACAGAACAGAGAGCTCCCATATACCTCACACTCACTTTTCTCTATAAACGTCTTATGTTACTATGGTACATTTATCACAGTTAATGAACCAATATTGATCCATTATTATTAAGTAAAGTCATTACTTCGCTGAGATGTCTTTAGTTTTTACCTAATGTGCCTCTTCTGGCCTGGGACTCATCTAGGACACCACAATATATTTAATCATCATATCTCCCTGGGCTCCTCTTGGCTGTGAAGTTTCTCAGGTTTTTTTCCTTATTTTTGATAACCTTGACAGTTTTGAAGAGTCCTGGTCATGTGTTACAAAGTCTGTCTACAAAGACTATCTAACCCTCATTTGGGACATTCCAATGTTTTTCGCACGTTTCAGCTGGCATAGTATGTTCTTGGAAGGGAGACCAAAGAGGTCAAATGCGATTCTCATCCCATCATAATAACGGGTACATATTATCACCATGATTTCTCCCGGTCATGTAGTGTTTGCCAGGTTTCTCCCCTATATCTTGCCCCTTCCATACTGTACTCTTTGAAAGGAAATCACTTTGTATTGTCCCCCATTAAGGAGTGGAGAGATGTGCTCCAACTCCTTGTGGGTTCTGTATATAAATTATTTAGACTCCTTCTGCATGAGGGATTTATTTCTTCTCCATTTATTTACTCAATAATTATTTTACATCAGTATTGTTTCATACATTTTTTATTTTATAGTTGAAGTTACAGTCAAATACTACTTTATTTTGTGGCTCAGATTGTCCCAGGGTTTCCTTTGGTTGTTTCACTAGGCTTCCCTCTCCCTTTGACACGCCCTCATCATTTTACTTAAAAACAAAAACAAAAACAAAACCCAAAAAACAAAAAGTGAAACAAAATTTCCTTATTTTCTGGAACTACAAGATACTCGAGGCTCATCTTGTAAATTCACTGCCCCAGTCCTAGAATCAGCCATTTCTCCAAGGAGCACTGGTTCCCTTCATTAACAAATGTTGTTAGAAACCAAGATCTGGGTACAATGTATTCTTACTACTAAGAGGACTTTGTTTCTAGGCCCTCTTAGTTGACAGAATGAGTATACTAATTGCTTTACAGATACATATCTGTAAATATTTCTGTGTGAATAACTGTATCTTTATTAAGCAAAATATTAAATTGATACTGATGTGTCCAATTCTAATCCATTACCACATGGACCATTCTAATCTTCTCTTGTTTTTTTTCTAACATCCTATTCCCAACAGTGAGGAGTCTGGTTCCCATCATCAATTTACTTAATTGCCTATCTGTATAGTGGTTCCAGAATCGTTATCCCATATCTCCTGGGGAAACAACTATCGACTAGAAAAGAGGACTTGTGTGCAGCTCATTTTGCCTTAGCGGTTCCATTCGTTCCCAAAGTTAACATAAATCAGCACTTCTTTCAGTGAGATTGTTTTATACTTTTATAATACAGTTAGATTATTTTTGTCACACTCTTCTTGTGATCTTCCTTGTGATTTCCTGACCTAAATGATTTTTTTTTCAAATTTGTCATTTGACAAATGCAAAGTGTCATGTACCCACAATTATAGGAACATACAAAATAGCTTCACCACCTTAAGTAACCCTGCTTCTCAGCCCCTTCCCTTGACCAAATAGTAGCAACCACTGATCTGCTTCCCATAGCTATAGTTTTATGTTTTCTAGAATGTTCTATAAATATACAGTATGGAGTGTTTTCAGATTGGCTTTTCTTTTTTAACTTAACAATATACCTTAACATTCTTCCAGATCATTGTGTGGTTTGATAGTTCCTTTTTATTTTTGAATAGTAGCCCATGTATGGATGTATCAGGGTTTGCTTTTCCACTCACCTATTGAAGAATATCCTGGCTGCATCTTGTTTTTGCCCCTTATGAGTGAAGCTCTTATAAACATTTTTGCTTTCAGGGTTTGGGGTGTACATGATGTTTCAAATCAGCTTTTGAAACACTAGGAGTGTGATTTTGGGGTTTTGATAAGACTATGCTTAGCTTTATAAAAAATTGCCTGTCTTCCAAAGTGGCTGTGCCATTTGACATTCACACTAACAATGAGTGAAAGTTTCTGTTGCTCCGTGTCCTTGATGGCAATTGATATTACCAGGCTTTTGGATTTTAGCCTAAGTATATATGGTGATATTCCATTATGGTTTTAACTTGCATTTCCCTAATAACAAATCATGTTGAGCACCTCTTCTCTTTCTTGCCATCTATATATCTTCTTTGGTGAGGTGTTCTGATTGTCCTCCCACTCTTAAATTGGGTTATTTGTTCTCTTATTGTTGAGTTTTAAGAGCTCTTTATATATTTTGGATACCAATCTTTTATCAGATACACAGTTTGCAGATACTCTATTTTGTCCCTTATCTTTGCATTTGCTCAGTGTCTTTCACAGAGCAGAAGTTTTTAATTTCAATTCAGTTCAACATATTAATGTTTCTCTTCACAGATTGTTCTTTCGATGTTGTATCTAAAAATTCATCACCAAACTAAAAAATAACATCAGCTTTCTCCTTCATTTTCTTCCAGACATCTTTATAGCTTTACATTTCACATTAAGGTCTATGATATTTTTGAGTTAATATTCGCTTCAGGTATAATATGCTTTTAAATGATTGTCTAGTTATTCCAGCACCATTTGTTGAAAAGACTGTCCTTTCTCCATTGAGATGCCTTTGCTCTATTGTCAAAAATCAATTGACTATATTTGTGTGGGTCTGTTTCTGGGCTCTCTGGTCTGTTCTGTTAACCTCTGTGTCAACTATTCTGCCAATGCCATACTGTTTTGATTACTGTAACTTTATAACGAGCCTTGAAATTAGGTAAGGTGGGTCCTTTGGCTTTGTTTTTCTTTAGTATTATAGCTATTCTAGATATTTTGCTTTTCTCCATAAAACTTTTGGAGAAACTTCTGCAGTTTGCTAAGACCTGCAGAATATAGCTTTTTGTTGGAATTTTATTACTATTTATGTTACAATCATAAATCCAGTTGGGAAGAACTAATAATAGCACTGAGTCTCCTGATTCATAAGCTTGGAACATTTCTCAATTTATTTAGAACTTTAATGTCCCTCATCAGTGCTTTGCAGTTTTGTTTTATTTTTGTTTCTGTATACAAATCCTATACATATATTGAGAGATTTATGTCTAAATACTTTACTTTTGGTGATTTTATAAATTTCAAATTCCACTTGTTCACTGGTAGTAAATAGGAAAACAGTTGACTTTTTTATTGACCTTGTACCTTTCCATCTAGCTGTGCTCACTCATTAGTAAGAGGAGATTTTTGTAGATACTTTGGGATTTTCTACACAAAAAAATATGACTTCCTATAGCGTAGCAATTCTTCTCCCAGGAATTTTACACTACAAATATTCTTACATAAGGGCACACAATTTATGTACAGAGATGAAATGGTGAAATCCATTATAGCAGACATAAAGTCTGAACCTGGCTTTCTTCATTGTTTCATAAAGAAGTTGGCTGGCCTTTGTCCTCCTTTCTGGGGGATGTCTCAATCCTTGGAATTTCTTGAGTATTAGGAGTGTCTTTGCTATTCCTGGTAAGTGCCTCTGGCCACACCTGAACACCTGATAGCTATGCTAACCAGGCGCCTCTTGACGGACCCCTAGGTAGTTTTAATGAGATCATTGAGGGTTGGGCTGGCATGGAGAGAAAAACCAACCATGTGCCTAGACAGGTGGGGCTTTGTGCCCAGTAATATAAGCCCCACCTCGAGGAGCCTGAAGATGGAGTTCAAGTGCATGGCCGGTGATGGCAGTCAATCTTGCCCATGTAATTAAACCCCAGTAAAAAGTGCTAGTGAGCTCCCTTCATTGGCAATACCCTATAATGCATCCAGAGGGTACACATCCCTGGGAATGGCAGAATCTTCCCATCCAAGACTCTCCCAATGCCTCACCTTACATTTCTCTCCCTTTGCATCTTTTTGCTATAATAACACTGTAATTATAAATATAGCATTTTCCTGAGGTCTGTGAGTCATTTTAGTGAATTATCAAACCTGAGTATCTAGTGGGAACCCATGAGTTTGTAGACATCGGGTGAGAAGTTGGGGTATCCTGGGAACTTCTAAACTTGTGACTGATGTTTGAGGTGAGGATGGTCTTATGGAGGACTGTGAACTTAATCTGTAAAGTTTGGCCCAACTCCAGGTAGTTGGTATCAGAAGTCTTTGTACACATTTCCAGGAGTCTAGTGTTTCAGAGAATGAGGACAGAGATGAGTCGGAAAAAGCTAAGGTCAAGACAATCAGAAGTAAACCCTGCTTTATTTTCCCCACGGAAGCACCCATTTTCCCCAAACTCTGGTCCTCAAAAAACCCACACCAGTGGCACTTGCTGTAGTTTCCTAAGGTTCCTGGCCCATGATCCATTCTTTGAAACATCCTGGAAATATTCCCAATGCAGGACACAGCAGAGCAGTGCTTTCTTTCTCCTGGACCAATACTGATTATTTTGAGAGCAAGATGAAAATCACTCAGTCATTTCTCTCATGGCAGGCAAAAGAAAAAAAAAAAAAAAAAAAACCAGGCAAGAATAAAAACCACTTCGCTTCTTGTCTTGGGTAATTGCTGGTTTCCTTTTTGCCAAGTAAATTCAGGGATTACTTGAATGCTGGAATGAGTTGGCAGCCAAGATGGCCGCCTCTTCACAATTCAGGAAATCAGGTTTGTTCTGCTTCATCTTTCCTCTTTAGAGCAGCAGGCAATTTTTAGAAGTCTTTTCCTGAGTCTGCTTGGTGCCCAAGCATGAATTCTAAAAGACAGAGAATGAAATGGCTAAAGGAAAGTTGAGTTGCAATATTGGAGGAAATAAAAGTACAGGTGTGTAGCAAGAACCATGATTTATACACAGGAAGCCAAGGGTTACTATTTCCTTTGTTTTTGTTGTCATTCTTTGTTTATTTTTTTAAGGGTATATCTTGTAATGATAAGGTCTAGAAAATGCAGTAAGAAAATGGGGTAAAGCTCCTTCAGGTTTCTAGGAGAGGGGTCTCTGACTTAATATGGCTCAGCTAGATGCACTATGGTTTCCCTGACAGGCCAGCCCTTTAAAGAGCAGCAAGCCCCTTGTAGCTGTATCCCCTCCAGCCAGCAGGGCAAGAAGGCATTTCAACAACTCTTGCCTATAGCAGGAGAGCCTGAAGAGAACCATGGGTGTTTGGGGCGGTGGAGGGGGGACTTAGAATTTTGTTCTTGGTTTGTCTCCCCCTCTGATTTTTCCCCTCTTCATTTTTCCCTTTCTTCTTCTAATGTCCTCCATGCTATTCCTTATGTTCTACAAGTTAGTGAAACCATATGATAATTTACTTTTTCTGCTTGACTTATTTCACTCAGTATAATCTCCAGTCTCATTCATGTTGCTGTGAAAGTTGGGTATTCATCATTTCTGATGGCTGAGTAATATTCCATAGTATATATGAACCACATCTTCCTTATCCATTCTTCTGATAAAGGACATCTTGGCTCTTTCCACTGTTTGGTGATTGTGGTCATTGCTGCTATGAACATTGGGGTACATGTGGCCCTTCTTTTCACTACACCTGTATCTTTGGGGTGAATACCCAGTAGTGCAATTGCTGGGTCATAGGGTAGCTCTATTTTTAATTTTTTGAGGAACCTCCAGCCTGTTTTCCAAAGTGGCTGCACCAACCTGCATTCCTACCAACAGTGTAAGAGGGTTTCCCTTTCTCCACATCCTCTCCAATATTTGTCCAAGAAACAAACTAACAAACTAAGGGTTTCAGAGGGGATGGGAGTGGGGGGATGCATTGGCCTGGTGATGGGTATTAAGGACAGCATGTATTACATGGAGCACTGGGTGTTATCTTAGAACAGTACATCAAAAACTAATGACATATTGTATGGTGAATAACATAACAGAATAAAAAATAAAGAAACAAACAAACAAACCAGGCATATAAACAAAAAGAGTTTTGTTCTTAGAGAACAGATTAGACTGATAGGGGAGATTTTTTTCTCCCTCACAATTTATGTGAGATGTAACCCTCTACACCATGAAAGAGAACATGAATGATAATTCAAAATATAGGAATTTAATTAGTTTCTGAAAGCATCTGTGGATAGGTGCTAGGTAGACCAGACACTGAGCTGAGAATGAAGAACAAAGAAAGAATAAGACACTTTCCGGCAGGTCAGAGGTGAGCAAATGAAAAATGAGCATCTTATATGATTAAAAGCTATAGTAGAGAGATGTGCATGGGAACGGAGATGACAGCCCAGTCCCAGAGTGGAAACAAGGGAGAAGGAAGAGGAGAAAACATCTGACCTGGAGGCAATCTAACAACATGGAAGGGGCAGGGAATTTAAAGTCCATCCAGTAAGTTGCAAATTCCCTTGTCCAGCTATGTGATCCTGGGAGTTACTTAGTCTTTCTGAGCTTGTATTTCTTCACTACAATATAAGCTGACACACCCCTCATGAGGTTATTGTGTGGGTGAGCTGACATCTTTCATGGCAGTCATTTAGAACAGCCCATGGCACATCCCAGCAAATGGTAGCTCAGTGGTTGGAATTAAGGGCATGTTGGATTTCTCCATTTCAGTGGAGTGGCTGCAGGGAAGCAGAAGATGACTCATCTCTCCCTTGGACAAGAGGCAGATACTGAGGACCAGCACAATTAGGTTTGGAGAAAGAAGGAGGAAAATAAATGTGATTTGGAATGTTGTAGATGACATGCCTTTGGGATACTGGGGAGGGAGGGATAATCAGGAATGGAGGCTGAGGGAAGAGGCAGGAGTTGCTGACTGCATCAGTGGAACTTCAGCCAACCAGACAGCTTAGAACTTCCTTTGCCTCCATCTTTGTACTTCCTGTTACTGGAGTAGATGACCCAGTCTCTCCAGTGACTCGCTTCATTTGGCTTCATCTCCCTGAACTTTTTGAGGACAGCTGCAGGCAGGCATGAACCCTTATTTGACTCATTCACTCAATCATTCATTTTTTTATTCAGTAAATATACTGAGGTACCTACTATATACCAAAAGCTGATAGAGAATCTAGAGAAACCACATTGAATGAAATGGTTGAGTTCCTTGCTCAGTGAGATGAACTGTACTTATGTGTATATAATGTTGGACATCTTCATGCCCCTCCCTACTCACTGACAGTTTAATTTCAATAGAGGACATATTTCCCTTCACATCAACTCTGGATGACTTTGTGGCAAAAAGAAAAAGAAAAGAAATTATAAAACAAAATCACCTTGGGTGGACTTTTAGAAATTATAAAGTCCAGTTTCCTTAGTTCCACAAATACTTATTGAATGTGTATCATGTACCAGGCACCCTTATTTTTCAGATGAATAAAAGAAACCTAAGAGGGACTTTATGGATTGAATGTTTGTGTTCCCCCCAGAGTCCATATGTTGAAGTTCTAACCCTCAGTATGTGAAGATGGGTGCTCTAGGGAGGTCATTAAAGTTAAATGAGGTCATAAGGATGGGTCCCTGATCTGATAACATTAGTGTCCTTATTAGAAGAGCCCCCCCCCCCGGGAGCCCACTTACTCCACCCCACCCCCAACCCTTGCACAAGCACTGGGAAGAGGTCATCTGTAGACAATAGCAAGAAGGCAGCTGTTCTCAAGCCGTGAAGAAAGAAGAGAGAGCTCTCACCAGAAACCAAATTTACTGACACCTTGATCTTGGACTTGTCAGCCTCCAGAAGTGTGAGAAGATAAATGTCTGTTGTTTAAGCTACCAGTCTATGGTAGTTTGTTTTGGTGACCCAAGACAGCTAAGACAGGAGGGTCAGTGTTTTGCCTAGGGTCATCGAATGAATATATGAAAGGGCCAGTGTATTACTAGTTAGGTATTGTGATCTGAAAAATCAGTCCAAGATTCAGAAATGTAAACATCAACCATTTATGATTTATAATGTATCTGTAGATTTATTCAGGGGTTGGTCAGTCTAGGCTGGCCTCTGTTATGGATAAGTTTGTTCCATGTATCTCTAACCCTTCTCCTGAGATCAGCAGGCAAGTCTGGGAAGGTCCTTCTCATGGTTATGGCACAGATCAGAAACAACTAGTAGAAACATGTGCATAATCTTGCAGCCGGCACATGGTCAGAACCTGGTTACATCCACCTCGTTTGCTGGCTGAAGAATGTCAAGTAGATTAGTCCAGAATCGTAATAGGGAGATAATACCAAGGTTCATGATAAAGGTTGTGGATTCAGGGAGGAGCACAAAACTGGAATCATTATGGCAGTCTAACACATCCAGGATTCCAAAGCAGGACTCAAGCCAGAAGTTAGGGTGAGCAGTAATAACAGCCAATGCATCCAGTGTTCTTCCCCACCTAAGCCCTGCCCATAACCATTCTGTACACCTCAGGCTACCACTTCTATACCATGACCAGAGTCTTTCCGTACTTCTAAGTCTGGAGTCTTGAAATTTTCTTTGCTTCTTCCTATGTCATGAAAACCTGCTCTTAGGAGGCTTAGCTGGGGCGGGGGGGGAGTAAAAGCTAATTACTAAGTTCTGATAACTTGTGTTTGCTAAAGTAAATATTTAATCAGAGTGTTTAATCTGTATGTTGCTCTGTGCCTAGTACTAGGGTATTAGTCTTCGAGACAAATCATAGAACCACTTCTCAAAGAGTATGCACTCCAGTGGGAGAAATATTACACACACATAATTGTTTTCATCCCTGGGCAAAAAAAAAAAAAAAAAAAATTCTTGAGTGCCAAGCACAACCATCATGGAGCACTGTTTGAGCCTTGCTGTATGGCTCCAACAAGCTTTTTGCTATCCTACAATATGGAGGAAAGTAAAAGGAAGCTCACATCCCTGGGTGACAGGAAATCTGGAAGGCATGTGAAATGGAAAGTCTATGAAAAAATGTCAGTCTCAACTGGACAAACAATGCTAATAGTGATAATGTACATTCCAAGTCTTCTCATGCCCAGTCCTGTGCTGGGAAGTCACTTTCCTGTTCCTTTCTGTCTGCTTACATGCACCTATCCCCCAAACACTGGGTCAAATCACATGCCCTGCATGACAATATTCCTAATACTAAGTGCATTCCACACACATAGTTCCTGGTGTCCGCCTCCCCACAGCAGGAATGGGGGAATTGACTCTAAGGGAGCCGGGAGCCAAGTTTGTGCTCACTTGTGTTTTTTCCTAATTGTTTTATGTGGAGATGTTTTATCTTCATGACAGCAGAACACACTCCTTGAGGAAAAAGCAATATGTCTTCTCTTTATTTTGTCCCCTAATGATGGTTAATATATGTAGGCAATGCTCAGAAATAAATGCTCATTCAATATACACAACACCATGGGTTATGCTGGGCTCTGCAGGCAGGGAGATGAATGGAACACTATTCCCACCCTCAAAAAGCTGCCGATCTCCTGAGAAACAGATGTTTAAAGAGATGGAAAAGAGTCCTGTTAGAGAATAAATTTTTGCCACCCCACACTCCACCCCACCCCCACTTCCAAGAAGGCACCAAGTAACAGACTTGCTGGAGTCTGGAGTAAGAATAGAGATGCTCAGCATTAAAGCAGATGGGAAGGGACAGCAGGGCACCATGAGGCCACTGCATGTGGTCCCTTATTTCAGAGAGAGTCTCTGGTAGCTTCCTCAGAAGATTATTTGACCCTTTGTGTGTTGTGGTCCCAATGATAAATAAAACCCCATGAGCCCAAGAAGAGGACCAAGAGGAAAGGAGAACTATCCTTCTAGGGTTTTGGCTGGACTTCAAGTCCATCCTGACCTGGAGCCAGCCCAGGCTGACTTCTTCCACAGAATGTGCCTGCATGTGCAGATCAAAAGGGCATTGTTTCCAAGCCCATGGCAGTATGGAGAGTGGATGGCCCAGCTGCTGCCTCTGTGTCCCTGCTCTTCTGGGAAGGAGAAGGCACCTGGTCAACTTCCATTTCCCTGCGTCAGGGAATGGTGCATATCAGAGTCCCCCAGCTCCCCAGACATAGCTCCCTGAGCTGTTTTCCATCACTGCCAGTGCCCTTCTCCATGGACAAAAAAGAGAGGAAGACCCAACCTGGACTTGCTCTGAGATGCTCTGTTGTTAAGAATGGCACCCTTGTCATCAGCTCACACGAGCCTCCTAAAGGATATTACTAATAAGAGCAGGGGAAAGTTTGAGCTTCTGTAGGCTGAAGACAGACCAAGAGGCATTAGATAGGCCCCTACCCAATCCCCAATTGCACATGAAGTTTGGGAAAAATACTTGGTTATAGAATAGTAGAGAGAATTTTTAAATCAAATTTCTTGAGGTAGAATTTAGATACAACAAATTAATGCCTCCAGTTTAAGTGAGCAGTAGGAAATATTTTGCCATATGTGTATACCCATATACCAATACCCCATATAAGACAGAAATTTCCCATCATCCCAAAATATTCCTTCCTGCCCCTTCCCAGTCAATGCCCCTTGCTTCCCAGCCTAGACATCCAGTGATCTGATTCATGGCTCATGTCCAAATGGCTTAGTCCTGTCCTTGGGATGGAAAACCAGGAAGTCTAATATAGCATGATCTATGACATACTAAGAAAAGTGTGCAGGAAATGTGGAAGTACATAGGAAATTCTTTCTTAAAGTGACATTGAAGTTTAGATTTTAAAGATGATGAGGAAATATCCAAGTAAGAAGCTGATGAAAGCTGGGCAGAGGGAATAGCACAATGTACAATGTACAATGAGGCAGTGACAAAGGGGGGCTGACCCAGTTAAAACACTATAAGAAGTTCAGCATGGTGGACTATGGGGAAGATGGGATAAACACATGAGAGAATTAAAAAGGATCCTTGAAGGCTTGATAATAAGGCTATCTCAGATCCCCATTGTCTTGGTGTTGTGTTTATAGTAATTGCCTCTATCACCAGAATGTAAGCCCTAGGACTGCAAGTGCTTTGCTGATTTTGTTAACTATTGTATCCCCAAGACCTACAACATTGCTTGACATGCAGCAGAAACTCAATAAATATTTGTTGACTGAATGAATCAATTCATGAATCCCCAAATTTGTCCCCATTATATATATATGTGTGTGTTATAAAGATCAAGAATAACAAACCTGAGTTGAGATGGGAGCCCTGGGAGTTAGCTAGGTTGTCCACTGACCCTCATATCCCAACCTACTGATGTGGGTGATTCAATCAGTGCAGGGACAGTCAGAAAGTCCCCTGCTCTCAGGCTTCTATCTGAGGTACAGGGGAGGCTTCTGGTCCTAGGCTGCTCAACAGAATGAAATGCACTACTAGAGAAGTAACAAGGGGAGGGCGTGGAAGTGAAGGAGGAAGTTAATAAATTTTCCCTGCTCCTGTTCCACACCCTGTAGAATAAGAGAAAGTCCACAGTGGTAAACACTTCCAGCTTTACCCAACTGTGACATTTACAAAGTTACAGAATCTCACCACTGCTCAGCTAGATGATCAAGTCAATCCTTCTCTTTTGGCAGATGGGGAGACTGTGGCTTAGAAAGGTGAATCACCTTGCCCAATGTCACCTGGCCACGCAGAGTAAGGAAGGATGACCTTCAGGACTCCTGACTCAGTGGCCAGCAATACATAGCTCAAGCTTCCCCTTCTTTATGATTTTTCCTCTCTTCCCTGCTAGAACTGTCCATTTCCCTCTGTGTCACCTTCCAGTTTAGATATCAATGAGCATTTATAATACTTGTTTACAAGCCTGTCTTCTCAAGGTCAGGACCAGGATTGGCCCTACTTAGCACAGTGTCTGACATATAGCAGGTACTTGGTCTGATCATGGTATATCATAGTGGTTAAGGACACAGGAATCAGAAAAACCTGGATCTGAATCCCAACCACACTGTTTATTGGCTGGAAAGCATTTAGGCAGGTTTCTGAGCCTCCTCATGTCTCAGTTTCATCACCTGTAAAATTATGTGCATTGGAGTCCAATACGTAGTAAACATTCAATAATTGTTAGCTGCTATCACTGTTAATAATAAGTATTCATTGACTATCATCTTCAGGCAAACATGCTAATTCCCAAAAGACACAGCCATTTAGTGATCCTGACTTGTTGGCCCAGAGTCCCATCTGGACTCCTGCTGGAATGGAGTTGAGGAAAAGAGGAATTACTGGGCAGTGTGCACTAACATGTGGGGGGCAGAGATAATTCAGCCTTCCGCAAATGAAAATTAATCATCTTGGCTTCACTCTGCAGGCAGGCAGCAAAAATGTCAGCTTGCCCCCTTCCCGGGCCACTGGCAGGATTGCTCAGGAAATGAAGAAAGGAGTCAGGATTTGTTGGAGGAGGCGGCCACACAGACCCACATTCTCCCCATCAGATAAAGGCATTATCAGCCTCCTCCCTTCCCTCTCTCTTGCTGCCGAGCTACCCAGGGCGACAGGCCCCCAGCACAACAGCGTTGTGCTTCCAGCATTGTTATTTCTTAGATTAATCTGGCTTCAGTATGTTCCAACAATGCATACTTTATCTACGAATGCTAAAGAAACCTCTATCTGTTACAATTGGAATAGGGTCTGAGGCATTAGACGCATATGCTAAAAATGCCACTGCTGAGATAAACGCGCATCGCAGGTGTCCCTTTCGCACCTTGGAGAACGTTTTCCTGAATAGATGGGAGTCCATTTCCTGAGACGCCTTCTCGAAATGATTACTAGAACATCGCAGTGACTTTTCACACATAGGCAGAGCTGTTTACTTTTTGTCCCGAGCACTTGGCAATGAACCTTTACCCTGATGCTGCTGACAGTTGTGTGACATGGGTGGGGCTCCTATCACTATGTCTGTTTTCCACGGAAAGACAACATTTTGTTTTCTTTTTTAAGATTTTATTTATTTATTTGACAGAGAGAGAGAGAAAGAGCACAAGCAGGGGTAGCTTCAGGTGGAGGGAGAGGGAGACGCAGGCTCCCTGTCGAGTAAGGAGCCCAGTGCAGAACTCAATCCCAAGACCCCGGGATCATGACCTGAGCCAAAGGCAGACGCTTACTCAGCTGAACCACCCAGGCCCCCAGGACACAGGGTTTTGGTCTGGGTTGGCGAAAGTCATAGCTCCAGCCAGTGACCTGTTGTCTCATTCTCCAGACCCACAGATTTCTGCAGCAATACAGTAGACATCTGTTCCTAACCCAACCTCCATTCCTTTTCTTCTGGATAAGAATAGAAGAACCGCATGCCCAGAGGAAATCCTCCCCTATCCAGATTTTCCTGCAGCTAAGTGTGTCCATGAGGGCCTGCACTGACTGTGTGAGGTGTTTGGGAAACACTTTAAAGGACACAGATTCAACATGTTGCTGCAGCCTTGTGGCCCTTTCTGATCATTTTTGCCTGTAACATAAAGGCAGGAGTCTGGAAGTATAGCAGCCATCTTGGGACCATGAGGTAACAAATGGTGGAAGAAAATGCTAAGGATGGCAGAGGGGAATGATGATAAAAGAGTCATCGGGGAGCATCGGGGAGCCACTACCCCAATATGAGATTGTCCCCTCCTTTCTGCTTCTTCTTGGCAGCCAGCCATAGTTGTTGCTAACAAACAGGAGTCCTAAATGATCTAGAAGGTATTTCCCTTCTGACTGGAATGTCCATTTATTTCCCTTCAGTCAAGTAAACTCCTGCGTTCCAGTCTCTGCTCCAGTCTCCCCCATCTGTGAAATCTTCCCTGGATGTCCCAGGGTAATTTAGGGGATCCCTTCTGTGGGCTTCCATGGTACCCCATAGACCTCTCTAGAACTCTTGTCTGTCAGACGCATGGTATCTGGTGGCTGTGTGTTTGTGTGTCTGTTCTCCCCAGGAAACACCTGCAAGGACAAAGACTAAAACTTCTAGTACCAGGCCTATACCACTTAGTAGGTGCTCAATGACATGTCGTACAACGAATTGCTTCACCTATGTGGTCTTGGCCACATTGCTCTCTGCATTTTTGTTATCTTGTTGGAGGTCTCCTGGCCCAACTTTTAAATATCTTTTTTCCAGAGCCACAAACTCAGCCCCCTTCTGATTTCCTTCCTTGAATGATCTCATTTAGCCTAAGTTCATGAGGCTATGAAGGTGTTCATGCCTCCCGGCTGAGATTTCTGCTGCTGAATTGAAGATCCAGCTGACGTACCATCACCTTATAGCTCATATTCATGTGCTCTAGTGATGAGGAACACTGACTCAGAGCCTATCCGCCAGGATTCCAGTCCTCCTCCTTCCCCTTGCCAGTCGTGTGACTGGGGTGGGTTACTTAAACTCTCCGTGCCTTTGTTCCCTTCTCTTAAAATGGGGAGAGTAATCATACCCACGTAGGGTTGTCATGGGGGCTAAAGTCTTCTCTATACACATACAACACTAACAACAGTGCTAGGCTCCTAGTAAGAGCTGGTTGTTACCACACTTGTCACTAGGCAGGCCCACCTGGATGCCCCACAGACCTTTTCCCTCAATACATCCATTCTCAACTCTCTCTTCCCTCCCAAACAAAGGAGCCTGCTCGCATTCCTACATAGCCTATCTCCGCTAACGTCACCATCATCGCTTCAGTCTTCTCCAGCCCCCTACCCCTGCCAGAAACCTAAATTAGATGTTGCCTCCTCCTCCACACCTCATCCAGGGGCTGAAAGAGACCTGTCTTTCAGCACTGTCAAATAGTCAACTATATTCCCTCAATATTCTTGAATCCATCTTTTTTTTTTTTTTTTTCCAAAGAAGTGGTCAGGCACAAAGCATCTTGCCTAGGCTATTGAGATAGTCTCTCACTAGTGCCCTTGCTGTTTTTATACCCATTAAATTCTTCCAGCACATATTGGCCACAATCATTATTCCTGCAAATACGATCATGCCACCTCCTTATTAAAACCCTTCAGCAGCTCCCGGTTGCCTCTAGGATAATGATCACATCCCTGCATTGGGCTGTGTTTCTTCTTTGCCTGTTCTCTCCTCATCTGTGCTGTGTCACATCCTCCCATCCTCTCCAACATGATGGCACTGCCACCATCTTGAATTGCCTTCTTTCTCAGATCCCTCCCTGAGTGTAATCCTCCAAGCCTTGGATTATGTTATTCTTTTCACCTGGTATGCCTCTTGTCTATCCTGCTCCCCCACCCAGCCTAAAGGGCAGATTTCTGCTTATTCTTCAAGTTTTAGTTAAGTTGTCAACACTTCTTTGGATTCCTCCCAGATTTCCCAGGCAGATCTAGGGAGTGCTTTTCTTTAAGCCCCTATTACATGTTCAGACATATCTGCCAAACTGCAGATCTCATTGGATTGTAACTGGTTTCTTGCATCACTGTCTTCACTGGGCTATACATTTCTTGTGAACCACAATGAGGCCATTTTTGTTCATCTTTAGAGCCCCAATACATAGCCCAGTATCTGAAATAGTTGATACTTCATAAATACTTACAGAATAAACAGCTCTCTATCATAATTAACACTGTTTGATTCAGAGAACACCTTTCTGGAATGGATGTTGTTATTTCTCATCCCACCTCCTTTACTTCACATGAAAGCACTCTGAGGTTCAGAGAGGGAGAGTGACTTGCCCAAGGTCACACAGTAAGTTAGAGTCAAAGGATAAAAAGGGTTTCCTGATCCCTAGTCACAAGTCCTTTCTGCTATCCTGACATTTTATATAGATGATATTTTGGTGAGAATATATTTTGGTAAGGCTATAGGTTCAGTTGTATATATAAGAAATCCAAAATAATGAAGACTAAACGAGAAGAGTTAATTTTCTTCCCATAGTCTGCTGATAGCAAGTCTGAGGCTGGTACAGCAACCTAGGTGACAGAGGACCATATTTCTATGGTCCTATGGCTTCACCAACCTTCAGGTGTTGCTATCAGCCTCCTGGTCACCACACACCTTCATCCCAGTTAGCTGGGAAGAGAAATAGAGGAAAGGGAAACTACATCTTCCCTTTGAGATGTGACCATAAATTGCATACAGTGCTTCTCCTTATATAGAAGTTCGTCATGTGACCACGCTTATGTCCAAGGAACATATTGTCAATTCCAGGTGGCATGTGCCCAGGGGAAATTAAAACTGTTTTTATTTGATGCTAACAACAAGCCCATTAAAAGGTAGAGTTATTTAGTTTTTCCTGTTTCACGGGTCATAAAACTGCAGTCTTGAGCTTTAAGGATACCAACTTTTGTGTCAACAGATGTGTGTTTGAGCCTGACTGTGCCATTTACTGAATCCTTGATTTAGAGCCAACTGTGTAACCTTTTTAAGCTTTAGGAATCTCACCAGGTGACATATTTTTTCTTCATAGGATCCTTGTGAAAGTACTTTACACTTGTCCCTAGTACAGAGTCATTACTGCTGTTCTTATGGGGCAAGCTCAAGGCCTTACCTGAGAGCAGCAACTTCACCTGGCTCATCTCTGCACTGTGTCCTCACACCTACCACAGTCCCTGATGTAGAGTAAGCCCTGAGTAAATACTTGTTGGAAGAATAAATTAAGTTAATGAGTCAAAACTGGGACCCAATGGCTTAAGCTCCATGCCTCATGCTATTTCTATGGTGCCAGAATGCTAGTTCTCCCTATGACCCTTCCCTCTGAAGATAAGCCACAAAATCCACATCAAATCTGTCCAGATTCCACCTCATGTATCAGCCAGTAGCACCCAGAGCTGGAGCAAGTATGAGGGCTCTAGGGCAGATTCACTCCCTTTCACCTGGGCACTGACTGAGGCAAATAGCCTCTGAGAAATCATGTCCTTGTGTTTCCCAGAGTTGGGCTCCCAATGTACCCCCCCCCCCCCGCATTATCAGCAAAGGCCACTGCAAGCCCAGCACTGAATCTGGCTGGCTGTCTACCACAAACCCATATGCATTTCCTCTTCCAAATGAGAGACCTCCTCTGTGTCTTCTTTTGTGAAGACCCTGCCCCCTTCTTTTCTGAGTTTTCCAATTTGTGCCATTCCTGGGATGGACACAGGCATGGACAATCCTTGCTTCCAAAACAAATCAGCCAGCAACCAATAATAAAATCAAAGTGTTTGTTCAGCAACAGGGATGGGCAGAGGGAGAGTAGGATGTGGTGAAAATAAGAAGGGTCAAGAACATGCCTTTGGCCTCAGATGCTCTGCATTGAACTCTCCACTATTTAGAACTTGTGGTCTGATCAAGTCACTGAAGCTCCCAGAGACTCCCAGGTGCCATCTGCATAACAGGGTGAGATACTCTTCTCACAGACATCCTGAAGGATGAAGGAGGCAATGCTTGGGAGGGCACCTTGGAAACTGTCAGGTTCAAGGCAAATAAAGGGGCTTTTGATCCCCCAAGAAGCTAGAGATTTGGAACAACTACAGGCAGTGAGCCTTCTTCCTAACAATGACTTCTCTCTTGTATATCTGATGACTTTGGCTTAAAATGGATATCACTGGATTCATATATCTGAAAGGTTGTAAGAGAAGTAAAGATTAAGCTGGTTTGGTTAACTTCAGAAATTATACTCATGATCAAGAATAAATTCAAAGAGTGCTTATGGTAGGAAATGTTGATATCTAAAAGTGCTACTGAGGAAGGTAATGATCTCCCCATCACTGGAGATCCAGGCACGCTGGTGAAGGTAGTCACAGCATTCATGCCTCCCTTAGGGACTTCCACTCCAACACAGTTAGAGCCCTTTGCATCTCCAGCCTCTTTTTGTGTGTCTAAACGTGATCAACATGCCAGCCAGGGGACCTGCCCCTTGGCCTGAAAGATTGGCTTTTACCTCCAACCCACAGGTTGACTTGCCAGGTGCAGGCTGTAAAACAATACAAATTTAGTATGATTAAAGACATTGGAAAGAATAGAAAGTATGAGCAACAGGAGATGAACAAAAATGATCTGGTATATTTTTAAAAGAACCAACCAGATCTTGAAACCCAAAATATGTAGTATTTTAAGTAAATGCCTCAATGGAAGGATGAAATAGAAGAATTGATGTGGTTAAAAATCAGAAAAAAAGGGTGCCTGGGTGGCTCAGTCATTAAGTGTCTGCCTTCAGCTCAGGTCATGATCCCAGGGTCTTGGGATCGAGCCCCATATCAGACTCTCTGCTCAGCAAGAAGCCTGCTTCTCCCTCTCCCACTTCCCCTGCTTGTGGTCCCTCTCTTTCTGTGTCTCTCTCTGTCAAATAAGTAAAATCCTTAAAAAAAAAATCAGAAAAAAAGTCCTTTTCAAATTATAGGATAGATCTGAAGAAATAATGCAGAACATACCACAGAAATAAATACAAATTATAGAAGAAATGTGAAAAGTCAGAAGAGAGACATTTTATGTTTTCAATGATTGTGCTTTGGTCTTTTTTTCCAGTTTTATTGAGATTAATTGATATATAACACTGCATAGGTTTAAGTGTACAGCATAATGATTGTTATATGTATATATTGCAAAATGATTCACTCACTAAGTTTAGTTAACATCCATCATTTCACATAGTTAAGTTTGTGTGTGTGTGTGTGTGTGTGTGTGTGTGTGTGTGTATGTGATGAAAACTTTTAAGATCCTAGTCTCTTAGCAAATTTTTAAGTGTACAATATGGTATTGTTAAAGATACTTCCCATGCTATACATTGTATCTCTAGAATATATTTTTGGAGGGAATGCAAACTGGTGCAGCCACTAGGGAAAACAGTATGGAGGCTCCTCAAAAAATTAAAACTAGAACACCTGGTTTGCTAAGACGGTTTAGTGTCTGACTCTTGATTTTGGCTCAGGTCATGATCTCAGGGTCTGTGGATGGAGCCAGCATTGGGCTCCATGCTCAGTAGGGAGTCTGCTTGTCCCCCTCTCTCCCCCTCTGTCCCTCACCCTGCTTGTGCTTGCTCACTCTCTCTCTCTCTCTCTCTCAAATAAATAAATAAATAAAATCTTTTAAAAAGTATTATGATCCAATAATCACACTTTTGGGAATGTATCTAAAGAAAATTGAAACAGTATCTGCATCCCAATATTCATTGTAGCATTGTTTTCAATAGCTAAGGAAACCACCTGAATGTCCATCAACCCATGAATGGATAAAGAAAATATCACACACACACACGAATATTATTCAGCTATAAGAAAGAAGGAAATCTTACCATTTGTAATAGCATGGATGAAACTTGAAGGCATCAGGCTAAGTGAAATAAGTCAGAAAGGATAGTGTATGATCTCACTGATAGGTGGAATTTTCAAAACTCATAGAAACAGAAAACGGTTTGGTGATTACCAGAGGTGGAAAGTAAAGGGTAGAAGAAATGGGTGAAAGTGGCCAAAAGCTAATCTTTCTATGTCTCTTCCAGTCATAAGAGACATATTAATATGTTTTACCTGGAGTGTTGGAGAAGTATTGGAGAGAATGGGGAAGAGGATAACTGGAGAGTTAAAAACAAGACAGAACTCAAGTATTTGGCAATAATGTTATTCAAACAACAAAAGTTGGTCAGATTTAAAGTGTTCTAAGTTCTCCAGAGTTTTCAGAAACAGAGTAACTTTAGATTAACCCTAGATTTTATTAAGTATATATTGAAATTGTCAGGGAAATTCTTAAATAATAGAAATAGAGCATATAACCTCCAAAAACTAGGGAGGAAAATATAGTGTGAGCGGGAAAATTGTGCCCCAACATTTCTGTAATCTGAACTTCAATGTCCTGCTATGATGCATGACTTATTGCCCATTTGTCTCTTTATCTCTCTACCTGTTCACTCATTTTAGAACTCCCTTCACATATGAGGTCCTTCTACCTGCAACTAGCAAAAATAGGCTCTGTTTTTATCTCATAATGAGAAGAATGTAGGCAGGCAAGCCATGACTAGCATGATGGCTCCATGGTTCCCTCCATCTTCCTATCTTACCCCATAAACATTGCACTCTCTTGCCTTCTGATGGCAAGATTACTGCTGAGATCTCAGACATCACATCTCTGTTCAAGACAGGAAGGACAGAGAAACAATGGCGCGTGTAGCATTTATCTTCCTTTGCTACAAAGGTAAAAAAAAAATTCCCAGGAATCCCAGCAGAATCCAGCCAATGTCCCTTTGTCATCTCCCAAAGCTGGTTTGTACCAACTTGCAAAAGTTGTTTGTTAAATTTTTAAGGATCTTGTGCACCAGTTGGTAAACATTGGTGGCTTGGTATCAGCTATGGTGGGAGCATTTGTATCATGGAGACTGTTCATGCTACATATTACATTAGGGTTGTCATTCTTGTTTTTAAGAACTGTATCACAGACCAAGCCTGGCTGCAGGGAGGCTAGGGACAGGAATTGTTTGCTGAGTACATTGCCTTCCTTAACAAATAGGAGTTCTGTTTACAAGGAAAAAGTCAATGGATTTTTTTTTAAGTTATATTTTGTTAGAGCTTACGTAGTTAAGAACCCTTCGGTACATGTGGTTTCATTTTCCCTGTTGCCCAAGACATAAAATAAGAGGGAAGAATCATGGATGAGTGAATTGGTGAAGCACAGGGCTAGGGGAAAAGATTTGATGTCCCATAATTCATTTGAGCCTCCTATCATCTTTACACTGTTTAGGGAAACCACCATCTTTCTGCAGCCTTTCTACAAACACAGTTCAATATCTGGTCAAAGCTAGCGAAGGGAGTAGAGTCCCTTAAACACTGGTTTTATCCAAGGATAGTTCTCACCGGATATCCAGATCTTAAGCTCAAAGGGAAACTCAAACAACAATCCTACTTTATGAATGCACCGATCCATGGCCAGGATTTTCTTAAAAAACTGGCAGAAGAAAAGCCAAATAAATTCCTGATTTGACAAAACTAATCTAAACATCTTTTATGCCCGAGGAACCTCCAGGTGCAAACCCTCGTCTGGTGATGGGCTTTTTGCAAATATGAATTCATCTCATTTATGCCAATGAATGTCTAACAAGTCTGGGAGATTGAGTAGCAATGAGTGCTTTGACTTAATGGATATAGATAAAAACCACTTCCTAACAGACTAATTGAAAGGTGGATAGATAGCCCCAAGAAGATAGATCAGGGCTGAAGGATGCCTAACCCACTCATATCACGCTCAGTTCCACCTGGATTCCAGATTCTCTGAGATTGTCATGTGTCTGTGTATCTAGGTGAAGATAGCTTGAGGGTGGTTTTTCTTTTTTTCAGTTACTTACTTGTTTTGTCTTCTGTTCTCTCTATGATCAGAATTCCTCTAGAAAAGCCATTTCCCCCCATCTGATTGGCTCTCTGATCTGAGCTGTAGGATAGACTTAGTGGGAGCTCAGTAAATGTTCACTGTGGGCATCTTTCTTCTTGTAGGACAAGACGAAGTCAGTGGGGAAGTGAGCTATTTTCTCAGCCAGCATTCTTTGACTGCAAGTAGTAAGTGGAGAAGCTGGCATTTGAACCCAGATTTTTCTGAAACAAACACCAATACTCTTTCTCCCATGTAAATGGTACCTCGTCACATTTGTACATTGTAATAAGAACCCATGTAGTGTACTCATGGAGACCTACTCTGTTCCCGGTTATGCACAAAAGGAAACAGATACCAGCTGCCAAATTATCACCATCACCAGAAAAATAAAACAAATATAAAAATCCAACATTTACTTGGATCTCTCAATGGATAAGAGAAAATCTAATTTGTAACTCAAAATACTTCCTAAAAACCTCCTGCCTTTAATTTTTTTCACACCCTACAATACTTTTAGAGCAAAATGGTCTAAAAGAACTCTTTGTGATGTTGGAAATGTTCTCCATCCAGCAGTCTAGGACAGTAGTCACTGCCCATGTGAGGCCAGTGAGGCACCTGGACTGTGATGAGGGCAACTGAAGATACGGATTGTTACTTTTATTTAATTGTACTTAATTTAAGTTTAGATCCTATAGTTGGTGGTGTCTAGTAGCCACTCTATGGACGGCACAGCTCTAGGGTGTCTCACCCTTAATCCTCACATGCGCACCTTCATCCCTGTCCTATTTTTGCCACATCTCCCCCTTCCCACCACCATCCCCTCTCTGGAGGTTTCTAGCTTCACCCATGGTTCACAGGGAAGCCTGGAAACCCAAGAGCAAATATCTCCTTTCCACAGTGTCTCCAGTCCTCAAAGTCTCCATTATTAAGACTTGTTTTGTGACTGCACATCTGATCTACCCTGGAGAATTTTCCATGTGTGCTTGAGAAGTATGTGTGTTCTGTTGCTTTGGGATGGAACATTCTGCTGAGTCCATCTGGTCTCATGTGTCATTTAAGGCAGAGGTTTCCTAATTGATTTTCTGTCTGGGTGACCTATCCACTATGCACATGGGGCATCACATGTCCTGCTATTGTATTGCAGGCCATTTCTCCCTTTATGTCTGTTACTATTTCTTTATGTATTTAGGGGCTCGTAGGTTGGGTGCGTAGGTATTTAAAAATGTTATTTTTTCACGTTGGACTGATCCCTTTAGGAATCTCTCTACTCAGATTCCTGATTCTGCACAGTGTGTATGGGGACCTCTGAGCAAATGCAGAACTCCTTTAAAGGGTGGGGCAGGAGGGAAAGTTGAGTGAGAAAATTCTCCTAAATGAGGGGCAGGCGTGAGAAGGAGGAATGAAATGCTGGGGATTCTTAGAAATGAATACGTCATACTTGTCACACATACTTGTCATACTTGTCACACATAATCGTACCCATAAATTGTATAGCATCTAGTGATGCATTTTTGCCATATATTCATGTTTTCTTTTCACTGGGGAGGAGGGGGTTTCCGCAAAAAAGACCCAGTGGGAAGAAAGTGTAAGCAGACTGGGGAAGTGGATACTGGGACAGTCCATAGGCCAGCAGCCACTTTTCATAGAAGTAAAGGTGAGCCCTGAGTCCAAAGTCTGCTTTGGGGTCCGAGAAAGCACAGAGAGGGTCAGTGAGAGCTGGTTCTGGGCACATGTATGGTTTGAGTCCAGTTGTGACGAGTTCATTCTGCTATGATGAGTGCCTTTGGGGGGCTCATCCGTCCTCATTAGCCTAAATGCGGCCAGTTTCCAAGCCTGTGACACTTGCTCTGTGCTGTAGGGGGACTGAACGTTAGTCTGGAGACTGTAAGGAGAGATGTTTTTGTTGACACCTCTGATGTTGACCAGAGATGGTCAACAGGAGGGGACAGCGCCATATGAATCCACAGCAGGCAGCACAGAGTGGGAGCTGCAGAGAAGCCCAGGCAAGCCCCTGCGGGAGCAAAGCGGAAAAGTGGGTCACCTCAAAGGACAGTGCAGCTATTAATATTATTAATATTAGTAACAAGGTGACAGGGTAACTTTCTTTTCCCATTTTCTAGTTCACCCCAATCACCTTCTAAAGCCCTTTGTTTCTGAATAACTTGAGGTAGGGGGAATCCACTCTGTTCTGGGAGAAGGAAGAATTTGGAGGTCCTGGGTTGATTTTGGAGGGAGGAGTTGAAAGGCAGAGGATGAAGGAGAGAGAATTCTGCAGGTGAGAGGTGAAGCAGTGCATGGGAAGGGGCAGGATTTGGCTCCTGCTGGTGTCAGGAAAACGTCTAATAGGAGATTTTTAGTTGATGGCTTGTGGCTCCAAAGTCTCCCATGAAATCCACTTTATCGCACATGTGTTCTTTTTATTTTATCTTATATGGAAAAGAAAAGAAATTTACAGACCAGGGGTATGTCCCACCTGCAGGTGAATGGTGGGGATGGAAGAGAGAATAAAAGTGCCTACAAGAATAGCCACCAAACTCCAGGAACCCAGAGAGCCTTGGGAGAAGTAAGAAAAGTTAAGTGACAGGGTGGAAGCAGAGATCTAGGAGCCATTTAAGGACAGAGCTGTGGGGGCGTACAGCCAGCATGTAAACCCAAGAGCCTGTACTGTGGACAGATCCAGACACAGGTGTGGGGTACTCGGGCTGAGGAAGGGGGTGAGCAACCCCCAGCATGTGCTTGTGCTGGCCACTCACAGTTGTCACACGCAGATGTTCTGACTGTCACTCTGTTGGGGCTTTTCTGTTTATTATTTTTGTGTCTCCCAGCAGCGACGTTCTTGTCAGATGGTGATGGGGTGTCAGGTCAGATTACTCCCGGTGTGATGTGAAGAGACAAGCACGGATGGGAGGTGCCACTTTCTTGGTTCGGATGTGCACACCAGTCGCCAGTGATTAATGCTGCTCCACTGGGCTTGCCTTCCTATTGGAACAGGCCTGAATGTGCTAGAAAGGCATGGAGGAAATAGTTTCCAGGGCCTGAAACTTAGAGACCATGCATCTCTGTGCTGGCTGCAGCCATGATCAGAGAATGGGAGGAAGGGATTTATTACACTATGGCCTAGCACCATGTGGGTGGTTCATATACCTTGTCTTAGTTCATTACAATGGCCAAGAGGCTGGTCTTTGGTTTGGGCAGACCTGATTCTGAATTCTGAGTCTGCCACTTATCGCCCGTAAGCAAGTTATTTAAACCCTGTGAACAATGGTTTTCTAATCTGTGGGACTGGAATGGATTTACTTACCTTCCAGTTTTGTGTAGGACTAAATAAAATCCCTCATTTATTGGCCCAGCAAGTATTCAGGATATATAAATATAGATATAATATATGAATATATACAAATAAATATATATATATATTTTCCCCTACCTTCATGAACCTTATATCCTATTGAAAGGAGATAGAGATAAAACAAATAATCACAATGTACCTAAAGGACTTAGAATTTCCAGAACATAGCAAAGACTTTATAAATGGTGTAATTTAATCTTTATATCATTCCTGTGAAGCATTGTTAGCCTAAGTGAGGAATCTGAAGCTGTTTAAATAAGTTGCTCAAGATTGTGTAGCGTTTGTGCAGTTAAAAATGTTGGGGGATGAAAGGCGAGACGGGTGTCTGTGCACACAAGGGTCCCCTGCTTTTCGAGTCCGGGGAAGCCATGACCTGGAAACAAAATGAAGGGTTCCCAAAGAACTATTCACAATTTGATGGATCATCTTTGAGTGTATGGACTGAACTAGTTCATATTCATAGAGATGGTAAGAAATGCCTGCCCTAGGTTAACCAGTTGTCCCATCTGCCTGGGACTGCAGAGCCTTTCCAGGGTAGAGGGTTTTCAGGGCTAGCACCAGGACAGTCCCTGGTAAACTGGAACACATTGGTCACTGTGGCTCAAACCAGGGCCAGACTTCATTTCTTAAGCCACATAGTGAGGCTGGAATGTTTCCCAAGGCAGAAATAGGCAGAAAACACCAACAAACTGAAAACAGGTGGTAGAACCAGGTAGGAAAGGCAAGATATCTAAGGAGGTATCTGCTCCAAGCCAAAGCTGTGAGCACCCAAGTCCCCTTATTTTACCAATTTCTCTGTAGGATTCAGCTCCAGAACATGTGAGCAGTGAATAGTGGCCACCTGGTTGAGCATCTTGTACCCATCTCAAAGACTACGGATGGTTAGTCAGTAACTGTTTAAATAAACACGCCTCTTGGGCTGTGTGCTCTCTGTATCAATAATCCATCCTTGAGCTTGGGCTCAATCCTTTAGAGGCCCTGGAAGGAGTGCTGAACTCAGGGCTCAGTGTCCCAGCCCTCCTCCTCGAGAAAGAGACTTGCCCTTGCCAAGTTACTCCATCTTTGGGAGCTTCAAATCCCTCATTTGTAAAATGGAGACAAATTGTTACCTTCCCTATAATAAGAATCAAATTAAACAATGAGTGTGCTTTTACTTTGCAGCTTTGAGTTTGAGCTTCTAGGAAGGGTCTGCCAAACTTGAGCGACTTAACCCTCATATCCAAACCAAACTTTGACCTTTGTTTTATTTCCGTAAGAGCTAAATCGCGTGATAATTCCCTTTCCCATATGCTTCCCCCCCTTTCCCATTTCATTATCTTTTTATATCTTATCAAATGCTATGCCAAGCATTATCTGGGTACAACCTGTACATTAGCTGCCCTCTGCCTGCCGGTGCTGGTTTTCATATCTGAATATTATAGGAGTCAGATGGCTCACTCTGTAAGTTTTACGATGACAGATAGTTCCTGCCCTTGCTCCCAACCTCCTCATTCCTGTTTCCCAGAGGTAATCATTTTTAACTCCTCTAATTGTGTTTTTTGTTTGTTTGTTTGTTTGCAATTCACCACTTTTGTGTCCCAAAATAATGTCCCTATATTGCCAAATCTTCCTCTCCCAGTTTTGGTCACCATATATTGATTTCTCACTATTAGAAGATGGGAATTCATCCCATGATGACGTTACGTGATGGTGCAAGCACATTTACAGCTGAGCCAGTAAGGTACTCTGATTTCATTTCCTTTCTTGTTCCTGCCTCCACCTCCTACCCTGGAGGTAACCATTCATTTCTCCTTCAGGTCCCTAATTTCTAATCTTCCCATCATGGAATCCCAAACTCCTGTCACGTGTGTACCTCTCCCTTCAGTATACTCAACTGCCTTGGGTTTTACCAGCGTCTTCTTCCAGAGACATCTTTGCTGAAGTGTTGATCAGCCTGTGCCCACCATCGCATTCGTCCTGGGAACCCCTCTTTCCTCGTTCCCCTGTCAGTGCCCCTGTTTCTTTGCTCCCATCCCTCCTATTTCTGGGCTCATTCCCTTTATTTCAGTGGAGCCTGGTTCCAGCAGCTTCCTGAGGAAAACTGCAGGGGAGGAAAATCTTAAGAAGTTTGCATATCTGATAATTTATGTTAACGCTCATACTTAATTGATTCTTTTGGCTGAATATAGAACTGGAGGTTTGCTCGGGAGTGTTAGAACCCCTTCAGAATTATAAAAGGATTCTTACTTTATCTTTATCTCCTTGTGCTATTGTTGTGCAATCTGATGCCGCCTTGATACTTGGTCTTTTGATTACCTTATTTTTTTTTTTCCCCTCTAGAAACTTAAATATCTTCTTTTTGTCTCCAGAGCTCTGAAATTCCATGGCGTTGATCTTATTCATCTGTTAGGCAGGACAAGCTGTGCAACTTTTGGTCTAGGAACTCAGACCCTTAGGTTCTAGAAACTTTCTTTTTATTTATGTATTTATTTTTATGAAAAACTTCCCCACTTTATTCTGTATTCCCTCCCATAGAACTGCTTCTAGTTTCCATTTCTGTCCTTTTTTATCTCTGTTCCAACATATTTACTCACTTTGATCTTTCATACTTCCTACTGAGTCTTTTGTTTCTACCGTCTTATCTTTAATTTTCCAGAGTTCTTTCTGGTTCCCTGAATGTTCCTTTCTATAGCTTCTTTTTGTTTTGTTTTGTTACATGGATACACTATCTTTCTTTATCTGCCCCAGTAGTTAATTTTCTTTCTTGTTCTTCTTTGGAAAGAGTTTCTTTTGAAAAGTTACTCCTTCCTTCCTTCCTTCCCTCCTTTTAATATTTGAAAGGGAGAGAGAGAGCAAGCATGAACTGGGAAGGGCAGAGGGAGAGAGGGAGAAGCAGGCTCCCCTCCCAGCGCAAAGCTAGAGGCAGGAGGACTTGATCCCTGGACTCCAGCATCATGACCTGGGCCAAAGGCAGGCACTTAACCAACTGAGCCAACCAGATGCCCCAAAACGTTACTGTTTTCATCTTATTTCTTTCCTTGTCTCTTCTTTACTTGTCTACTTCTTTACTTCTTTACTGTCTCTGCCTTTCCAGGGTTCCTCTAGTGTCAGGCAACATTTCTCTATATATTCATACTAAGAGAGCTCTGTATCAAAACCTTATGGGAACCCAAAGTTTCTTCACCAGGGATGCTGTGCTCTGAAGGAATCTGCTAGACCACCTGTTTAGGAGACCTTCTATAGTCAGAACCGTTAACATAAAATTCAATGGAGATTGGACTTGAAAACCCCGCAAGCAGACAAAACCTTTTAAGCCACATAAACAAAAGTAAACCTGGCTTACTTCAGGCACAGGAGTGAAAGGTAACCTATATGATTTCTTGCCCATGCCTCTGATAATCATAAATGCCATGTTCATTGCTTTCCGAAGACCGTACAAGATAATCCCCTTTAACCATCCCTGCCTTCTGGAAGCCCCCATTGTCATAACCAATCACTGTAAAGGTTGAACAATTTTCTCATTTTCCCCGGGTAAGCCATGCTGTAATGTCACCTCTGAGCTTCATACTAGGGTTGAGTGTGAAGTATCCCTGTTCCTGAACCATTTATTGCTTGTGCATTAAAATAATCCTATCAAGGGGTGCCTGGGTGGCTCAGTGGGTTAAAGCTTCTGCCTTCGGCTCAGGTCATGATCCCAGGGTCCTGGGATCGAGCCCCACATCTGGCTCTCTGCTCAGCAGGGAGCCTGCTTCCTCCTCTCTCTCTGCCTGCTTGTGATCTCCGTCTGTCAAATAGATAAAGTCTTAAAAATAAATAAATAAATAAAATTTTAAAAAAATAATAAAATCTTAAAAAAATAATCGTATCAAGTAAAGCTCTTTCCGTTTTTCTTCTGACATGATCTTTTTAAATATTTCTCTCAGGCTTCCCAGATTCCCAAGAAGAATCAGAGCGCCTCCTGCTGAGGCACAGCACAGCCTGGCTTCCGGTTTATAGGTCTCCAGGGTTAGAACGGGGCAGGGGCGGGGTACAGCTCACTATCTGGATCCCCCTCCAGCCCCGGGTTTTCTGGCAGCACCTGCCTTCTGCTGAACCTCCCATCACACAGACCAGCTCTCCCTCACCCGGAGTGGAAACAGCACTCTTCTTTCAGACTTGGGGAGGGATGGGTGTTAACTTCTCCTTGCACAGACTTCCAATCACCCCTACATTGGCCGCCCCACACTCGCCCCCTGTGTTTGCTCAGACCCTGTCCTCGTTCTGAGCCTTTTGGAGGTGATGCACTTGCTTTCAACACTGCTTCCCTGTAGCTTTCTTGGATCCACCAGATTCTGAGCTCCCAACATGCTGTCTGTTTCTACTTTCCTTGCCCCTACAGGTTTAAGCTTTTAAAAAAGCCCCATTGTCAACTTAGTGCGTTCATGGAGGGAGCAGAAGTAGACATGCATGTTCAGTGGCCCTTCTTCCCCCAGATACCCCGTGAAGGTGGGAATCTTCAGCCAGGTGACTGGCAGAGCCCCAGAACTCTGACTGATGGCCCACTCAGCTTCCCACCGCTGGAGGGCAACCTGTAGAGAACCCACCCCCTCCAGACACACGTCAAACCTTCTGGGAAAATCTTACTCAGAATCATCCTTTGTCTTATTTGAGTTCCAAAAGGGCACACATTTATTCCTAATGTAACAAACCAACAGGACAGACCACCAAGCATGCTTGCAAACATAGGGGCATCAAACAGGAGGTTGTAAACACTTCATGCTTTTCTCCTGTTTGGCAAAGGTGTGGTTCATCGCTCAGATGGGCAACCAGACCCTGGGGTGCCCTTGCTTACAAATAATTGATAATAGCTACAGTCTCTGTATCTTGTAAAAAATCCAGGAACAGTAAAAATTACAACCAGATCAGTGAAAGAGTAATTAGTAAGAGTTTATTGTGTACAAAAGAACAGTTTGCAAACTGGGAGTCTTTAAACCCGAAACCAATATGAGGCTCAGAGATGATGTTACTGGGAATGGCTTATACCAGGAAAATGAAGAAGCTGTTAACCTTTACAGTGATTGGTTATTACAATGGGTATTTCCAAAAGGCAGGGGAGTGGTTAAAAGTTTTTATCTTGTACCATTTTTGAAAGATGGCTTCAGTTTTGTTTATAACTTATCAGAGGTATTTTTGTAAGATACAACCTTGGTTAAGTGTCGCTCATGTCCTTGAATTAAGTCAGGTTTAGTTTTTTTTTTTTTGTTTTTTTTTTTTTTTGTTTTTTTTTTTTAAGTTTTTTTATTTATTCATTTGACAGACAGAGATCACAAGTAGGTAGAGAGACAGGCAGAGAGAGAGGAGGAAGCAGGCTCCCCGCTGAGCAGAGAGCCCGATGCGGGGCTCGATCCCAGGACCCTGGGATCATGACCTGAGCCGAAGGCAGAGGCTTTAACCCACTGAGCCACCCAGGTGCCCCAAGTCAGGTTTAGTTTTGCTCAAGATGCTTATGTGGTTTTGTCTGCATGAGGGTTCTTCAAGCCTCCATGTTGCTGTACCAGTCTCATCTGCTTCCCTAGGAGGGAAAAATAGTAGCCTTCAGGCATGGTTAGGGGTTCTTATGGTCCACACAGGGAAATTTCTGAAGGGTCTCCATTTACATTTGATCTAAATTTATAGGTTCGAATTTCAAATGTACAGTTCACCAGTCACACATTTTAGAGGAAATAGTTTGGCATCTCTGAGTCTTAGTGTCTTCCTCTTTAAAATGGAAATAAAAACACAGATTTTCACAGGTGTTATACTGGTTACATGAGTTACATTCTAAGGATCTCACAACTGCACATTGACACTGATTCCCAAGTTAACTTCCCAGTCCCCTCCTCTGATGGCCCAGTCCTAACAGGGAAGCTTCTTACCCTCACACATGTCTCATTTTTGCAATCATTCTTTACTTATTAAAATGGTTAAGAAAGAAGTGAAATCAATTGTCAATATAGCTGAGGTTAAGATTTTTTTTTTAAAGATTTTATTTATTGATTTGACAGAGAGATAGAGAGAGCACAAGCAGAGTGACAGGCAGAGGGAGAGGGAGGAGCAGACTCCCCACTGAGCAAGGAGTCCAGTGTAGGACTCAATTCTAGGATCCTGGGATCATGACCTGAGCCAAAGGCAACCGCTTAACCACTGAGCCATCCAGGCATCCCAAGGTTAAGATTTATTTATTTTTCATTTTTTTAAAAGATTTTGTTTATTCATTTGAGAGAGAAAGAGAAAGAGACAGACAGAGAATAAGCAGGAGGTGAGGCAGAGGAAGAAGGAGAAGCAGACTCCCTGCTGAGCTGGGAGCCCGATGTGGGGCTCGATCCCAGGACCCTGGGATTGTGATCTGAGCCAAAGGCAGACACTTCACCATCTGAGTCACCCAAGCACCCCAAGATTTTATTATTATTATTAATATCATCCTCCTCCCCATCATCATTATTATTTGGTTGGACATTTTTCATGGAAATAATTCTTAAAGGAAATAAATACACATTTCCTTGCTTTCTTAAGCAGAGGTTTGGAACACATTTTCATTCTTCTTGGATATACTTAGGTTCTTTGTTCAATTCCTGCGCATTTTGTTCAATTTTAAAGTGACTTCCTTTGCAAAATAAAATTTTAAAAAGTTTGTATTACAAATGTAATCTAGTCCTAGTGAACAGAAATAAAAATCACCAGTTAGGGAAAAAAAAAATCCTACCAGCACAGAAACAATCAGAGCCTTCACAACACACACATATATCCCAAGAGGCTAAAAGAAAATGACTAATAGATTGACTACATAGAAATTAAGTTTCTTCGTGTCAAAATCCACATAAACAAAATAAAAAGCAAATAACAAACTGACACAATATTTGCACTAATATGACAGATCGTATGGTTATAGTCTTAAATCTGTAATTACTCCTTGCTTTTCCATCTTGTGTCTATGGCCAGACTTGGAGTTTCCTAAAGGCAAAGGGGATGTCTTTGGCTTTTCAGGGACACTCCACTTCTCGGCTGCCTCAACAACCCTCTCCAAATTGAGCTGGGTTGAGCTTAATAAGACTGGATTTGAAGTTTGCTTCTAGCTCTGCCTCACAGCGTCTCATGCAACATTGATGTTCAGTAAATATCTGTTGAATGAATGAGTGTGTAGAGAATAAAAAGGCATTTCTTCCCAATGAGGTTCTGTGATTGCATATTGGGTTTCGGTAGCCAGTAGAGCTATGTGTCCCTCCTGACCTCTATGCCAAGCCATCAGCAGTTGAATCTCCTGCCATCACTGTGTCTTGCCATCTTCCAGGGTACTGTTTCTAATCTCGTGGCCACAAGAAATCAGGGCACTTATTATGTACCAGGCGACTCGCTGGGGAATAGGCATTCAGAAACAAACACAATCCACGGGTCCTTAAATAACTCTCAGTCTTGGGAGGGAGGCTGGGATGCAGCTCAGCCGTGACTGACTTTGATAAGCTCTAGGCTGGGGGGATCTGTTAGTGAGGAAGGGCGGGCCAGGAAGCTGGGGATGAATTTGGCCTGTGGACAAGAGCAGAGCTGCAGACTTTCCACCAAACACCTGGATTGAAAAAGGTAGGGTTGGGGGCCGGGATGTGGTGAAAGAATGTCTATTCGAAGCTGATGGGTTTGGCTCACATCAGTGATCTGAGTAACAGACAAAGGGAGAAGAAACGCAACTTCCTGATGCCCCCAGTAACCCCAGCATGCTGGCAGGCACACTTCACACAGGTGATCTAATCATCCTTACAAAGGCTGCTTTGACAGAAGAAGGAACTAGGGTGTTAAGCAATGTGATCAATGACCACATTAGCAATAAAAAGAGGGTTCAGGATTCAAACTCAGGTCTGTCTGTCCCCAAAGCCCTTATGGGCCATTGCTTTCAGGAACCCCTTGGAGGCCTGTTCTCACTCAGCTCAGATGTGTCTTGAATGGATGTAGATAGAAGGACAATGAAGTTAATTCTGATGTCTTTCATTCCCATAAGAGGGCCCTGAAAAGGGCAGATGGAGTGCAGGCCCTGGGCTGGGTGGGCCCTACACTCATCACCATGACTGTCTCTGCAGCTCCACCTTCAGAAACACTCTCCAGAGGGGGAGACTCGACTTGGTGTTGGCAGCTCTTTTCCTGTAAGCGCTCAGGGGAGCCCAATATTTAATGACTTCTCTGATCCAAAGGTGCTGCTAATCTATTATCACCCTCAACATGACACTGGGGCTATTTGTTTGTTTTTCAGAAATTGGCTGCATTGATTTCTGCCCAATGTTAAATGCTGCCCAGCTGTCTGGGAAGCTCCGAGGCAAGAGAAGACAAGGGCTAACCAGAGGCAGAGCAGAATTTTCTTATGTGCCAGCATTTGAGGAAATGCAGAAAGTCTGCCCCAGATATTTCTTGTCTCCTCTAGCCCTATACAGGGGCCACAGTTGCACCATAAGCGTCAGAGTACTTCAGAGCTGGAGGAGCCCACAGACAACATCTGAACACCCAGGGCAATGGCACTGAGACCTGCTTGCGGGGGGGGGGGGGGGGGGGGGGGGGAATGGGGAATAGCTTCCTGAGATCATCTGGGGGGGTATGGGCAGCTTTTTCAGCCCCTCGGCCCCAGTGTAAGACACCTACAGGTCACTCACTAAATATTTCTATATGTTTGGGTGGAGTCCTAGACGTAGCTCTTTGAAACGGGTAAGATTATGAGGCAGGTAGGAATTCTTAGAGGACGGGTAGTTGGGGAAAGATCTTCGAGGCAAAGGAGGGGTTCAGGAAGAAGAAGTCCTTAGCAGAGCACAGGGTACTTGTAGGGTTCTGCTTTTAGGTTCCTGGACCCAATTCCAATGTGGGGGGTGGTTTCCCCCACATAACATGTGGCAATTCTAAGATACCCAAGTTGATTCTAACATTGTCTACCCAGAGGCAGCAACAGATCCCAAAGGGGGAGGGTTCAGTCCTACAAGAGTGGCCAACCCCCACTTTAGAGGCCAGTCACAAACCCCTGCTGTACCTGTGCTTCTAACCCACCTGCTACAGACTGGAGTTTCCAACCACATCCTCCTTGCGTTCTTTTAATTTGCTAGGGCAGCTCACAAAACTCAGGGAAATACTCTCTTGCACTTAGCAGTTTGTAAAAAGATATGATAAAGGATACAAATCAACAGCCAGGTGAAGGGATGTATATGGCAAAGTCTGGGGAAAAGGCTCGGACCTTCCATGCCCTCTCCAGGGGTGCCAGTGTCCCCATTCCTCCCCATGTTCACAAAAAGGGAGCCCATGTCCTTAGACGTCTTGGGTTTTGTGGAGGCTTAATTGCATAGCCTTGACTGAATAAATTCTTCACCATTGACTGGTTCAACTTCCAGGCCCCTCCCCTCCCCAGGGGTCAGGAGGGTGGGATGGAAAGTTCCAACCTCTAATCCTAAAGTTGGTCTTCCTGGCAACCTGCCTCTGCCCTTGGATGGGGTCCAAATTTATCTCATTCACATAACAAAAGACACCTCTATCAACCTTATCACAAGGAATTCCAAAGGCTTTAGGAGCCCTGAGCCAAGAACCCTGGGCAAAGACCAAATACATTCAAGAAATATATTTTGGTCATCTGAAAGACCAAAAAAGTATTTCTTATAAATCAACATATTGTAGGACTGATAAGAAGGGAGCCAAAAGGATTAGGATTAGGAAAGGATAAGATAAAGGATAAGATTAGAGCCCCTTGATGGTGGTAGCCCTGAGCACTGGAGTGAGGCATTGTACCTCCGCCTCCACCTGGTCATCTGGTAACCCCAGAACTTTTGCTCAGTATAATGACTTGACTCCTCTTGACATCTGCCATCTTCCTTAAACACAGCAATGTTCTTTCATCCATTCATTTAGTAAATGTTTACTGAGTGTCTACACAGGTCAGGCACTGGACTAGGATGGGGATTCAGAAGGGCTGAGACAAACAAAGCTCCTCACCTCATGAAAGTTATATTCCCATTGGATGTAATACACAAAAATGATTACAGAGTGTGCTCTATGCTCTGAAGAGAAGAAACAGAACAATGTGGGAGGTATGGAGCCATGGGAAAAACTTTAGATATGAGGGTCAGGGAAGGCCCCTCTGAGGAGGTGACATTTGAACTGAGATCTGAAAATGTGCTGTAGAGCCTCCCATGCAAAGGTGGGGAAAAGTCTGGCTCAGCTGGTGAAGCTACATGTAGAAAACTCTAGCCATAGAAGAAGAAGATAGGATCAGAAATGCCCCCAGTAGTCTCAATCATGGTTAGAAAGAAATTGGAATATCATAGAAAAGGGTCTTGGGCACTGGCCAAATTAAAAACAGAACTGATCCAAGCGACAGTATAAGAACAAAGTCCTCTAATATCTAGGTTAAGCACAACAGTTGTCAGACTTGAATGAGTGTAAGAATAATTCAGAGAGTTTGTTCAAAAAGCACATCCTGGGGCTTCAGCCCAAGAGATTTAGAGAACTTTTCAACAAATACCTGAGTTGGTTTTGATGAAGACCGTCCTCAGAATACATTTGGAGAACCAGTGAATTAAAAAAGACAAGGAGGAGGCCTGTGGTAGGGGACGGGTTGCCAGGGGAGGCAGTGAATCAGAGGGAGGATGTGGGCTATACCGCCAGCCTACCTTCTCCATGCCCCGCCATGACCTGCATGTATCTGGCTTCTTTGTGTGCAAATCAGTAAGCTGAGTCATAATGACAGCAGTGAATGCTAAGGAACTTGATTCTGGGAACCCTGGAATCCCTGAGGACATCCAGATGGAGATTTGGTATGGGATGGAAGGAAATTATTACTAATGGGACCCCAGTAATAGTCAGCATACCCACATTCCCCTACGCGGAGTCCTATCCGAGATTCAGGTTAGAAGATAGTCCTGGGTTTCCCTGGAGGATAAGGAGTTAAACATACTGCATTTGCAATGGGCTTGAGGTCCCTCTGGACCAGCTGGATGTCATTGTTTGCATGGCGTGGGCTGCTGAGGAGCTCTTCAAAATAGGGCAAAGGCACTGGCAGAACAATTGGTTGTGTCATTCCAAACCCATCTGAGCAAATTACATGGAAAGCAAGCAAGAGTCATTATGATTTATATAAATATATGTTGCAGATTTCATTAAGATTAGGTCAGCTTTGCAGTTATCACTTGCTGAGTTGTTTGCCTGGTCCTTAATCTTCATTTGAAAACGTCGATTAGCCTCCTAAAGGACTCCTGGTGGCCAGGAGTAAATCTAACCCTCACCTCACTTTCTTGCTTTCTTCCCTCTGGGACTTCAGTCAAGGAGTTGACTACCTAGGGACACAGCCTGGAAAAGACCTCAAAATAGATCTTCTTATGGTACCTGAAGGCAAGAGACATGCAGATGTAACAGCATAAAACCTTCTCTACTCAGTCCTTGCTAGGGTTCCAGGTAGGGAAGAGGACCTGATTGTCCCCTCTCTGCACTCCTGCCTGCAGATGGGCTCTCACCTAGAGGGACACTCAGAGGGGGTGAACAGGATGATGGTGGATCTCCAGGTTGGCTGGACAGTCATTCAACGACGCATTGAATTTCAGTTATTAAGCCATAGGGAGCAGGCAGTGAGAGAGACATGAGGGACATTAAGTCAAAACATTAAAATGCCCTGGAAGAGTTTGTTCTTAGAGACTGGAACATAAACATGATCACAGGTGAGAATGAGGCAGAGAAATCATCATAATGCTGCACATGGCAGAGGGATTTGGGGTTTTGGCAAACAGGCTGGAGGTTTTCAAGTCTTCTAGAAACATCATCTTTCATTCCTCCAAATGACGTCTTATTCAGAGCATCTCACACTTTCTGGAACAATCTTCCCAAAATATCAATCTGACCATGTCACTCCTTGGCTTAAGGCAAGGGTCTGCAAACACATTCTGTAAAGGCCCAGAGAGTACATATTCTGGATTTTTCAGGCCAGAGAGCCCCTGTAAAACTACTTAAATCGCCCTTGCAGAACTAACTAAGCCCAACACAAGTAAGTGAATGGCCATGGCTGTATTCAATAAAACTCCACATAGAAAAACAGGCAGCAGGCCAGATTTGGCACGTGGGTCCCACTCTGTCTGCCCCTGCATTAGAGTCACATAGACGTTCCCATCTCCTTAGTATGAGACCCCTGCCTTTTCATGATCTGAACCTCAGAGCCCAGTTGGCCCCTCCTCCGCCTCCCTTCCACCTCATCCTCTGCCCCAGTCAAATGGAAGTTTAGTGGGGGAGAAAGTAAGGCAATGGACCACTAAGTGATACAACCGAAGGGTCATGGAAGCCAGAATTTCTCAACCAAACCTGGGATGGCAGGAACATGGAAAGTCAAGTCATTCTTCCTTGATGAAGTGACATCTGAGGGAAAGCCTGAAGTGGGCAGACTAAGTGAGAGTCAGCCACTGGGCGGGGGAAAAAGAAAGTACTAGGGTAGAGGAGCAAAGACCTGAGGGTAAGAAAGGCATCATTTCAGGAACGGAGAATTGCATGTTCAAAGTTCATAGCAAATTTGATCAGTGTGAACATCACTCTACTGGGGGCTGAATCTAGTAAGTGTCTCCCTAACCCTCCCAAAAGCTCGGGAAGGAGCCGTACTCTGAGTCATTCTGGTAGAAGCCATGTAATTTCAACCAGCCTGGATCAGAACAGTCTGGGCCACAAACCAGGTCCTAAGCTGAGTTCTAGTACCAGCAGGGGCACTGAAGAGTCCATCAGAAAGTGAGATAGGATGAGGAAGATAGAGAAAAGGAAAGAATCCCAGCTGTGGGCCTCAGGACAGCAAAACCCCAATTCCAGGTGCCACCCCCTGGCACATTGCAACCTATCACTATTCTATTCTGCCCAGCTTGGGTGCCACTGGTTCTCAAAGTAAGTGTTGCTCGGCATCATCTCTGATGTGTAGCCAAATGGCCCTGAAGACTAAAACACTTCCTTGGTCCAGTTGAGGAACCCCAAGCCCTGAAACATTCTAGAGTCTAGTTTTCATTAGGGTCGATTCTGCCAGTAACAGCATGGGGCTACCACTGTATCCTTTGAATTAAGAAAAAAAAATCTACCATAATCAAGGCCTGTTCACAGAGATCCCTTTTAGCTTTCTTCTTTAACCTTCCATATGCTCTCCATGGACACCTTACAGAGCCTCTTTCTAAGCCTTTTGGGCTCCAGGGTTAGAGTTCAGCCCTTAATTGAGCCTCCCCATACCAAGAAGAGACAACAAAGGCTATCTGCCAGGGAGGATTTACATACTCAGCAGTCCAGCTTCTCTTTCCTGTCTCCATTCAAGAGGAAGAGCTGCAAAAGCCTTGATCTCCAAGTGGTTGTGGCCAGGAGGTGGAGAAATAAAATTGCTTTGTTGAGGACCCACGGGAAGACTGAACTGTGGTTGCTCAAGTCTTATTAAAAGAAGAATGGTTATAGCACTTCAAAAAAAAAAAAAGGGTAATGTAGGAAAAAACCTGTAAGTAAGAATTTGGAATTAAATGTGCCAGATGCACTGAGAGTTGGAGAAACTTTATCTCCACTGCATCAACCGATCAACTTTGGGGGTGCCTGGCAATGATCGTGTGGCATAGATTCAGTTTGTTCTTGTGTAGACAATGTTGTCTGGCATCAGGAAGAGGAAGCCTCAGTACACACTGCTATAAACAAGATTTCAGATTGGGAAGAAGGGTCTTGGGGGTCTCCTCATGGATGCCACCAATAGGACCAGTCCAACCCTTCCAACTGGTGGGACTTGCCGAGCAACCAGGGAAGGAGTGAGGAGGAGCAAATAGGTGTCCTCATGTGCCCTTGATAGATGGGCATTTCTCAAATTTCAGGCTGGGTAGTATGTGGGGAAAACCTAAAGCATACTAGCATGGCATATCCATAAAGACCATAAAGCCAGTTGTGTTCTTCCTAAAATGACTAACATTCATTTTGGGGAGTAATTTTTACTCACTTGTATTTGTAAACACATACCTGCTCCCTTACTTAAAACTTGTAATATTTCCATTTGGAAGAATGAATAGCATGGCAGAGTCATGGGGGCCTCCGCCAATTTCAGGCACATGTGCAGTTCTGTTAAGGGGAGAATAATGTGGATGTTCCAATAAGTTGCCCTCTCGGGAGAGAAAGACAAGTCAGACCTACTGCACCCTTGACTACCTTAGTTCATCATACCTTCGTCAGATGCCAGATACTGGGTGTTGGCAGAACCAAAGCAGCCACCACTCTGTTTGCCAAAGCTCTGTCTCCAGTAGTTGCTTCATTGCAGATGATCACACATGCCCATTTAAGGACTGTTTACCACTGGGTACTCTAGCCTCCTAATTTTGTTTTTTTTTCTGATGGGAATCACGGATTTACTACCTTCAATCCAGCCAGTTGACACAACCTGTCTCAGATTTTCATCTTTGGGAGTCTAATGTCTGTAGCTATATCTGGTACCAAATACAGTATCCACCAGGGCTTAGAGGTAGATGACAGGACCCCTTTAATAAGTTTTGAGAGATTTAATTCAGGGAATTATTAGGATCCAGAGGAATTGGCTGTAGAATTGGCTACCAGGAATTGGCTACTACTACTGCCTCTATCTTAAGGAGAAGGCACTGCAGGGGCTCTTGTGTCCAGGGTCATAGAGATGTTGCAAGGTCAGTATCGGGAACACAATGCCCGAATGTTCCAATTGTTGCTGCCTAGCTAGCTTAGGACTGAGTCAAGTCCTGCCAGGCGTGTCTTACTGCAAAACCAGAATCGCATCCAAAATCTTAGCTGCAAGTGTATCTAGGAAATGCCATGTTTCATTTTTCCAGTCCAGGCAACCCAAAAGAAAGAATACTTGAAGGTGACCAGCTGATGTGGAGGGACAAATCTAGAGTATTTGCTTTCCCACCACCACAAGTTCCATCCAAGTTCTCAAATTGTTGATCAACCAGCTACATGTTTGATGAGATCTTTCTGGGCACAAAACACTTTAGAGGACACAGAGATGTTTGATGTGTGTCCAAAAGGAGATGTTTCCTGATTTCATAAACTACTTAAATTAGTGCACTGGCATGAAAGTTCTCCTTCACAGGGGAGCTCTTTGTAGACCTTGCATGATACAGTTTTCTGGAAGTTTTCTGGATCTCCGACTCTGAATCCTTTACTTCATGAGCACACACTCATACGTGCATGTCAAAGTAAGGCTCACTGATTTTAAAGTCATAGCTGCCAGAGACCTATCTCATGTCATGTGCCAAGCACTGTGCATGTCCTTTACATACATTATCTTGTTTCAGCTGCACAACAATTTGCACTGGGAAGTAGGTGCTATTATCATTCCATTTTACTATAAGAAATAGAAGCTCAAAGTTACCTGACTGTCCCAAAGTCACACATTGTTGAAGTGTCAGGGAGGAGATGGGAACTGAGGGCTTTGTGGCTTCAGAGACCATTCTCCTACCATAACACTGCATTCCATTTCTTAATTAAGAGAATGGGGCTCTTCTTCTTGCATTATAGCCAACCAGGTATAGATCCCAGTGACTTTTGACTCTTTCTAAATAGGGCACCCTCTCTTAGTGCACAAAGATGTCTTCGAGTTGGATACTCTTGCTGAAGAAATTCAAGTGAATATGCTCCAGGATCTGCAGCTCTCCTAGGGAGATGGAGAAGGAATATTTCAAATCATAGCTTTGTTACCCTGGTATACCCTAAGCTTCCCCAGGTGGCTATCAAGACTTTGAAGCATGCTTATAAAATTTAGATGTGTTGCTTCATTAGTTCACCTTGGTAATATTCAGCCCCTGTTCTTGTATTACATATAATTTGTTCCCTCTATGCTTTCTTCCTTCCTGATACAATATAATTTTGAGGTTGAATACATGAGCTCAGTTTAGTTTAGATTCCTGGCTCAGCTGCTTACAAGTAACAAGGACTTGAGCTAATCTTCTTAAGTTTCATTTTTCTCATAAGCAAAGTGGCAATAATAGAAGAACCTACTGCATAAGGTTATTCACAGAGTTGTTGAACAGATTAAATCTGATGCTCCATTAAAAACATTGGTATACTCTCTGATAAACAGTAAACACTGAGTAAATACGAGATACTATTAATTATTAACAATTTACAAAACTCTGTACTAGGTTTTCTGAAAGTTCTCATCTTTGCAAATTCAACAAACATTTACTGAGTGTTGGGGATTAAAGGCGAATCCGATATGGGTCTCAGCCTTCTGGTCGCACCACGTGCTGGAGGAGACAGATGTTGTAAACAAATCAACGGAGGTAAATCTATTGCGCCCATTGGGGGAACATATCTAGCCTGATTACAGTGCCGACAACAGTGAGTGGACAGCTCCACCTGGCTAAAATGTCAACAGAGACTTTGAAAAAGTGATCCTTCAGGTAAGTCTGGAAAGATGGCTTCCAAAGGTGTCTGGCTGGCTCAGTCAGTTAAACATCTGACTCTTGATTTTGCTCAGGTCACGATCTCAGGCTGTGAGATTGAACCTGGAGACAGGCTCTACCTTCGGTGGGGAGTCTGCTTGAAGTTTCTCTCCCTCTGCCCCTCCATCCACTTGCTCATGCTCTCTCCCCCTCTCTCTCTTTCTAAAATAAATAAGTAAATCTTAAAAAAAAAAAAAAAAAAGATGGCTTCCAGAGAATGAAAAGAATGGGAATTTCAAGCAGAAAGAAAAATAAGAACAAAAGCAAACTGATGTGAAAAGAACCATAGGCAATGGGGCAAATCTCAGGCCTGGAGTAGGAGGAAGATGGATTTAGGGTCTGGTGGGAATACAGTGTCAGATATCATTGCTATAAACCATATAAATCCCAGTGCTCCATGTGGCCCAGTCCCTGCCCAGGGTCACATTCAAAGAAAGAGTCTAGTTACCAAGAGGTAATCAGTGGCAAACAAATTTTCCCCAGTGTTCTTACTTAAAAATGCCAAGGGATAGGAACGTGTTGGCTCCAAGATTTCCTAATATTATTTTTTAGGTTTGTGCTACTCTCCCCAACGTGTTGCACTCAGCACCTATGAACCATCTCACCCCTTCCTCTGTTCCCCAAGTGTTTACACGCAAGTCCCTCATTGCCATGCTCCTCCTTCCTCCACCCCAGCCACAGCCACTCCCTGGGCACCTGCGTTCTTCACATCTGCTGGCCAGTCCAGAGAAGCAAGCATGGGATTCTCAACCTTGGTGTGCTACAGGGCAGCAGAGAGGGGCACTCATACAGGGCTAGCTCACATGGGTTGGAGGAACCAGAGGCTAGCTCTAGCTCAGTGGCTTATAGAAGGCCTCAGAAAGCAGATGGTCCATGACTTGAGATGATACTATTTGAGAGGATCTGGACAGATGGAAAAGGAGAAAGAGACCATTTTGGGGAGAAGGACAGAGGCTAATAGACCCAACATTAATATACCATCTCTGTGCACCGGGGATGGTTGCGTTCTCTTTGTTCCCAGCACATCTGTGGCGCAGGTTTTCTGAGAAATCTTAACATTTTGGAGGTTGGGAAGGGACTTCCGATATTCTGCCATCCTGCCCCTCTGGATTTAGAGATGAGATTTAGGCCCAGAGAGAAAAAGAATACACAGGTTTTTGCTTAAAATTCCAAAACTTACTCTGAGAATCACTTCTTTGACCGAATCACATTCTACATTTATCACCCTCGGGAAAGTGTGCTATTAGTAGTCATGAGAGTGAATCTATAGGCACTAATGCCTATGCAACAGGCGACTGCGTTCTTTGTGTGTTCTTTTTCACTAGGCTTGGCTGTCTGGGGTGTGTGCTTCAGGATTCACTGTGCCAGGGATGGAATGTGGGGGAGGGCAGTGTGGAGTGAGAGTTTTCAGGATTGGGACTGAGTCTAACCCTGCCTGGGCTCTGACACTTAAACAGTATTGTGGGTCAGTTTACTTGGCCTCCTGGCCTCAGTTTCCCAGCCTGTAGCATGGAGCGTGCAATCACACCTTCTTCCCTGCGTGGTCGGAAGGATCCATTGAGACGATGTGCACAGAGCACTGGAAAGGGGCTGGCATGGAGTCCCCACTCAGACAGTGGTAACGAATATTATTAGTTCTGTTGAACAAACACATTTTGCAGGCGCCTCGCAGCAAAGACATTCTAATAAGCTCAGTGTCCACATCAATCTTATTTATTGGACTTTTCTTGCCTTCTGAGCCATGGTCAGTATTTACAGGCAAGGGGCTGTGTTGGCAGCATTAGCAATGACTGGGGGGGGGGGCACCTGGGGGCCTTGAGGCTGTCCCTTCCTCAAGATGGTCATGCCACACAGCCCTCGGGGGGACAGCAGGGCCCTGCCAAGTGCACCCGGCATGGATCGTGTGGGCAGCAAGGCTGGCACAGCCCTGTCCTCGCTGGGCAAGGTAGGCTGGCAGATGTGGGTTCTGACACAGACGTTGCCCAGGAGAGAAGCAGCCCTGGTATCAGGATTCACTAATTGCTTCGTCTCCTGGCACAGCATTCTCACACAGCCCTGAAATAGCTCTTGCAGTTAGAAAAGGACCTTTCTGCCTTCCGTTTTGTGGCAATTTCTTTCCCAGGGACAAAGCCTGGCTCAGTTATGAGATTTGGTTTTCAGAAAAGGCTCTTGTGCTGTGCCCAGTTTTCCAGCTGGGCTGCTCTCTGGACTAAAAAGAAAATTGACTTGGCCAAGTTCACCTGGCAAGCCTATTTGCTCAGTAGGGCTCTCCCCGCCCCCCACTTTGGACACCTCTACTAAAACCTTCTCTCTTAAAGGCAAGACACACTGATCGTTTGGTTCATCCCTGGCCAGAGAATGAAACACAGAGACATCCTTTTATCTAGCATGTTTACGATCTTATTTCTCCCTACATAATTTTAAGCATGGCTGTGTTTCACAGTGTAAAGGGATATCCTTTGCTATTGAAAACATTGATTATGACTACTTTGCCACACCCTACTTTTGTGACCTTGAACAAGTGATTTAACTTGCTGGGGCTGGTCGCCTTGTGTGTAAAGGGTGGATTATACAACTTACTCTTCCGTCTTGCAAAGATTATAGGAGTTAAGTTATGTAAATTACTTGATACTGTGCCTGGAGCATTGTAAGTTCTCATTAAATGTCCCTGCTATTATTTCATGTAACTAGTTTCAGAACAAATAAAGTCACATCTCTTTTAATAGCACAATTAATTTGTCAAGCTCCCCATGTGCCCAGATTACCAAGAAGCCCAGGATTTCCTACTGGGGCCCCCTCCACTGCCCTGAAATGGTCCAAGAATGTTTAATCAGCACAAAGGAGGCCACTCTGGTGCAAATGCTTCAGCTGGACCTGGAGAATCCAGTGAGCAGGTGGGCCGCCATTTCTTGCTCTGGCTTCATATAGACTTGACATTAAAACCTGGCCCTGCATCCTCCAATGAGCCAGTAGATTGCTGCTTGATGTAAGTGCTGGTCCAGTGGTGGTTCTTCCAGAATGTGGACGGAGGGCAAGGCAGTTTCCTTCCCCAGTGGAATGCAGGTCAATAATCCAGTATGCCGCCATGGGCTGGTCTCCAGACATGGCCGCACTCAAATTGCAGGTGCTAGTGGTGATCCTTGTGTGGGCTGCAACTGGTTAGTTCAGACTTGTTGCTGGAAGGACACTGAGATGGGGGACCGTGCCAACTCCAAAGCCAGATGATCTAGGTTCTAACACGGGTGTGGCCTGTGCACCCTTGGGCAATTTATGTGACCTGTCTGTTCTCCATTTCCATATCTGAAAAGGGAGGGTCTTAAGGGAAATAGGGAGAATTAAATGGTTAGGGACACACAAGGCACCAAGAACAGTGCTCAGGAGATACCAAGCACACCAGAAATGCGGGTTACATAAATAAGAGTTCTCCAACTATCACTGGTGACCTGTGTGACCATGGGCAGTTCATTCATTCTCCAACTTTGGCTTCTTCATATGTAAAATGCAGCAGATGGAAATACAACCATATCTGAGTCAGGAGATCTGGCTTCTGGTCCCAATCTGTCCCTAATGAGCTCTGGATATTGGCAAGTAATTCTGTGTCATTGTACTGTAACACCCTCAGATATAAAACAAGACACCAGGATTAAATCATCTCTAAAATCTCATTAGTCTGAAGATAGACGTTTCTATTCTCTTAGTATGCTGCTGTTCACTCCTCAATATCCACGGTCCTTTAAATCCATAATACAGTTTTTATTGTCGATATATAATTATGATTACTTCTGGGGGTTGAATCAGTTGGGAAAATAAAGTCTCATTTTCTATTTACAATGGCCCTATGAGAGAATCATACCGACAAGAACAGCTCACACAGCTTTAGCGCCCACTCTGTGCCAAGTCCTATGAGAAATGTGGGCTCTATTTCGCTTCATCTCCACAACAGCCCTCTGAGTGAGGGAGAATCCTTATTCCCTCTGTTCAGATAAGGAAACCAGAGGCTCAGAAGTTTAAGGAACACGCTCAGTGCTATACCGCTGGCAGGTGGTGGAGCTAGGGTTCAAGGCTGGGCCTGGTGGGCCCATAAGAACATGACTGTTCTGCAGAGAGTTATTCATGAACCTGCCTCCCAGAGAAGGCTCCCAGATTCAGTCAGCAAATAACGTGCCCAACTTCACTTAAAGTTAGAGGCATGGCAGAGACCAGAATTCAGGCTTTCTCCCGCCTCATCTGGAGTGTGCTACACCTTGCAGCCTCCCAAACCCGCTTGCTTATGGAATCAATGAATACAAATGAGGGCTGATTTGTATTCATTTGCAGCTAACTGGCAGATTTACACACTCTCTGCTGCACACCTCCAAGAAACACATCTTCAGGCTTTCAGAGATCTGTTCTCTCTCCGACTCACTCCCTGGCCCTGGGAAACTGGGATCATAGCCCTGTCTGTGAGCTCATCAGAACCAGACTCCAGTGAGGGCCACAGTCAACACCAGTTGAACAGCAACACTGTGCTACTGCTTAACCTGGTAGGGAAACCAGAGACCGAGTCCCTAAGTGGTGGTGACACAACCGTTCAGGACAAAACAAACCATGATCAATCCTAGGGCTGGCAGAAGTTGTGAGCATTGGGAGGAAGGCATGGGAGGTGATTAAAGCATTTCCCCATGTCAGAGGACACCCATTATTAAATTCTTGAGTAGTGGAAATTGAGCCAATGGGCAGATGACAGAAGGATTCCATAAGGTTGCACCCACCTGTCGATAGCCATGCCAACATCCATTCTACTTGTGCCAGTGAAGGTAAGTTTGACTTCAACAAAGAGAAATACTCAAGAAGAGTGAAATAATGAGGCCATCAGAAGCTAAGGGTGGGAGGGGTTCAGGTGTAGAACTATTAGAAGCTCAACAATACTGTTGATAACCAGGTCCTTTCATGTACATTCTGTTGTGTATAGCAATAGCTTTGTCTGAAGTCTGAGCACTTATGGTTATTGTCACAAAGTGGATGCTGGTGGCAATCAGGACTACACACTTTTCTATTCATCTCCATGAAGGAGAGAGGAAAACCTCTTCTCCAAGTACAGAATCCATCTTTCCTCCTTATTTAACTGGTTCAAGTTAGCTTATGGCCTACCCTAGGCCAACAGCAGTCACCAGGGGTGTTCATGTACAGATTACATTAGGCTAATCAGATGGTAACCATTGAATTTATGCAGGGGTAGAGTGGCTTCCTCTGAGTCACATGAACTGCATGGCCAATGAGTAGATCCATGAATAAAATCTGGTTCCTGAGGAAGGATGGAAAGATTGCAGGGTAGCCAATGGTGTACATTAGAGTTCCTTTCCCAGGTCATACCAGTCTTGGAACCCTTAACTGAAGCTCAGCCAATCACCATGTTTCATTATCCTGGACCCACAAGTTAATTAGATTTTAATCCTTTCCCAACAGTAAGCCTCATAACTTTTGCTTGATTAGCTGGAAAAAAAGCTCTTTCTCTCTTCCTCTGTGTAATGGTAGTATGCAGCTGAAGTCCCTAAATATGTTCTTGCCTTTTTTCCCATCACAAAGGAAAAGCATCCCAGGGAAGATGTCAGAACACAGAGACTTCCTGAGGAATGGGACAGAACTCTGAGGACACTATGGATCACTGACTCAAACTATACCTGGAACTCACCTGAGCACTTTTCAGTTATTGAGTCAATCAATTCTCACTATTTTAAAATCCAACCTCAGTTCTGCCTTCTGCTGCTTGCAACATGAAGAATCCTTACTGACATAGCAGAATCCAGTTCAATTCATTGAAAACATTTCCAATCATCAGAGCTGATTCCAAAATAAAACAGGCCACCTCCTGTTCTCCTCTGTCTTCCATCACTGGAGGTGTTCATGCAGAGACTGGCCAACCATCTGTCCAGGATGCTATAAAAAGGATTTCTACATTGGTGGGAGGCTGAAAAACCACCTTCTAAGAACCCTTCCAATTTCAATATGCTAATACCCCTATTAAGCCAAGGAGAAAGTGGAAGGTATGCTGAAACATGTATAGGAGAATATAAATCAAAGTTACTTGGATAAAAGATGAGTCTTTCTCTCTGAAGTAAGGCTAGAGATGAAGCATGATTCAGTCATTTGTTCTTTGATCCATTTTTATTCAACAAATGTACATTGATCTCCAAATATGTGCTAAGCACTAAAGATGTAGACATAAACAGAAACCAAAAGCCCATTTTCATAGCACCGACTTTCTAGTGGTCATGCTATAGTGGAAAGAGGTGGGCTTTGGATTCAGAAACACCTGAAGGACAGTTACGACCTTTACTTGGTCTGACTTCCCTGATCTTCAATTTCTTAACTGGTTAAATAGGAGCTGTAACACCTACTTTGTACAGTAGCATGATGGTTAAATGAGATCCATTTAAATACTTAATAAAGGCCAGGAACAAAGCAGTTAATCAACAAATGGTATTTCTCTTCCATAGCTAGAGCACTAATGGCTATGTGTTCAAGGGAAAATTCCAACATTTCATCTTCAGCATGAAGAACCGGTTAGAATGGCAAAGTTAACAACAACAAAAAAAGGTTAACAAAACAGGAAACAAATAGTGGTGAAGATGTGGAGAAAGGGGAACCCCTTTACACTGTTGGTGGGAATGCAAGCTAGTACAGCCACTCTGGAAAACAATATAGAGTTTCCTCAAGACATTAAAAATAGAGCTACCCTGTGACCCAGCAATTACACTACTAGGTATTTACCCTAAAAATGCAGATATAGTGAAAAAAGGGGCACATGCACCCCTATGTTTATAGCAGCAATGTCCACAATAACCAAACTGTGGAAGGAGCTGAGATGTCCTTCAACAGACAAATGGGTAAAGAAGATATGGTCCATATATACAATGGAATATCACTCAGCCATCAGAAAGGATGAATACTTACTATTTGCATTGACATGGATGGAACTGGAGGGGATTATGCTAAGTGAAATAAGTCAAGCAGAGAAAGACAATTATTATATGGTTTCACTCATGTGTGGAACATAAGGAATAGCACAGAGGATCACAGGGGAAGGGAGAAAAAACTGAATGGGAAGAAATCAGAGAGGGAGACAAACCAGGAGACAATTGGACTCCAGGAAACAAACTGAAGGTTACAGAAGCTGGGGGGGTTGGGGTAACTGGGTGATGGGTATTAAGGAGGGCACATGTTGTGATGAACACTGGGTGTTAATATGCAACTGATGAATCTCTGAACACTACATCAAAAACTAATGATGAGCTATATGTTGGCTAGCTGAACATTAAAAAAAAAAAAGGAATATGAAGAGTACTGTAGCTCCTACATTACAACTGAGGATGAAGCCAGAGAAATAGTGTGTTCTGTCTTTGTTATTGGGGGTCTACTTTGAATCATGGTTGGGCTTCCCAAGCCTGAGAAATTCTGGAGACGTGACACATAGGGATAATAACACATGCCCCACAAAGCAATGATCTGAGGATTAAATGAGATCATGGATTTCAGTTTAGACACAATCTTGAACAGTGGAAGATACCAGTAACTTGCTTCTTAGGCCAGGAGACTTGTGCTCATTTAAAAATGTAAATGAAAATTTTAATTTTTTTTTCATAACTTTCACCCATTTTAGCTTCTAATACCCTGTTAACTAACACTTGACCTTTCTTTTATAATGAGATATTTTCCTGAAAGAAAAGAGAAAAGGGGAAAAATAAGAAGTATGATTTTTTTAATCATAACATCAAAATTTTACAGCTGATTCCAAATAGCTTGTCTCTTCCTTGAATATCTTCTTACTCCAAACATATCTAAAGGAGTCCTTTTTGACTAGAATAGATAGGAATAGGCAGGAATAGATAGACAGGAATAGATAAACAGATCAATGGAACAAAATAGATAGCCCAGAAATAGATTCCAGTATGTATGAGAATTTAATATATGATAAAGGAGACATCACACATCAATGAGAAAAGGAAGGATTATTTAGCAAATGGTGCTGGGACCCCTGGGTAGCAATTTAGGGGGAAAAATCAATTTTAGGCCCTTACTTCACATCATGCAGAGAAATCAATTCCAGATGGGTTAAATAATTAAATATAAAAATATCAAATCTTAGAAAAACTAGAGAAAAAGGAGAGTGAATAAGAATTAAATCTCCAGAGAAGTAAGAACTTTCCAAGCTTAGAGCAATGGAATAAAGCACAAAGAAGATTAACAGATTCAACCACTTACAATTTAATTTTTTAAATCCTGACACACAGACATATAAAAGTTAGAATTAGTCTTGAAATAATAGTTTCAGCAAGTATTAACAAAGTGTTAATTTCTTCTATAAATGACTCATATCAATCAATATAAAAATACTAATACATAGATCAATAGATGGAAAAAGTATAGAAAATTCACATATGATGAAAATATATCTGATAACCAAATGTGGGATAAGATATAATCTCACTAGCAATTAAAAGGATGGTAGATTTTAAAATAAAGTACAAATTTTAAAATAAAAAAATTTCATATTGGTAGAAGTACAAAGAAATTATCACACTTGGCTACTGCATGGAGTAGTATGAATTTGTGTAATGCTTTTAGAAAACAGTTTCATAATTTGTACTAAGACACTTGAAAAGACTTCAGATAAGTTTAAGGGGCATTTGCAATTTTCAGAATCTAAGATAAAGATATTTTTTAAAGATTTTATCTATTTTTTTGACAGAGAGAGATCACAAGTAGGCAGAGAGGCAGGCAGTGAGAGAAGGGGAAGCAGGCTGCATGCTGAGCAAAGAGCCGGATGTGAGGCTCCATCTCAGGACCCTGAGATCATGACCAGAGCTGAAGGCAAAGGCTTTACCCACTGAGTCACCCAGGTGCCCCTAAGCTAAAAGTATTTTTATTTTTTTTTTTTATTTTATTTTTCATAAACATATAATATCTTTTTATCCCCAGGGGTACAGGTCTGTGAATCGCCAGGTTTACACACTTCACAGCACTCACCATAGCACATACCCTCCCCAATGTCCATAACCCCACCCCCCCAACCCCCCTCCCCCCATTAACCCTCAGTTTGTTTTGTGAGATTAAGAGTCACTTATGGTTTGTCTCCCTCCCAATCCCATCTTGTTTCATTTACTCTTCTCCTACCCCCTTAACCCCCCATGTTGCATCTCCTCTCCCTCACATCAGGGAGATCATATGATAGTTGTCTTTCTCCGATTGACTTATTTCGCTAAGCATGATACCCTCTAGTTCCATCCATGTTGTCGCAAATGGCAAGATTTCATTTCTTTTGATGGCTGCATAGTATTCCATTGTGTATATATACCACATCTTCTTTATCCATTCGTCTGTTGATGGACATCTAGGTTCTTTCCATAGTTTGGCTATTGTAGACATTGCTGCTATAAACATTCGGGTGCACGTGCCCCTTCGGATCACTACGTTTGTATCTTTAGGGTAAATACCCAGCAGTGCAATTGCTGGGTCATAGGGTAGTTCTATTTTCAACATTTTGAGGAACCTCCATGCTGTTTTCCAGAGTGGTTGCACCAGCTTGCATTCCCACCAACAGTGTAGGAGGGTTCCCCTTTCTCCGCATCCTCGCCAGCATCTGTCATTTCCTGACTTGTTAATTTTAGCCATTCTGACTGGTGTGAGGTGGTATCTCATTGTGGTTTTGATTTGTATTTCCCTGACGCTGAGTGATGTGGAGCACTAAAAGTATTTTTAAATGTTAGAGTGAGAAGAGACACAAGAGACACATTAGCAAGAGACTTTCTGTAGCATAACTCAAAATAATAATTATAAGTAGTATTAACAACTAGGAGGAAACAGAGTCAATTTTGTTATATTTGTAAGGGCCTGGTTAGCCAGAAGGAGCCATTTGGTTGTAAACTTAGATTGACCCTGCCCCTCCCAGAGGAACTTACTTGCAAAGCCCAGATACGAGCCGACCTAGCATGACTGTGCAGTTTTCCCTGTGCATTGCAATCTCACTGGCCACCTGTGAACAAGCCAGGCTCAACCACCTCTATAAAAGTTTGTCTATGAGTCTGGGAAAGGTCGTCGCCTCTTGGTAGAGACGGCCCCAACCGGTCGGTTTGATTCTTGATGCTTGGAGCAAAATAAAGCTTTGCTTGACCTTATCTTTGTATCAGTCTCGCTCCTTTGATTACGGACCCAACATATTCACCCATGCTTTATATGATGTTAGTAGGTGTATCAGTCAGAGTTCTGGAAGGAAACAGATGATGAGTTCACATTAGAATGACTTGAGACAGGTTCAGGAAAGAAATACGGAAGTATGGGCAGAGTATAGGAAAACTTATTATACAGAGCTAGCAAAAGAGTTCTTGCTATCTCTAACTCTGATGAGGTGCAGGAAAGGGGCAAGGAGAGAGCTGTGTGGAGACCTGCACCTTCAGAGGAGCTGTGACTTTTTTTAAGCCAAGGGACACATCCACCCTGAAGCCAGCCACTATGGAGTGATCCAGGAGAGTAAATATTCTAATTATCATTCACCTCCTTCTCCCTTTCAACCTTAAAAATAAAAATAGCTAGTTAGTTTACTTGCAAAATGAGTTTATCCGGGAATACCAGAGGAATTACAACTCAGGACATGCAAACCACTGCAAACCATAGGTAAGTCTTCAGAACAAGGAAAGAGGCCTACCTTTACAGAGAAAAGGAGGAAGCTAGGAGGGACCCTTTGAAATGAAAGTCCATTGAAGGAGAGGGAGTGTTTGGGGGTGTGGCAACTTCTCATTGGCCCAGTGTTGGTGGTTCTCATTGGCTGAGCTGTGGTGGTTCTCAAGGGCAGGTTATTGCTGGGCAAAGAGAAAATCTTTCCTCCTGTTGAGATTTGTCAAGTAAGCTTTTTTTTTTTTTTTTTTTTTTTTCTGTCAAGGTATGAAAAAAGCTAAGCTATGACAAAGGGTACATGCCTGAGAGCACTTCAGGATTTCCCAATTCCATTTTGATAAGGTTTTCATTTATTAATTTTTACATCCTCGATAACTTTCTAAGATCCCCCTTTGGCAAAGACCACTGGGAAGCTGGAGAGCAAGTGAACTTTTTGATATCATCTACACACATCAGCTTTTAAAACAGGGAATAAAAGAGACATAAAGAACTCAGAGGAGATAAGATGAAGATCCCCAGTGCAATGGAGAAAAGCAGCATCTAAGTATACCCTTATGATGTGAACTAAGGGAAAGAGGAAATAAAAGAAATACACCAAAATACTAAGTTTTGTGTTAGGATCTTAAGATAATTAGTAAAAATTTCCTTTTCTTCATATTTTCCGAATTTTGGGATTGGTGAACCAGGGGGGGAACTATTCTCTTTAACCTTTGCATTTCCAGCACAGAACATGGTATTTGGCATATCACAGGCATTTAATGAAACTTAAATTATCACTCTTACTGTTGCATATTGTTGGGAAGTTTTTGTCTCCAACCCAGGAGATGCACAGACCCCATCTCTTTTTTTTTTTTTTTAAGATTTTATTTATTTATTTGTCAGAGAGAAAAAGAGAGCACGTGCATAAGCAGGCAGAGTGGCAGGCAGAGAGAGAGAGAGAAGCAGGCTCCCCGCTGAGCAAGGAGCCCCATGCAGGACTGGATCCCAGAACCCTGGGATCATGACCTGAGCCAAAGGCAGTGGCTTATCCGACTGAGCCATCCAGGTTCCCCAACCCCATCTCTTATTGTATCATTAAGTAGTGGTATTAACTCACTTTCACTAATATTTAAAATATTAAAATATTACATAACAGTATCCTCATATTAAGGTATCTGGGAGCAGGGAGGAGGTTAAAAAAAAAGTCAGGAAATGAATCATTAACTTAAACCATCCCTCATTCCTTGCTTCCGCACTAGTCACCTTCTTCCACCACTTTTTTTCACTTGTCTACTATTCTATCAGTACTCTCATGAAGATGGAGGATCTTGACCAAATTTTCATTTCCATGGGATCTGAGTCTTAAGAGGTTAAAAGGCTTTTGGGGGGTCCCCCTCAAGTACTAGGGGGAACCTCAGCAAATCCTCCATAGATGAAACATGGCCTTATGGTGTAGCAGAAATATAATTTCCCATAGAAATTGGGGTCAGTCATGCTGGCCACTGTAGGAATCCCTTCTTTTCTTGTTGATTTGTTCACAGAAAAGGTCCAAAAAGGCCAGAGAACAACCTCAGCTTACAAATCACCAGAACCATAATGGTAGAAATACTACTCCTGGGGTAGTACTACCTACAAACCCACCAAGCCTAAGATTGCTAGGATAAGAAGCAAAAAATCTTCAAAGGATTGTTAAGGGTAATAGTACAAGAGTCTGTTCCCATGTCCACATGAACCAGTACATTCTGGATTTGTGGCTGAGCTACTGGTTTATAGTATTTCTCACATTCTGTAGATTAGTACCCCATGCTCCTGTGGTGTGGTTGCCACATAATGCCATTCATGGGACCTTCTTAACCATTCCTTCATTCTGTTAAGACAGTTGTTTCTGAGTAGTGGAGAAACTGGTAAGATCAGTGAAGACTGTGGATCTGAGTCCATGACTACACTTTCTTAAGTGTAAAATGAGTTTCTTGGTCAACAGAGATGGTGTTTGAGATATCATGGTATGGATAAGCATAATGTATTTTTGAATTAAGAACACTGGTACTAAAAGAGCAGTTTGAGTTGGAAAGGCTAATCAACACTCAGAATTTGTGCCCATCCCTATTAGAACAAAGGGTTTTCCTATCTGTGGGAGGAGGGGTGCAATGACATGCTATTTTAACAAGTAGCTGACCACTTTCCTCTGGAATGATGCTATATATGGAGCTTGGAGTTGGCCTCCAATCTTGACAAGTTAGGCTCTCAGGATGGTACAACCAGGCCAGAGTGGATGAGGGGGAGTCCATGATGCATACCATGATGCATACCATGAAACCATGCATACCCTCCGTCTCTGCTGTCATGCTTACTTCGTACATAGGCCCACTGAGCAAGCCCCGGGGTGTGCAAAGACTCCACAAGACATTCTTTCTTCTCTACCTGATTTATAAGAGCTTCCTCTGCAATAGATACCCTCAGATAGGAATCCATGTAGGATATGTGTCTTCACTCTCTTTACCTATTCTAGGTCCTGGTTCATCTCTTTCTTACAGATTTCTTTGTCCCCAATCTTCCAATCTTGTTCTTTTCTGTAAGCAGTCAGCCAACCCATTAGCCACTGCTTTTGTGTCTGTAATGTAGATCTATATCTCAGACTATCTTTCCTTCCCCCATGAATTGAACAACCTTAGGCATAGTGCCTAAGGTTCTTTCTATTGGAGTAGTCTCCGTCATTTCTTTCTTTTTCAAAAAAGATTTTATTTATCTACTTGAGAGAGAGAGAGAGAGCACAAGTTGGGGGAAGGACAGAGGGACAAGCAGACTCCCTGCTGAGCAGGGAACCCAGTGTGGAGCTCGATCCCAGGCCCTGAGATCATGACCTGAGCCAAAGTCAGATGCTTAATTGACTGAAACACCAAGGCACCCCTTATTTCTTTCTTTCAGAGACATCTCAGAGTGGGGAAGTGCAGTAGCCAGCCACTTCCAGCGTATGCTCTCATTCTTTGCAGACCCATCATTAAACCAGGCCCATGCTCCCCCGCCCCCCGCCCATTAACTGGTCATAGGGAACCTTTCATGAAGCTAGAGGTATGAGTTGAGGGAGAGGCAGCAAAGCAGATGAGGCTCTAGGGGAGTCTTCCCATCTGTAAGTGCAGTTTATCTCCCAGACAATTGAGGCCTCATTCTCTATAGCCCATTTATACTTTATAATGCAATGCTACTGTGTGTGCCAATTTTATGCTTCAATGTCTCAAATAACATCAAGGTCAGGATGAGCAGCTCAGGTCTCATAGTCACTTGGTGTCTCATGGCTGGACATTCAATTTCTACCAGGGTCCAGTAAAATGCTTTTCAAATAGAGAATAATTGTCACAGAAGAAGTCCTCATTACAAACACTAGGAGTCAAGCACCTTTTGGGGCTTGCCAGAGGCTTCATACAGTACTGCTGTTTGCTATAGATGTTTTCAATACCGTTGGCCCTGCAGCGTCAAAAAGCTTTGTAATGCTTTACACCACAGACTGGACTTGTTACAGAGTAGTATTATGCTCTAAGCCCCATTCAAAGCTGTCATCATTATGAGTTACTCAATAAACAGGTCAGAGGAGCATGACCAAATGCAATGTATGTTATTTGCAACACCCAAAAGGACCCACAAGTGCCGTGTTCCTTTCTTCGTGATGCATGATGAGAAGCAAAGCAAATGGGCTCTAATTGTGATGTCATAATGCTGATAAGCATAGGGCCACTGGACCCTAGAAACTTCATCAATGTGCTAAGCATCTGAAATTTAACAGGATTTGTCCCCTATCTTCTGACATGGATATATCTTATTAAGACATAAGGGATGTTTGATAATCCTGCTAACCATAACCAATTAGCGTAATGTCATCAATGTAACAGACTAGGGTGATATTTAGTAGGTTATGAGAATAATCATGGCCCTACCAGACTATAGTAACAAAGACCAAGAGAGCTGACACAGCTCTGGGTCAAGACAAGAAAGATATACTGCTTTATTGTACACACCGGATGATTTTGATTTTGCCTACTAATTGGATGGGACAAAAATCATTTGCTGGGTCATAGCTACATGTGCCAGGAACTGTGTTGGGTTGTTCCAGGAATGATGTTAACTACTTCCAGAACCATAGCTGGGAGTAGCAGCACTATTTGGTTAAATCTGTAATAACTAACTGTCATACTCTGTGACCTAAATGCCTTTTGTAGCAGCCAAACTGATGAGTTAAATGGGCATTGGGTAGGAATCATGACTCCTACAATCTCTCAAATCTTTGCTGGAAGCACTAATTTCTGATTCATGTGTCTTGTTCTGGGGATAGTTGTCTATTCATGTTAGTTACAAGGCCTTTCACTTGGTCTTGACCCTTCCAACTCTCCTAGCCCTTACTCTGATAATTCTATAAATATATTCCCACTGTATAGTCCAGGATTGGAGAGAAATGACAAGTGGTGTTTGGGCCACTGGATCCATATGAGACATTCTAGATCCATGATACCATCTATTACCTTGTCTCTATAAGGCCCCACCCTGAAAGGGGGACCATGGTAATATTTCAGGTCTCTAGATGTTAGCTTCTATTAGAAACCAGTATCTAATGACCGTGGAAGACATAGCTACTATCTCTTTTTTTTCCAGGATATAACACCCTAGTAAGTGGGTGCAGGTCCTTTTGGAGAGGTCTTTAAGGTAGATTCACATTTATACACATGGAGAAACACAACAAGGTCCTTCTTCAAGGAGGGCCAGTCTCACCCATGGCTGAAAGGTTGTGGATATGTAAATTGGTTTTTGTTTAGGAATTAAGTAAAAAGCTGAAAATCTCCACTGCAGGGACTCAAGTCATATTTCTGTCCAGTAGTCTTAGAATTTTTACTGTATAAAGCAGTACCTTAGAGATTATTTTGTGTGTAGGGATACTGTGGTCAATTAACCCCCTTCACAGGTCCCTGAGAGGTAAAATGTTTTTGGGAGCACTCCATTGCTGTGTCTATCCTGTTACCTGTCTCTAATGGTGAAGAACTGCCACCTAGCTTATTCCTTGTGGGATCCCATTAACTCCACCAAGATCAGGAAATCCAGTTCCCAAATCTCCAGCCCACAGGAGACAGCCAACACAACGTGCTTTAAGGATGCTTCTCCTCCTCTTGCCAGTGAATGTGTTATTGCCTTGGAGAAGGTATGTCTCTAGTCTCTCCCATGAGGATATCGTTAGGGGCAAGCTAAAGAGATGGCACATAGTAGATTTAGTCTTACATTCCCATCTCCCTGAGCATTCAGACTCCTTCCTCTGAAACCTATCAAGGAAATTCCAGTATTTAAACCTCATTAACTTAAACTCTTCGAGTACAAGCTTCAGTGATCCAACCTAGGAGATCATGAATGCGCATAGTACATGGCTTAACCAACACATTCAATCCCCAATCCTAGAAGGATGCTAACATGTTCACAAATCTGGCCCACTAGAACTTACTGTTCTCTCCTCCTTAGACTAAAAACCCCCTTATAATTAAGTCCCACCCTGCTGTCCAGGCCTTGAAACTTTTCTGGTGAATAAGTTCTTTCTGTAGGCACAATTTTCTGCTTCTCAATCCTTGCTCTTTTGGCTCTGGTAACGGGCCTGGAGACAAGGAGATGTTCTGGGAGTGAGTTCTGGGATAATCAACTTCAGCTTCCAATGCAACTTCCCCTCAGATAACAAGCATGTTGACAGTGGGAGTCAGAGGGGTGCACGGCTGGAACTGACTCGTAGACAAAAGAAGCTGAGAGGAATTTGAAAAATTTGAAAAATTCAAGGATCTAAAGTTTTAGTCTCACCCTTATCCATACCTGCTCAAATAACAACACCTCACATCTCAGGATCATATATTTCCCCATCACAGTCTTTTACTTGTGGTGTAGCATTGCACCAAGTGTGCAATGATTGGTGCTACAAAGACATGTGGCTTGGTCCTCACCACAGCTGCCTTTTGACAGCAGCTGAGGGGCTTTTTCAAACACAGCATGAAGGCCTCCTGAGTGTCTCCCATGTTCTCAGCTCAAGGTTTACAGCTTGCAAATTCTCCTTTCACCCAGGAATACCTCCTAGGGCCGAGAGAAGAGGCCATGTGAATTCATAATATTTGACAAATATCACCACAAAAACGAAGTATCCCAGGCACTGCATTTGTCCCCACCTTCATGTTATCCATGTTATTGCTGATGAGAAATTAAATAGTCATGATGCATGTCACGGCTTACCATGGGTCACCCGTATCCATCTCCCCTTGACAAGGAGGTTATCCCTACATTAGTCAAACATATGAGCAACCAAATCCCAGAATCCAATATTGAAGGTCTCTGTTCTGGGACCTCATACAATACCATTTATTGCTTTAATCAAGATCCCAATGGGAGATAAAGGGCAACCTTTAGTTAGACTTTAGTTAGACTAATTTGATAAAAGCTTAATAAACATACTACTTTACAAAGACAAGAGGAGAGTGTAATATAACCACATAGTACATTACCCCAGGGTGGTAGCAGCCCCAAGTCTGGCATTTGGATGGAAGGAAAAAGTTACTGGCACCTGGAAGGAGAAAGTCACGTGGACAGGAGTTCCTTGACAGGAGCTTTGATCTTCAGCTGAAGAATGCAGTCTACCTGCAGTGAACCTGCAGGAAGGGAGCAAGGAGAAAAATTAACCCAATGTCATTCTACTCCCTCCTTCTGCAACCCTGCTGGGATTTCCCATTAGCCAAATGCCAGCTGGACACTAGACAGAAGAGAAAGTGCTGATATGTCCATACCATTCAGACTCCCAGGACACAGAGTAGGGTAAAGGGGAATGGATGTAGAAAGACAGAGCAAAGGTATCTAACAGAGTGGGGGAAAGCACTGTGTAATTTTGCCCTAGTGACATGATTCAGACAAGTAATAGACACTTGGGGTGCAGTAGGGGGTTAAAATAAATATAACAAAATGTTAACATTTTTATTGTATTACCTTTAGATTACAAGTGGTTTCATTACCTTCATAAGCCTATTATTCAAATTGCAGTGATGTCTATGCTCTGAGCTCTCTAAGAATAGACACCATACCTTTCAAATAAAGCTCTATCCCCATAGTACCTACCATGATAATTTGGAAATAACAGGTACTTACTTAATTTTAGAAATAATAAAACATACAAAACATGCATTTAGAAACTGCAAAATGCCTACTTTTTGAAAGCTATACAGGAAAAAAAATACTTGCTAAAATCGACAATATGCCAGGCCATAAAGCAAATCTGACCTCATGTGATTAGCTGCCGCTTCTTCCTCCCATGTTGCCATCATTCTTTCCACTGCTAAGGAGACCTCTCCCATTCTGATCATCATTGTGGGACATTGTGGGGCATTTCCCTTTAGTGGGACTTTGGAAAGAGGAGATAGCATATCTTTAATGCCAAAGCCTTTGTGCACTAAAAAATACTTGAAATTATATTTTTCTTGTTATCACCTTCAACAATGAAACCATGATTACTCCCCTATATAATGAAGACAGGAGCAGGCATCTCTCTCTATGAATGTTTCTCTGCCAACTTTCCTGTTTTGCTTATAGAATTTGGAGTTTAGTCCTGGACTATTATTACTGAAGATTTCATTTATTTTTTTTTAAGATTTTATTTATTTATTTATTTCACACAGGAGAGAGAGATCACAATTAGGCAGAGAGGCAGGCAGAGAGAGAGAGGAGGAAGCAGGCTCCCCACTGAGCAGAGAGCCCCATGCGGGGTTCGATCACAGGACCCCGAGATCATGACCCAAGCCGAAGGCAGAGGCTTTAACCCACTGAGCCACCTAGGTGCCCCTGAAGATTTCATTTATTTTTAAACTCTCTTTATATTTACTTTTTTGTGAATACATTTGAGCTCTCTTTTGTGAGTACATTAACCAAAGTCACTAAGAGTCATTTTGATTTTTAATTGGTTTTAATCTCACAAGACCTTTTCAGGAGAGGGCTACACCTGACAGTTGCTGAAAATCCTGCAGAACCACCATCCTGTTGATGAGGGTGAGAAGAAAGAAAAGCATAGCTTCTACAGATGTCCAATGAGAATGGTACCCACCCTTGGGTATATCCCCAACAACTTCTTCTGTTTTCTACATCAGACAACAAAACTACTAACTGTAAGGTGATGTGATAAAGAGCAAGTGTTTTGGAGTCAGACTTTCCTGCATCCAAATCCAGCTGTAATATGACTAACTGTGTGAATCACTTAAACAATACCCTTAAACCTCAATTTCTTCACCTGTAAAATGGTGACAATAGTACTTGCCTCATAGTATTACTATGTAATAAGTACTATTAAATTATATAATGCACTATGAAATTAAATAATGCAGAGAAAACACTTCTTGCAAAGCTCAGCACACAATAAATCTTTAATAAATGCTTGTTCTTCTTATTAATTGTGGTTGGAAATTGTCTCCTATATAAACAGATATGCCATATTATTGCACTGGGTACAACCACCCTCTACTCATTAGATCAAGAACCTACCAAGAAGGCCTGCCTGATACAGTCATAATGGAGAGAACATAAGGCCCAGAAGGGTAGGGGCTTGTCTTTCTGATATGCCAAAAATTTCCCAAGCCTGTAGAATGGTGTTTGGCATATGGTAAATACTGACTAAGTATCTACGGAGTAAATGAAAAGAACTTCTAAATTAGATATAATTCTGCTTGAATCCTGACTCAGCTGTTTCTTAGCTTGTAACTTTGGGCAAGTCATGAAACTATCCCTTAGTTTTTTCAGCTATAATAATGAGAAAATGCAATCATTTCTAACTAGCAGAACTGGTCACACACAATAACACCTTATGTTAAAATTCTTCATAAACTCTATATCAAAATTTGAATGTCCATGTGACTGTTGTTGTGGTCATACAGAAATATCAAAAGTCCTTCCAAATAAGTGATTATTCTCCCTGATTTTGGCCCACCTCTCTCTCTGCATGAACCCTCTGACCCCAAAACAGTGAGAATATTCAGAATCCCATCCTGACCTCCTCTGCATCCTACCCAGTCTAAGCCAAGCTGTCAGTTCTTGGGTTTAAGACACTATCTTTATCTCTGATTCTGGAACCCTGAGCTTGGGGGTTTAACTTGGTGTGCTTGATATTGGAATTTATGATGCCCCTGAAAGACTGATTTTATATGACTCTCTGGTTCTCAGTACACTTGGCTGAGTCAGTTAGGAATTTCTCACTCTTGTTTCTGTCCTATGGAATCAGTAGCCATTTCTAACCTCCTGAGCCCACCACAACCCAACTCCCACATGCATGTGTGGGGTAGATCAAAAGAGTGAGTCTGGTTAGCTCATATTCCTAAAATCCAGACTTCTGTGAAACTAAAAGTTTTCTTTTTGGATCAGATGGATTTGGGGCAAAGAAAGAATATGAGGATCTCGAAGAAATTTTTTTAATTGGATAATTACCCAGTATAGCAGACAACAAAATAGGACACAGACAAGTGCTTGGTAGAATGTGCTAGAAGGAAAAATAGTAACTCCCTGTGCACGTTGTAATGGGCACATTTAGTGGTAGGCTCCCAAGGGAGCATCAGGGTCATCCCAGAACATTCACCAGAGATGTCCGTGCCGATGAAAACATCTGCTCAAAGGCACCACAGTGGGAGTGTGAAAGAAGAGAAGGTTAGAATGAATTAAAATAAAAAAAACAGCTGAGAAAAATTAGTACACTCTTGAATATCTTATTAAGTGCTGCTGGAACCCCTACTCCTATAAGCTCCATGCAGATGTTTTATATATTATACTTAGCTCAAGGCATAATTAACAGAAAAGTTCTAGCAGAGCTCAGTCTATCTGCAAATGTCATTGTGTTCTCAGTGTGTGCCCAGTTCTGTGCTAGGTCTTCTAACCATCTCACAGTAATGATTTCTGTCCTAAAATCAAAATGAGATGGGAAGTGCTAGAAATAAAATGTAGAGATGATTACAAGAGATGTGGTCCATAGCAAACATGTGATCAACCCTGCCAGAGTAACTATGCTATCAAGTATCCTTTAGGAGTCAAGCTTCAGGATGACTGGTGTACACCAGAGGTGTCAAAACCACAGAACAAAGAATAACGATCAGAGGACTGACATTATCCAACTTCAAGATTTACTATAAAACTACGGTAATCAAGATAATGTGGTATTGGGGAAAGAATAGACACCAATGTAACAGAATAAGGAACCCAGAAATAGACCCATACAATTATGTGCATTGAATGCACTGGGTGCATTGAATCTTTAACAAATATTTCCTGAGCACCTGTGGTGTGCCAGGCACTGGTCTGGGCACTGAAGACAGAGAGGTAAACAACCCAACCACCCTATGGAACTTATATTCAAGAACACTGAGATAGACAATACACAAATAATGTGATAAGTGCGGGATGAGAGAATGGAGAGTAGGGAAGCTGGCTAGAGGTGGCTGGGGGAGACATCTGCAGAGGTCTCATTTGAGCAGGAACCTACATGAGGTGTCTGAGCCATGTAATAGTCTGACAGAAGAGTGTCCCTGATAGAGGGGACACAGAAGCACCACCAAAAGGCAGTGTAAGCATGGCACATATGACCCACAGTGTGGAGCAAGTGTAGCTAGAGTAGAATGTGCTACAGGGAGTGAGATGGATGATGAGTTTAGAGAGGAAGTCAGGGCCGAACTTACAGAGTCTGAATAAGTTATGGTAAGAAACTTGGGGATTTGGAGAATGGGACTTGGATGAGCATGTTTGCTTGTGACCAGATACTAATTGGCATTTTTTCTGTGGTCTTCTACTTGACTAAAGGCCCATAGTTAAAAACAATAGGATCAAAGTATGTTCACCTTCTAGAAGCTGCCACATTTCCCCTCACAGATCTTATTAAAAGTTAGAAGACCTGATCCTTCTACTCTCACCTCCATCATCCCAACCAACCCATGGAAGAGAAGATTAAAATTTGAGAAAATTGTTGGTCTCATCAAGAGCATGGTTGCATTTTTCCTGCCCTGAGATGGAATGACTCCTATTCAAAGGAGGGTGAGAGGATTTTTAAAGAAAACCCCACTGTGATGCAGGTTTGCTCCCAGGAAGGGAACTTACATCTAACTCTCCAGCTGGGACACTATATGAGCTTCATGCATCTATATCCTCATCTCAGTCTGCCACTAGAACAGAGAAGGAGGAAAATTCTGGAAGAGACAAGAGACTCTGGAATGTCTATACATGGAGAGTAACCAATTCTCTCCGAAAATATTCAAAAGGAAAGTGGTGACTTGATTTGTAGTGAAAGATGGATGAGAGAGATGGAGAGAAAGGGACTCAAAAGATGTGTGTCCACAATTGGACACACTAACTCATCCCTATGAAAACTGCTTGTCAGTTGTCACAGACACCTTTAGGTTCTCCAATCTAGTGATTAGAAGGCAGAAGACTTTGACACCTTCTATGAGAGTGGAAACCTTCATTCAGTTTCCTCTCATAGAGAAGGGATGTATTGCTTCCTGGGTAAGGTGGAAGAGAATAGAACTTGTTTAAAACTTTCCTACAGAACAAGCTTCTAGGTCATCCTAACCCTCTTATATTTGTGAGGTTTATCAAGTATTCTTTAGAAGTCAAACTTCAGGATGACTGGTGTGCACCAGAGGTGTCAAAACCACAGAAAAAATAACTATCAGAGGACTGACATTATCCAACTTCAAGACTTACTATAAAACTACAGTAATCAAGATAATGTAGTACTGGGGATAGAACAGACACCAATGTAACAGAATAAAGAACCCAGAAATAGACCCATACAATAAAAGTCAACTGATTTTTGACAGAGGAGCAAAGGCAATACAATGGAGAAAGGATATCTTTTTAACAAATGGTACTGGAACAACTGGACATTCACTCCACATTAAAAAAAAAAAGATCTAGACACAGACCTTACTTTTTTCACAAAAATTAATAAAAATGAATCACAGACCTAAGTGAAAAATGCAAAACCATAAAATTCTAGAAGGTAACATAGAAGAAAACCCAGGGGATTTGATTTGGTAATGAGTTTTTAGATATAACACCAAAAGCAAATCCATGAAAGAAAAAATTGACAGCTGGCCTTCATAAAAATTAAAAGCTTCTGCTTGTGGGAGATACTCTTAAGAAATTACAAAGGCACAACATAGACTAAGAAAAAAGTTTTGCAAAATGCATATCTGAGAAGGAACTTGTATCAAAAATTACAAAGAAATCTTAAAACTCAACAATAAGAAAACAAGCAACAAGATTTTTAAAAATGGGCAAAATATCTGAACGGTTTTGAAGGGGCAGGGGGTGGGAGGTTGGGGGAACCAGGTGGTGGGTATTAGAGAGGGCACGGATTGCATGGAGCACTGGGTGTGGTGCAAAAACAATGAATATTGTTATGCTGAAAATAAAAAAAAATTAAAAAAAAGGAAAACAAACAAACAAAATATATCTGAACGTATACCTCATTAAAGTGGTCCATATACACTATGGAGTACTATGCCTCCATCAGAAAGGATGAATACCCAACTTTTGTAGCAACATGGACAGGACTGGAAGAGATTATGCTGAGTGAAATAAGTCAAGCAGAGAAAGTCAATTATCATATGGTTTCACTTATTTGTGGAGCATAACAAATAGCATGGAGGACAAAGGGAGATGGAGAGGAGAAGGGAGTTGAGGGAAATTGGAAGGGGAGGGGAACCACAAGAGACGATGGACTCTGAAAAACAATCTGAGGGGTTTGAAGGGGCAG
>NW_019154139.1:12329525-12762263 GCF_002288905.1 Enhydra lutris kenyoni | reverse complement strand
AAAAAAAAAAAGAAATGATACACAGAAAAAAAAAGAGGTATATAAATGACAACTCAACATATGAAAAGATGCTCAACATCATAAATCATTAGGGAGGTTGGGTGAGCCTGGTGGTGGGTATTAAGGAGGGCACATATTGCATGGAGCACTGGGTGTGGTGCCTAAACGATGAATTCTGGAATACTGAACAGAACTTTTAAAAAATAAATAAAAATTTAAAAAACTCATTAGGGAATTCCAAATTAAAACCACAATGAGATACCTCTGACCTACCTATTAGAATGGCTAAAGTTCAAAACACCAAGGACACCAAATGCTGACAAGGAACAACAGGAACTCAGCATTCACTGTTGGTGAGAATGCAAAATGGCAGAGCTGCTTTGGAAGACAGTTTGGTGGTTTCTTTCAAAATTAAACACAGACAATTCACCAATTGCATTTACCCAAAGGAGTTGGAAACATGTTCACATAGAAACCTGCACACAAATGTTTACATCAGCCTTATTCATGATTGTCGAAAACTAGAAGCAATGGAAATGTCCTTTAGTAGATGAATGGCTACACAAACCATGTTATATCCATACAACCACATTAGTATTCAGCAATAAAAAGAAATGAGCTATCAAGTCACAAAACTATGGGAAGGAGCCTTAAACGTGTATTGCTAAATGAAAGAAGCAAATCTAAAAAGGCTATGTACAATATTATTCCACTTGTATGGCATCCTGAAAAAAAAAAAACTATAGCAACAGGAAAAAGATCACTGGTTGCCAGGGATTTAAGGGAGGAGAGGAGACATGAGTAAGTAGAACACATCAATGTTTGGGGCAGCAAAATCATTCTACAGAATACTGTGACAGTGGACACATGACACTCTACCTTTGTCAAACACATAGAAAGTTCAACACAAAGAGTAAAGCTTAACACAGATTGTGGATTTTAGTTAATAATTTATTAATATGAATTTAGTTAATTAATTTTAACCAATTTACCCACTAAAGATAGGAGAAAGTGTGAAGAGAGGGTACATATAGGAACTCTCAGTATCATATGCTCAGTTTTCCTGCAAACCTAAAGCTCTTGTAAAAAATAAAGTGTATTGATAAAAATGTAAACCACCCAGAGCCCTGAGCTGCAAGCACAGTGGAGAAGCCAGAACAGGCCATGGATGATTGAGATATACAGGACCATGGTCAGAAATTCATCAGAATGTATAGGAGGATTACATGGGTCCCAGTAAGAAGCTGACTTCAAAAGTCCATCTGGCTGATTGTGAGAAGTGGATTACAGATGGGCCAGAAATGATGGGGAGAAACCATGGGGGTTTTCAAGGAAGACATGTGATTCTCTGGCTAACATGATGGCAATGGGCATAGAGGAGAATGGAGAGCATTAAAAGATATGTAGGAGGTGGAATTAATCTGATTAGTGATGGTACAGCAGGAGAGTGAAGACCCTGGGGTTGTTTTGGCTTTTTTTGGCTGAGCAACTAGATGGGAATCTATGCTGTTGACTAAAATAGGGGAGCCTGGGACATAAGCTGATTTGGGAGGAAGACCACTAGAACCCTTTGGGATCACTTGAAACCAATGTGTATATAAGGCTTTGAGAAAGGGATATTGAATGGGTAGATAAGTAGGTCAGAAGACCAGCTGAGGAACTGGGCTGAGATGCAAAAGCCCTGAGGACTTTAAAACACAATCACATCTTGGAAAAACAGGATTCTAGGTCCTAAGCTCATGTTAATGGCAGCTAACCTTTCTGAGCTCTTAGTACACACCAAACATCATGAAGGATAGTCTACAATAATTGCTTTATTCAATCTTTAATCCAATCCTTCTATCCAATGCTATGCTATTAGTATCACAACTTAAAAGATTTTTTAAAAACCTCAAGCTCCCCCTAAAAAAACAAAAGCCAAAAAACAAACAAACAAATAAACCAAAAAACAAAAACAAAAGAAAAAAAGACAAAGGTTCCAAAAGTTTAAATGACATCTCCCATATCACACACCTGGCAAGTTACAAGGACACACCTCAAAATGTGGTCCATGAGCTCTGGTCTTCACACTTTTAAACCCCATGTTTTCAAGTGTTGATATTTCAAATATTCAAGTATGTTTTCAAGTTTAACTCAACAAGCTTCAATGGGTACATATACCTGTTTAACCTTCCTGCCCACCCAGAGGCTTCAGCCTTTGTTAAGATCTTCTTGGGAGAAATATCTGATACACCTTTGTTATTCCATCTCTGCATGTTTCTTTAATTTCTATATTGTGGTACAAACTGGGAAATGGGATCATAGAGTTTCCAAATCTCATTAGTCAAATTAATATTTGTACTGCAAGCAACCTGAAATTTTGGCAGCTTCAATTAAAAAAAAAAAAAGTTTAGGGAAATTAGGGACAAAGATTGTTGTTGGAGAAGAAATCAAATAGACTCTTTGGAAAAAGAAAAACAACTTTCAATTTACAAAATAACACATTTTAGGTTTTTTTCCTTTGGGTGTTTTCTTGTTTTGTGTGTGTGTGTTTTTAAAACATTTTTTTTTTATTTCTTTTCAGTGTTCCAGAATTCATTGTTTATGCCATACAGTATGTGCCCTCCATAATATCTACCACCAGGCTCACCCAACCTCCCAATCCCTGCCCCTCCAAAACCCTCAGATTGTTTTTCAGAGTCCACAGTCTTTCATGGTTCATCTCCCCCTCCAATTTCCCCCAACTCCCTTCTCCTCTCCATCTCCCCATGTCCTCCGTGTTATTTCTTATGCTCTACAAATTAGTGAAACCATATGATAATTGACTCTCTCTGCTTGACTTATTTCACTCAGCATAATCTCTTCCAGTCCTGTCCATGTTGATACAAAAGTTGGGTATTCATCCTTTCTGATGGAGGCATAATACTCCATAGTATATATGGGCCACATCTTCCTTACCCATTCGTCCGTTGAGGGGCATCTTGTTTCTTTCCACAGTTTGGTGACTGTGGCCAATGCTGCTATGAACATTGGAGTACAGATGGCCCTTCTTTTCACTACATCTGTATCTTAGGGATAAATACCCAGTAGTCCAATCACAGGGTCATAGGGAAGCTTTATTTTTTAATTCTTAAGGAATCTCCACACTGTTTTCCAAAGTGGCTACACCAACTTGCATTCCCAACAACAGTGTAAGAGGGTTCCCCTTTCGCCACATCCTCTCCAACACAGGTTGTTTACTGTCTTGTTAATTTTGGCCATTCTAACTGGTGTAAGGTCGTATCTCAATGTGGTTTTGATTTGAATTTCCCTGATGGCTAATGATGATGAACACTTTTTCATGTGTCTGTTAGCCATTTGTCTGTCTTCATTGGAGAAGTGTCTGTTCATGTCTTCTGCCCATTTTTTGACATGATTGTCTGTTTTGTGTGTGTTGAGTTTGAGGAGTTCTTTATAGATCCTGATATCAGCCCTTTGTCTGTATTGTCATTTGCAAATATCTTCTCCCATTCTGTGGGTTGCCTCTTTGTTTTGTTGACTGTTTCCTTTGCTGTGCAGAAGCTTTTGATCTTGATGAAGTCCCAAAAGTTCATTTTTGCTTTTGTTTCCTTTGCCTTTGGAGACATATCTTGAAAGAAGTTGCTGTGGCCAATGTCGAAGAGGTTACTGCCTATGTTGTCCTCTAGGATTCTAATGGATTCCTTCCTCACGTTGAGGTCTTTTATCTATTTCGAGTTTATCTTTGTGTATGGTGTAAGAGAATGGTCGAGTTTCATTCTTCTACACATAGCTGTCCAACTGTTTTTTGTTTTTTAGGGTTTCCCTAGCATGGGATGAAGCTCAGCCCAGAGATAGGAAGTGAAAATCCAGAGACTCAGAGGCTCTGGGTCCATTGGCAAGTTGCTTCTGTGCTCTACACCTCAGTTTCCCCATGTGTCAGGAGACACAAGAGCTGTTGCCCTGGTTATGTCAGAGCTGTGACAAGCCGAAGGTGAGGTGATGGATGTGGAAGCTCCATGAAGTGTAAAAAGTGCTAGACAAATACAAAAGTTAATTTGAATAATGATTACACTTCATATAGATGCAAGCCACAATTATTCACAGACTGCATATTGCAGCCCAGGAATGAAGGGGAAATGGATGTTAGTGATTACCGGCATGGAGCTCCTCACTTGACAAGTGAGGAAAATGGGGCAAGAAGGGGGAGGGGGCTCGCTCAAGGTAAGTGACAGAGCTGAGATTAACACCGACATTTCTCCCTCTGGTCTGTTGGTTTCTCTCTCTTTCCTTTAGCAAAGAGGCTTTGGAGCCATTTTTGGGGTCATTGCTGTCTCTTGCCAGAAAAGGATCCAGAACAATCAAAAGAGAACAGTCTGACTGCTGGTTTGGGTCTTAATAAGATAAATGGCTTCACCCAGGAAGAAGAATATGCTAGCCCAAAGCTTATGGAGGATTAGTGGCTCTGCATTTCTGAGAGTATAGGCAAAACTACCAAAGCAGCTCACATTCACCACACACCTGGACCTGGGCTAAGCGTTTCATCTGCATATGTGTCCCACCTTATCCTCACTACCTTCTTGGGAGTTGGATGTCATTATTGACTCCATTTTATAGATGAAAAAATAAGGCTTACAGATGTTGTAGAAGTTGCACCAAGTCACAGGTCATAAGAGATGAAGGTGGAGATTCATCGCAGCTGGTGTGACTCTCAGTTTCCAGATTGCAGCCACTGAGCACATTACCTTCTGTTAAATCCTAAAGTCCCTGGAGCTGCCATTCCAGGCTCTTCACACAGAAATATGGAGAGAAATTTGGGTCTGATCCTTTGCCTCACATAGTAGTTCTGAAGGGCAAACTTTACTGCCTCTCTGCTGTCTTATCCCTGAACTTTGCTCCCACTGTGTCCCCTGCCCCAGTGATCACTGTCCCCTGCCTGTTCACATTGTACTCTTTTGTTAAGGATCCCCTAAAATTCCCCCTCCAGCAGGTCCTTCCAGCCTCTCAGTCCAAAATGTATTCTCTTTCTCCTTCAAGTCCCTCTGGCACACTTCTGTACCTTCCATGTGGCTTCCACAGGGCTCAGCCTTCTGATAACTCTTACATTTTTCATTTGCTGTGCAGACCCTTAGGAATGTTTATCTTATCTCATCAGCCACATCAGAAGCTCCTCAAGGGCAATGTCAATGGCTATTTCTCTTGGGTCCTTCACAGTGTCTAGTACATGGCCAACAGATCATCAAAAGTCACATTTGAAATGAATTTTTAAAAAATGAGTAAAATAAGAACAACAGGAAGAAGCTACTAGAAGGTAACCTTCAGTTACAGGGAAGGGTAGCTTCTGCATTGACAGCTCTTTATTTAACAGTGGAAAGAACATCCTTGAGATGTCAGTGTTTAGCCATCACCAGAGGTGATTGTGCAAAGGATAGATCAGGGATATTTTGGGTGGGATTCCCGCTCTAGGGAGATGTGGAATGAGGAGGTGGTGGAGTGAACTTCTAAGACCTCTTCTAGCTCTCAGAGTCTAGGATCCCATACCTGAATAAGTGAGTGAATGAATGAATTTGCAGATGTCAGTCATTCACACTTGGGCTCTCCCCCACAGCTACTGAGACATAGTGTTCTGCATAACTCAGTCTTTTATCTGAAAAACACTGAAGTGAAGTAAGTGGAGAGCAGATCTTATTTCCTCTATTTTCCAGATGAGGAAACAGACTTATTGAAGTAAAAATAATTTGCCTGAAGTCAGAAGTTGGTTGCACACGAGAGCCAGCACTCACATTCCCATTCCAGTTCAATTTTTGCTTCAAAAGCTCAGACAGCTCACCAGGGCCCCCACATCTGCTCTCCTCTTTTGAAATATAGAGGGGAAGCTGGAAGAAATCCTAGAGAAATCTCAGCTTCTCCCCGTTTTGTACCCTCAGCCACAAAGCCATTTGGGTTTTGCCTTGAGTATTTCCCAGCTTGGTCCCCTTCCCTCCATCAACACTGTGCCACCTTCACGTTCTCCTATGCAAAGGAAGGCTGTGGAATTGGGCAGGTTGCATTCACTTCTCAGATCTACCTCCTTGGCCATGTCACTCAACCTCTCTCAGTGTCAAATGGAGTGCCATAAATATAACCCACCTCATGGGTCTGGGGTAGGGATGACATGAACATATATGGAAATAGGTGGATAATAGAACTTAGATAGATAGAACTTAGAGTGCTGGCTGGCATTCAACTCAATGCATGTTGAATATTACCTACTTATTACTGGCTGGGAGATGTTTTTTCCTGGCCTTGGGTAAGTTGTGTGACAACCCCAAGGCTCAGTTTCCACATCTGTAAAACAGAGACAGTGCTAATAGTGACTCCCACCTCCCAAGGATTTTTGTGAGAAATAGACATTTTATGGTGTATGCAGAGCACTTCGAAATTGCTCAACAGGTTGTAGGTGCTTTGATGCGGTCACTAGGATTGCTTTTTCTGGCAGGTGATGACTGCACACACACAGCCTCTTGTGTGTGCTTCATGGTATGTGTTCTGCCCTTGGGAGTTACCTCTGCAGTCAAACCATCCCACCTTAGACCACAGCATCTATCATTTCCTCACCACAAATTTTTTTAAGATTCCTACTTCCATTCCTTCCATAATCACAACCTTTTTTGTGCTAGAAACTTCCATGCTCTCTGCTTTTTCCCTTACCAGACATGATGGTGTTACTCATGTTTGTCTGATGCCTCAACACAGCATGTGAGCCCCACAATCATGTCAGGGATACTCATGAACAACTCCATGGTAGAATCTGACCAACAGTGACTTACCCAGGTGGAGGCAACAGAAGTGCTGGTCTCAGTCTCAGTCTGAAATAGAGATGTGGGAGTGTGTGGGAAAGCCAGAGGTTGGTGAGCAGATGGCTCCATGTTGTGATGGCCTTGGGGGTTGTTTACCAAGAGATCCCAGCCACTGCATCTTTGCACCCTGGTATGCAGCTCAGTCCCTGCCTCGTGAAAGGTGCTCACTGAAAGTTAGTCAATTTACACACCTGGAAGCAAGCTTCTCTATCTGTAGTTCTGGCCAGAAGATGTGACACAGTAAGAATAAGTTACATGTTACAGATGATACTCCAAAAGTGGTTTAGCCCCTTTCCATTCCTCGAAGGCCAGTTCAAAGGCTAACACTTACATGAAGGCTTCTTGATTTACCCCAAACTGAAACACAAATGCATTTAATTGAATGCATGGAGGCACTGAAAAAAAGTCTCTGTACAATAATCATGTCATTCCTGCAGAACTTCAAGAATCCTTGAGGGCAGGGTCCATGTCTGCACTTAGGAAATATGAGGAAAAACCTTTTATGTGAATAAATAGAGGAGAAGTGGCATAACAAGAACCAGAACCCGGGGTCTTGTCTCTTTCTGGGAGACCACGCTGCCTCCCACAAGCTCATAAATGAGCTCTCCTTGTCACCCACTTAGGGACTGGGGCTGGATGGGACTGCATCCCGATGATGTACATCTGACTAAGCCATCTATGCTAATATGCTCTTTAACTAATGGGTTACTCCAGATAGGTGTTAATGGTTCTGTGAAAACGAAGGGTAGAGGAAATTTTAGGGGGAGGGAGTGAGAAGAAGGGCCCTGACCTTATAATTCAGTGAGCCTTTCCCATGGCTCAGCTTTAAGTGAGGCAGAATTTAGATGTATGGTAAATACCTGTGGAGAATGGAGAGGCGTAGCTATAATGGGATAAATTAACATGCTCCTGCAAGAGAAAATGCCTATCGTAATGACCTTGGCTGGCTCTCAGCTAGGGAGATCCTGAATGCAAATGCACTAAAAAAAAAAAAAAAAGGAAGTGGGCCTCCTCCTCTGTGTTTTTTACATAATCTTCCAACAGTCACTCTAGGCCTGTGCACTAGCGTTCCATCTTCCATATTCTTCCTTCTCCTTTTCCTCTTCCCCTCCACAGCTCCTCAAAGACAGGATGAAGTACAGGTTCTGATTTCAGGCCCTAAACTCTGTATGGCACATGCTGCAGCCCGTCAGTCCCCAGCTGGTGTCCCTTGACCTTCACCTGCAGATTGGGTTGTTCTTGTGCCAGCATGGGCCATAGCTGACCCACTCCCTACGAAGGAGGAGACATGTGATTTCAGGAATCTCTAGTTTAATCACAACCTAAGGATGCCTTGCTGCCTTTTTTGTTAACCTGTGTCCCAGTTCTGGAGACCAAGCCTCTGCCTGCTTTCTGGGTCCCAGACCCCATTTAGTGCCTGTTACCTGGGGCCTGAGCTTTGTTTGGGTGAACATCATGTTTCCTTTTTTTTTTTTTTTTTTTTTTTTTTTTTGTGGTGTATTTATTTATTTGAATGGGGGTGGGAGGGCAGAGGGAGAGAGAATGAATTTCAAGCAGACTCCCAGCTGGGTGTAGAGCCTGATGTAGAGGCTCAATCCCATCACCCTGAAATTATTCCCTGAGCAGAAACCAAGAGCTGGACACTTTACTGACTGAACCACTCAGATGCCCCTGTTCCACCTCTTCTAAGACATCCTGCTTTGTAGACGGTCAGTGAACTTCAAGCACTATCCCCATTCCTACCCTTGCTTGAAATCTGTCAGGAGGCTTCCTACTTTTCTTGGACACTAAAATACTACACAGGAAGTTCAAGGTCCTGTAAGAGCTGGCCCTGCTCACCACCCCATCTCACACTACATCCTTCAGTGTCCAGTTGCTCTGACCTTCTTTCAGTTCCTGTAGAGCATGCTTGCCACAGGGCTTTTGCATGTCCTCATCCCTCTGATGGAGCCTTGCCTTGGAAACACCAACCTAGTGGAGTGGGGAGATGTTTTAAAGTCTAAGAAAGTAAAGTCAAGAGCTTACAAAAGGTGACCTATTCTATGTACTTTCTTCCCAGGACGAGCATGCATTGGGGGTGCAGAGGATGTAGAAGAACCAATTTAGGGAACAGAGGCAGAGTAATGGACCCTATTAGACCTCTGAGAAGACCCCTGGGACAGGAGATGGGGAAAGCAGGTCCCTTGGGTCTGATTGTCTTACCAATGTCCTACCATTGACCCCACCTCTGTTTGGGGGTGAGGTGATATACAGAGATGCCCTCCTTTTGGCTTTTAATATGTGGAGACTGAGGGAAGCTGAGTCCAGCCAGAGCAAGTGGAGGTGCAAGCTGCCCTCTCCACCCCATCTTGCAATTACTTTAGTCTAGCTCTTGGCTTATGGGAGATTTATGAAGCTTTCTCTCTGTCTATCCCATTTAAAAGGCGCTATGAAGAGAAGAGAAAGCTTTGAGCTGTAATGGAATGAGATTCAGGGGTTTTGCTTTGTTTTGATTTGTGTTTGTTTTTTTTTTTAACTCCTTTTATCTGATCTAATAGAATCTAGAAGGAAGTTATTGTTTGTTAAAGCAGAAGACGAAAAATGGGGGATGTCCTTACTAGAAGGATCCATCAAGCCCCTAGTCTCTCTTATCGCACAGAAGCCCACAGAGGGACAATTTCCTCCCCAGCAGCACAGCAGGTTGGTGGCAGGGCCAGATCTTGAGTCAGGCCAGACATTTTTGACCCGGAAGCCTTTGCTGGCAGTGGGAAGACTCCTCAAAGTGGGAGGTGATAACTTTGCATCTGTGGGTCCCCAAGCAGGAGCAGTCATGATTTTTCTTGGATTCCTGAAGAGATCTATAACCCAAACCAAGTGAAAACCCAGCAGCATCCTAACAAAGGGTCCTTAACGTTAGCGAGTTTATAAAATGTAATTGAGACAACAAAACTTGTCCATAAGAAACAGAGAAAAACAGCAGACAGTCAATGGTTTGGTGTTAAAATATGTTGCATGCACTATCAGCAAGCTAAAAAGGAAGAAAAGAAGGCACTGTATGGTCACTAAGTGATAATGACTAACACGGATGGAGAGCTTCTCTGTGCTAGGTACCACTTTTTGTCCTTATATTTACTGACTGAATGAATCCTCATAGCAACTCTATGAGGTATATAACATTATCACTCATTGTTTTACAGATGAGGAAGCAGAGGAGAAGTCATCACTAAGTCATCACTAAGATCAATTGCCAGTGGAATCATCATGAGAAATTGCCACTCTGGACATACAGGGCTCCAGGCAGGACACAGGGCATGGAGGTACACATATAAAATAGTCCCTGCCTCTGAGAGTGCATGGTCTATTGGAGGAGGCAGGTGTACAAACACTGAGGATGTTTACAGGGGTGCAAGCTGTTAGTGACTTCTAAAGATGGGCAGAGTCGGGGAGAGGTGGACACAAACAGAAGCCAACAAGGAGGCGTGAGTTTAAGTCTATTATGCAGGACAGCCTGGCCATGCCTGTGGGTTCAGTCTGGGCAGCCAGATGAGCCCTGATTTCAGAAGCAGATCACATCTGACCAGCCGGTGAGGCAGACCAGGTAGCGAGCCCAGACAATGGCCCAGACAATGGGAGTCAGCTGTTCTGTTCTCATCTAGAACACCTGTTTCTCTATAGAGCAAGACTCTTGGACTAGCCCAAAAACTGGCAGTTGGGGTCATCTGTTCCCAACCAAATGGTCTGGGATTTGGCTACAGATGGGGGTTGAGTGAGGAAAAGCAATTTTCCAAGCTTCTAATGAGACAAGAAAGCCAAGTACCAGGGAGGACCCATCCCAGTGACTGTGAGACCTTGGCCACGTAACATATACCTACCTTGGTTTTCTCATCCACGAACAGGGTATCACCTCCCACAGTGTTGTTGCGAGGTTTAAATGAAGTGGAGCACTTCTCACAGTGCCTGCACAAAGCAAGCCTTCAAAATCTTTATCATTTCACTTACTTAACAGCCATCTGTTGAGTACCTACTATGTACCACGTTCTGGTCCAGATGCTGCAGATCTACAAGTTTACAACCAATGTGGTTTCTGCCCTAAAACAATTCACCATTGATTGCTCTTCTCCTTGAAGATTATTATTAGTAGAAGATGCAGTGTTATTGTAATCTTTATTATGGATAACTAGGGAGAGCTTGATTTCTCCCCTGTCTACCTATTCCTTCCATGCACCCTCCAAGAGTACCCACACCACTCTGTATGTCCCCATCTTTTTGTCTTCACCTAATATTAGGACAGGCTTGTTATTCCTATTCATTGTCGCTCATTCCTGCGTTTCTAGTGCTGCACCCTGCTCAGTGCTCAGTTCCACACCCTGGAGCCTGAACCAGAGTAAGCTCCAGGTGCATGTGTGGGCCTGAATGAGATCAGACCTGGACCAGGGCCCAGACTCTTGACTTGAGTCATTCTGGTGGAGAGTTGGGGAGGAGAATAGGGAGTGTATGAATAGCTGGGAGAGTGGTTGCTTCCCCCAAATTCAGGGTTAACCTCTGCACTGCTGGATCCTAACCCGGGTGGGATGCCTGGGACCTCCAGGAGCAACAGAGACCTTAGCAGTGTGTTGGGCTCAAGCTCAGATCTGAGAATGGGACTGCACCCCAGATTCTGGAGACTCAAGGAAGGGAAACAGCTACCATGCCTCTGCTGGTCTTGGTAGAGGAGCAGGTATTGGCTGCAGGCTGCTGTGAGGGCATCAGAGTCCACACCTGAAATGCTGGATGAATCTATGCTTTATGCAATCTGATGCCTATATGTTTGAGGTCCTCCTTTAAGAAAAGAGAGGCAAAATTATGTTTAAGGTGGAATTTCAAACATTTTTTTAAAAGATGACGCATACAAAAATCACAACAACATCAGAAAAATAAATATTATCAATTGACCACTTCTATAATGCTCCGTTTAGCTACATACTCTTCAATAAGCTCTCCATGGATAACAATTTTGCACTATTATTCCATGAAAAGCATAGGGAGATAATTAAGGTTCACTCTAGATCAAAACAACTTATTAGTAGTTTATAAAAAGGATCTTCTAGCTTCACAACTCCATATTGTAATGTCATGTAAATATTTATGATTGTAGTCAAAATGTGGCAAATCTTCTACCACATATGCTTTACATATGAGCCATTACGGGTATACCCATGTTTGTGCCATGGCTATACATTTCCTCCCTAAAAAATATGAGACTTGTGACAAGCAGTATTTTCCACAATTCCCTTCAAACACCCCAGGCCCCAAACAACTGGTAATTCTTCGTGCTGCATTACTGAGTATATTTCTGACAAGGGAACTTCCTTTTGGACCAGATATTGATGGGAGATGAATCAGTCCTCCACTCACAAATTTACCACCTCTAATGAAGAGAAGAAAAGGTCAAGTACTAATTTCTGACTCGGCACATCTCAGACCTTGTTTTCTCCTACTATTTATGTACCTGCAGCACCAAGGACAATAGTGCCTCTCTATACTATAGTCGGCCCCAGATGCTGTCTTCCATTTGCCCTGAAAAGGGAATTACCACAGCAGGAAGGCATTTCTAGCCAGGATGGCCAGAAATACTGTATTTATATACAGAAATGGCCTCAACCACACAAATACAGCTCACTAATCCAAAACCAAATGTGTCCTCATTTCAATGTCCCCTTTGCCAGTGTCAAAGAGGTCTAGGGTCACTTCAGACCAACAACCACCCAACACAAGGGGGCATCTACCTTAACTGACTGCGATTTATACATCCTACTTTTGTAAATTTTACAACAACACATCATTTGGAGCTGAATGTTTGCATTCCAAATAGTCCATATTTTGACTCTAACCCTCAGTGTTGGCATTTGAAGGTGGGGAGTTTGAGAGGTAATTAGGTGATAAGGGCAGGACCCTTGTGAATAGGATTAGTGGCCTTCTAGATAAAGGCCAGAAAGCTAATTAGCTCTCTTTCTACCTTGTGAGGATACAACAAGTTGTCAACAACCTACGGAAGGCCTTCACCAGAACCCAACCATTCCGGCACCCCGATCTTAGACCTCCAGCCTCTAGAACTCTGAGAAATAAATTTCTGTTGTTTATAAGTTACTAGGTCTATAGTATTTGTTATGGCAGCCCAAATGGATTAAGACAGACTTGTTCATGGGAACACACTGATGGAACTTCCTTCGGAGCCTGTAAAGGATCTTATGCAGTGGGGCATGGTGGGAAGAGGGAATTCCTGATTTTTCAGTTTCCTTTATTGCTTTCAAGGTAAACCCACCTCTGGTGATGAACCCTCCTGGGGAGGAGCTTTGCCTGGGACAGTCTCCGCCTTTTGTCTGCTGTGTCCCTATTTGTGGAAATCTGTTCCCATCTCTGGGAGAAGCAGGGAGCTGAAACCTCCCTGAGAGAAAGATAAGGAAGAGTAAGAGGACAAATCATCCCATTCAAGGAGGCAACATTCAAATTTGAAATACCCATTTCCATTTTTCTGAGAAATGATGCACTTACAATGGGCCTGCTGGTTGCACCCAAGGACCCTCCCCAGCCACCCCCACCTGCTAAGTGAAGTTGATTAGCCAAGTGTCTGATCGGCCATCAGCCCTGTAATTAAAACATGACATTAGTTTCAATAGAGATGGCGAAGAAGTCCCTTTAAGTTGGAAGAACAAATGCAGCATGGTTCAGAAGATCTATAGAAACATTTGCTACCACAGCTTCTGGGAATCACGGTATGTGCAATTCATGAATTCCATTCTTCCAGCTACCTTCTGAGTCTTGAGTATGGAGCCTGGGTTCAGAGGGAAATAGAAGCAGAAATTTGATGGCGACCCCTTCAGTCCAATGGCATCACACGGTACCATCCTTAAGTGCCATGTTTTTGGAAACTTTTGGCAAAAGCATAAGTTTTCTATTGAGAATGGGAATCCAGGAAGGCAGGTAGAACTCTCCCCCACCCAAATCCCTGCCCTCCCAAGACATGAATAAAGGCAAGAGCAACACGGAGCCAGCCCGGGGCAGGGCCCTCAGGGACAGTCCACACTCAGTCGACACTGCTTCCTGACCATCCCGTGTGTATTCCGCATCTTCAAAAAATCACATTAAATCTCAAGATAAAAATAAAGAATCCTACAAAGTTCTGATACCTCTCCATGAGAGTGACTTAGGTGCATTTGTTGAAACATTGAAATATTCAGTTATTTGAAGGATAGGATTCAGCTCATGTATTAAGTGCTCAATCCCCAAGATCGAGGCACCTGCCAGGATAGAGTTCACCCAATCCCATGCTCTAAGTTTACAGGAGAACAGGCCCAGAGAGAAAAAAAATGACTTGGCCAAGATTGCACAGTGAGCTGGTGGCAGAAATAGTGTAAATACTCAGATCTTCAAATTCTTGATTCATAACTCGAACAGCATTTTTCCCCCATCTGCTTTCCCAGAAACTTAGCCAGAGTTCCTTGCAAAGACCCAGCCTCCCACACAGCCTTCTGGATAAGGCTTCTGGTCTTCTGACCAGCAGAGAGCCCCTCCGCCTTCTGCTGCAAGTTTCGACACCTCGCCCACTTCAAAGACATCTGGTTACATATTTGCTCCCCGAGACTTGGCTCCCAGCTCTGGCAAAATTAGGAAATACACGTTCACCTGCTCAAAGCCCAGATTGCTTATGTGTATCATTAAATTCTCAGCCGGAGCACCAGGCCAATGAACAGAAATGGCTGGGACTTGGGGTGACTTGTGGTAAGCTGGTGTCCAGGGCAGCTATGTAGTGAGGGGGAGGCTTCTGGGCCATGATGGAGTGCAGCTCAGTGCTCCATCTCCTCTGATGCCATATGGGCTTAAGCCTCCTTTGAAAGCATCTCCAGCTCAGCCATCTCTTGACCTGTACATCCAGCCAGGAAGAAATTTACATTTCTGTAGCATTCCTGTCCTTCACTCTCAGTGGTCCAATGGAGGCCATTGGGCCCTGCTGCTGGGATCATTTCATGGCCAGATCCTCTCCATCATTCAGACATCAATCAAATACCACCTCCCGCATGATATCTTCCACAAGCATCACATTATAGTGACAGCACCTTACCACATCTCATTATTCTCTGCCTTGTTGCCTCGTTTCCATTCCTTTATGGTACTTCTCACTCTCCAGAATTTCTTTATTCGATTCATGAAGAGGTAATGTGACCCCATTTCTAAGACCTTCCTCTTTGGGGTCAGACTGTCTGGGTTTGAGTCTTAGCTGCACCACTGATTAACTATAAAACCTCAGGAAAGTTCCCTAACTTCCATCTCTATGCCTCAGTTTCCTATCTATAAAAGGGGAAGAATAACCATACCTACCCCACAAGGTCGTTATGAAGATTAAGTTAATTCATCAAAGGCACTTAGAATGATACCTGGCACATTGCTAAAAATGGAATAAGTGTCATAAACCATTGCTATCATTTGATTCTCATATAGTTTGTCTCTTTCCACTAACATAATTTCCATGTACTTCTATCTCCCATATCCACAAAAACACCTAGCACACTGCTTGTGTTCAATAGTCATTTGCCAAACAAATGAATGAATAGCCTTCCTAGTGTCTCTTCTGCCTCCAAGTCCCTCCCTGCACCTAGCTATAATTAGCAGCCTTTTCCTGTGTTCTCCCATGGGGCCCTGTCCAGACTTTAACCATAGAGCCCAGGATTTTTTCTTCTATTCTGCTTCATGGTTTGCATACACATGGTTTACATACACATGAGCTCCTTGAGAGCAAGGCCCTTATGTTACTCCCCTCTGAATTTCCCAGGCTTAGTATGCAGGCTGTCACATGGAAGAGTCTATGTAGAGGGAGGGAAGAAGGAAGAAGGAGTATTCATGTGTAGGTCTGATCATACCACACTTCTCCTTACCAACAATGACTTCCCAACACCTGCACAGTGAAAGTCCATATTCCTAAGAGAGCATTGCTGTCTGTCCATGGCTTGGCCTCAAATGTTTTTACTGTTCCCACCCTCTGTGTTCTTCTCCCTTTGGGTACATGAAATCCAAGGGCTGCTGTTCCTCTCTCCTCTCTTTAAGAAGTCTCAGTAATTCCCACCTGTGAGCATTCTGTCTTGTTTTACTCCTGCTTAGACTACCCTTCCCCATCTCTTCCCTTAGAGCTAGGTTATCCCTTGTATCCCTAGGCTGATTCTGTCTCCCTTAGATCCTTTCTGATCTCCTCAGACAGTTATCTCCTCTCTTGTCTCAAGATATTTTTGGCTTATACTTTACCATCTGCCTTAGTCTTCCCTAAGTTTTCTACACTACTTGGAAGTTTCCAAAGGTCAAGGACCACTTCTTCTATGCCATATGGTCCACAGAACTGCTGGGCCATGCTTGACCCAGAGGAGGCACACAGAAGTGGTTAATGAATCGAGAAATAATGACACTATGTTTGTTGATTATATTTCTTAGGACTCCCCATCCCAGCCTGAACTGGTGTTCTGCTAGTTGCTGACATTACAGTGTATTTGGAAAATACCAATTCTTTGTGCCCTCTCTTTAAGGAACCGATAATCTCACTGGGGATACTGGACAAACAGGACAAAATAAGTCACGATGTTGGGAGCATAAATGCATTAAGCACCTACTCTATACAAAGCTTGGTGGAAAAGAAGTTTTTTTAAGTAAAATAAAATAATAAACTTGGTGTTATATGCAACTGATGAACCATTGAACACTACATCTGAAATTTACGATCTACTATATGGGGACTAATTAAATTTAAATTAAAAAATAAAATCATCAGTCATGCCCGTTGACCTAACTTATAAATATATTTAAGAAGCCAGTCCAAAAATTTGTATGGAACCAGAAGAGACCCCGAATCACTAAGGAAATGTTGAAAAACAAAAATAAAACTGGGGGCATCACGTTACCTGATTTCGAGCATTACTACAAAGCTGTGATCACCAAGACAGCATGGTACTGGCATAAAAACAGACACATAGACCAGTGGAACAGAGTAGAGAGCCCAGATATGGACCCTCAACTCTACGGCCAAATAATCTTCGACAAAACAGGAAAAAATATACAGTGGAAAAAAGACAGTCTCTTCAATAAATGGTGCTGGGAAAACTGGACAGCTATATGTAGAAGAATGAAACTCGACCATTCTCTTACACCATACACAAAGATAAACTCAAAATGGATAAAAGACCTCAACATGAGACAGGAATCCATCAGAATCCTAGAGGAGAACATGGGCAGTAACCTCTTCGATATCAGCCACAGCAACTTCTTTCAAGATATGTCTCCAAAGGCAAAGGAAACAAAAGCAAAAATGAACTTTTGGGACTTCATCAAGATCAAAAGCTTCTGCACAGCAAAGGAAACAGTCAAGAAAACAAAGAGACAACCCACAGAATGGGAGAAGATATTTGCAAATGACAGTACAGACAAAAGGTTGATATCCAGGATCTATAAAGAACTCCTCAAACTCAACACACACAAAACAGATAATCATATAAAAAAATGGGCAGAAGGTATGAACAGACACTTCTCCAATGAAGACATACAAATGGCTATCAGACACATGAAAAAATGTTCATCATCACTAGCCATCAGGGAGATTCAAATTAAAACCACATTGAGATACCACCTTACACCAGTTAGAATGGCCCAAATTAGCAAGACAGGAAACAACATGTGCTGGAGGGGATGTGGAGAAAGGGGAACCCTCTTACACTGTTGGTGGGAATGCAAGTTGGTGCAACCACTTTGGAGAACAGTGTGGAGATTCCTCAAGAAATTAAAAATAAAGCTTCCCTATGACCCTGCAATTGCACTACTGGGTATTTACCCCAAAGATACAGATGTAGTGAAAAGAAGGGCCAACTGTACCCCAATATTTATAGCAGCAATGGCCACAGTCGCCAAACTGTGGAAAGAACCAAGATGCCCTTCAACGGATGAATGGATAAGGAAGATGTGGTCCACATACACTATGGAGTATTATGCCTCCATCAGAAAGGTTGAATACCCAACTTTTGTAGCAACATGGACAGGACTGGAAGAGATTATGCTGAGTGAAATAAGTCAAGCAGAGAGAGTCAAGTATCATACGGTTTTAATTATTTGTGGATCATAACAAATAGCATGGAGGACAAGGAGAGATGGAGAGGAGAAGGGAGTTGAGGGAAATTGGAAGGGGAGGGGAACCATGAGAGACTATGGACTCTGAAAAACAATCTGAGGGTTTTGAAGGGGCGGGGGGTGGGAGGTTGGGGGAACCAGGTGTTGGGTATTGGAGAGGGCACGGATTGCATGGAGCACTGGGTGTGGTGCAAAAACAATGAATACTGTTACGGTGAAAATAAAAAAAAAAAATAAAAGGAAGAAGAAGCCAGTCAAAGCAGCCTTAGAGGTCACCCTACCCAACACTGTCCCCAACCCATTTAACAGAGGACAAAACTAAAGTCTAGAAAGGAGACATGGCTTGCCTCAGCTCAGGAATAGAGTTCAAATGAACGCACAGTGACAGTTCAAATGCAATGCTCTTCCTACTACCCCCTGCTCCCTTCTTTTTTTTCTTTTAAAGATTTTATTTATTTATTTATTTATTTGACAGACAGAGTTCACAAGTAGGCAGAGAGGCAGGCAGAGAGAGAGAGGGGGAAGCAGGCTCCCCACTGAGCAGAGAGTCCGACGTGGGGCTCGATCCCAGGATCCTGGGATCATGACCTGAGCCGAAGGAGAGGCTTTAACCCACTGAGCCACCCAGGCGTCCCCCCAACCTGCTCCCTTCTAAATCAACCTGGAAAATCAGAGAACACACCCCAAATCTTTTTTGCAGTACGGTGAGATATCAAATTAAAATTAGTCAATAGATAAAATACAGCATTATGAGCCGAGATGCTAAACTGCATGGAAACATGCTGCTGTAGCCTGTGGTTAAAGAGGAGGCTGGATTTCACCTAGGGCATCCCACTTATGCATGTGAACGTCTGGAGTGTTTCGTTTGTGGAAAGCTTTGGGAAAGCTTCCAAGAAGGCCTCAGTATGTGCAAAACCAGGCATGACTAAGACTGTCCCCAGGACCCTGAGAAAGTCTAGTGCCCTACAGTATGAAGAGACCTCATCCAGGTCCCCAGTGTGACATATGACTGGAGGGGGAACAATAACCTCCCCACCATCACAGAATTAGCCCTGATCTAGACCTAAATCCAGGATCCTCAGTCAAAGTCAGTGTAGATAGAGAAATAGAGAATGCCTAAGCTTTGCAACTGAGTTTAAAACTCACTCTGTCAGTGACTATCTGCTTCTCTCAGTAAAAGGTGAGTCCAGGTGCGTCTCTCTTCCTTCTGTGCTCTGTGACTTCTTGACCAGTGGGATAGGGAAGAAGTGCTGCTGGGCCATTTTCCAGGCCCATACATTTTAATTATCAGTTTCCACTTCCCATGTCTGGGGACACTCACTCTTGGATGCAGCCACCATGCTGTGAGGAAACCCAAGCCACCTAGAGAGGCCACAGGCATATGTTCTAGCTGACATATGTCCCAGATGAAATTCCAGCCAACAGCCAGAAACAACACCAGACATGTGAGTGAGGGGGTCCTTTGAGGTGACTCCATCCCATGTTGGCTTGAACCCCATGAAAAACCCTAGGCTAGGACCCCCTACTTCAGCCAAGTCAACTCTCCAACTGTGAGAGATAAGAACACAATGATTATTCTTGCTGTAAGCCACCATGTTTGGGGATGATTCGTTACCCAACAGCAGACAATTGGAGCAGGCTGTATGACATCCCAGCTATGGTGTCAGCAGGGTCACATCTTGCAGGGCTAGGGCAATATCCTCCTGGGTGTTGTAGCCCATGCTCTTGATCAATGCATGATGTGTTTCCCTGCAGCCAGGTTTCACAGGTGGAGAGTCAAGAGATAAAACTGGCAGTGGCCCCTCCATTGATTACACAAGTGAAGATTTTGCTTCTTAATTTTGCAACTGTGGTCTATGATGGTCTAAAGGTCTTAGATACCCATGGTGTTACACTGCCACTGGGGACAAAACAATGGTTCAATTAAACTGGAAGTCAAGACGCACATTCAGCAACTTAGAAAAGGTTAAGAAGAGGGTTACCAGATGGGGCGACAGACCTTGACTATTAGGAAGGAATTGGGCTATTCTGACATGATTAGGAGAAGAAGGGGTAAGTCTGGAAGAAGAGATGCCCTAGGGTGCTTCTTATACTCCCACAGCCTATGATTAAAGTCAAATGGAAAACTATGTCCCACTACAAGCAAGATGGCCAGTGACCCACACCCTTTAGGAATAAACTTAAGAGTCACCCAACAGGCACAGAACCATAAAGAACGAATCTGTTTGCTGAGGGCAAAGGGAATATGGAATGTTTGTGGTAAATGGAAATTATAAATATCAGCTACCACTACATGACCAGTTGCAGAAGCAAGGACTATAATAGTTATGTTTCCTCCTTATTTGGATGTGAATCTATTAGCATATATATTAGGTAGTTTTTCTTTCACTCTCTCATTTGCCCACCATTTAACATAAATGTGTGTAACCGTGTTTAATCTTACATCTCAATATGTTAAGCTATAAGATGTCAAAGGAGGAGTGTGGCTTAGCTGGAAAAAGAATGGATAAAGATGGGTAAAAGACTTTGTGTCCTTTTTTGGGGAAAGTGTACATGAATTTTTTATTGTATATAAAAATGTGGTAGGTAAAAGCAATACTTTCTTGTTGTCTTTATTAAGAAGTTAAGTATGGTTATAAGAGATATAAATGGGTGCCAAGTTGACTAAGAGTGATGTATGTATTGATCTAGTAAACTGGAAGGAGACTTCCAGGATTCCCTGTACAGCTGCAGGATGGCCACAGGAAGCATTTGGAAATGGAAGGGAAAAAATGGAAGCTCTCTCTCTCTCTCTCTCTCTCTCTCTCTCTGTCTCTCTCTTTTCTTTTTTTTAACACCGTGGATGTCAGTATAGAGCCTGGTATGGTGACTTCCCACACACGCATCGTTGTTCCACTGCCTCCACTTAATGACACAGCTGCAGCAACTCTAGCTCCCATTTCATGTCTTCCTTCGCTCTCTCCAGATTCTGAGCCAGTGGGTGCACCTCCGTGGCAAAGGGTGTCAGTGTCTGCAGGTTGCACATGCTATCACCCTCACGCACCTCATGTCTTTTTCCTTCCCAATTGCCCTTCTGCTGACTTCAGCGCCGACACCAGATGTGGAAGAAACAGCCTTCCGTAAACCCTTTAACTGGTTCCTATAACTGCACAAAGCCAACCTCCATAACACATAGCCTGTCTACATAATTTGTAGTGTTCCTGCTTTTCTGATCAAACCCTACCTGAAGGACCTCAGTGATGCTCCAGCCACAATGGTCTTCCTGTCCCTTGAGTATGACAAGTTTATTCCCCCCGAGGGCATTTTCCACTTGTGGTCTCCTGCCTAAAATACTCCCTCTTAGATATCTCCATGCCTGGCTCCTTCTTGTCAAGCATTGTCAGCTCAAATGTCACCTCTGTCAGGAGGCTTTCCTTGGCCACAGCATCTAAAATAAACCCCAGTCATTCTTAATCATACACCATTATTGTTTCCATGGCACTTATCACTTTAAAATTTTATTTTTGTATGTTTAAATACCAGTTGTCTATCTTTTGAAGCTGTTTGAGGATAGAGATCTTGCCTTTCTTGCTAACTACAGTATCCCCTTGCCCACTGCAGAGCTGGAGACAGACCTTACTGGTATAGAATGAATGACTGACCTTGTCCAAGCTACTTTCCTCTGGGAGCTTCAGCTCCATGAGCAGTCCATGACATGCATAAGGCCTTTCTCAAAGAGCAGTCAGGAGGTTGGTTGAGCCTGGAGCTGAAGAGCACCCTGCAGAGCACCTGGGAGGGGACTGGCTCTCAAAACTTTGGTCCCCTTCCCTGCATGTATGCCTTGCTAGGGACCACCTGAGGGACTTGGGAGCTGAGGTGGAATCACTAGGATAGAATCAGATCTCTGAGATTCCTGGATCCCGGAAGAATACTTTTATTTCCTTTTCATTTTTTCTGTGTTTGCAAGATGCCAGAGTCCCCTTCTGCTAACAGCACTGGTGTGCTATGTGCCTTCATCTTAGAAGCACTTTCTCAGCTTCCGTGCCTGGTAATTCTTACTTCTTGGTCTTTTGCTTCCCAATCTACCCATGGAATCAGAGTCAATCCCCAGCCTCTGCCCAGTGCCCACTGAATCACTCTGACATTGGTATCCAATTGATTTCCTTGCCTCTGCCTTACAGACACGGATGAAAAGAAGCACCATTTTCATCTGGCCTGGAGGGGAAGCAGGTACTGAAGGCAGGTACTGATGCAGAAGGATGTTCTGGAACAAGATGCAGTAGTCCTACTCATCAGTAAAATCTAAATAGCAGAGTGAGTCCAGCTTATATATCTTATGTGTGGACCTATAAAAAATAAAAAATAAAAACTTCCTAAGCAGAACCATGGCTAAATGAGAACCAGTCAGTGATACTTCAATTCACTTTCAACTCCTAATTTGGAAAGTAATGAACTTGTCTCCTTCTCCCAAGCTGCATTAGGCATCCAGCAGACTACAAAGTGGAATAAGTGGATCCATCAGCAATACCCTTCTTCCCTCAGCCCTCAGGTTACACACATGGAACATATTTAATGGAATCTGAGTGATGGAGGGCTGAGTTGGCCATAGGGTTTTAGGAAGACATAAGAAAATGTCCTATAGAGATACATATGGAAACAAGTGCAAGGTTTCTTTGGCCATCTTCTGCTTTAGGGGAGAAGGTCTTTGTCTCACTATCAGAGATTATCCTTCATGCATGCACAATATACTTGCTGCTAAGTCATATGCTAAGTATTGGGGAGTAGCTGTCCTTGGGAGACTCACACTTTCACAGAGAGAAAGAGACAAATTAATCATCATTTCCAATACAGGGTAATAGGTACTAGGAAGGAGGAAACATGGGGTTCAATGAAAGTCTTATGTTGAGCCACCCAATCTGGTTTATGGGGAAGATAGAGTGTCAGGGAGGGTTTGGTTAAGAAGGTCTATTCAGCCAGGAATTAATGAAGAGCAGATGTATGTCAAAAGGATATAAATTATCCTGGGCACCCTGGGCACCCTGCAGACAGAGCATTCTCATGGACAAAGCCAACTGGACAGGTAAGATGTGAATCTGGCCCCGGTTAAAACTATCAGGGGCTTCTGTTGCCCCTCATCCTAGAAGACCCAGCCCTTTTATGGTAGCTCAGACTTCATGATCTGGCCCCTATAAGAGGAAACACGATGTGCCCCACATTGTACCAGCCCCCTTGATGCTCTGACCTCTCCCACACTTCTTTCAAATCACACTCTTCCATCTCTTTGGATCACTATCCCCTGACCAAACGCCTTTGCCCAATGCGCCATATTCATACTTCTACCCTTAGCATGTAGCTCAGGGAAGCTGCCTGAGGGGAGTCGATTGTCAAAACTGACATCTATCTGGAACCTCAGAATGTAGTCTACTGGGTTCCTAATGCAGCTTGGGTGGAGACTTAGGAATAGTAGATATTGTCGCCTAATTCAGTAGTTTTGCAGATATAATTCTTTAAGATGAGACCATACTGAATTAGAGTGACCCCAAATCCAGTAACTTGTGTTTTTAGAAGAGGATTGGGGTGCCTGGGTGACTTAGTCAGTTAGGCATCTGACTCTTGATTTCAGCTCAGGTCATGATCTCAGGGTTGTGAGATTGAGCCCCACGTCAGGCTCTGTTCTTAGCAAGGAGGCTGCTTGAGGAATCTCTCTTCCTCATCTCCTATCCCTCCCTCCACTCTCTTGCATACGCTCTCTTAAATAAATAAATAAATCTTTTTAAAATTTTTAAGAAGAGGACAGGACACAGAAACACACAAAGGGATAAAGGCTATGTGACAACAGAGGCAGGAGTTTGAGTGATGCCACTCCAAGACAAGGAATGGCAGACATCATTGACACCTCCCAGAAACCAGGAAGAGCCCCTTCCCCAGAACCTTTGTAGGGAGAAGGCTCTGTTGACAACTTGATTTTGGACTTCTAGCCTCCAGAATTCTGAGAGAAAAATCTCAGTTGTTTTAAGCCACATAGTTTGTCACCGTTTGCTAGAGTAGCACAGGAAATGAACACAGCCTCCCTCACAAACAGTATCCCTCTCCAGCTTCTTCAGAAATATCTCACTGCCTCCCGTGCACACCCCCCCACCCTGCTACACTGTGAGGTTCTCTTTGGGATCACTCATCACGGTCTGTAATTATTCATTTATTCGTGTGACCTTTTTAGTAGTATTTCTCTCCCCCACTAGATTATAAACCCTATTATGCTACAGAATCTTATTGAAGTCAGTCGTTTCTGAATCATCAATGTTTACCATCATGGGGGGGAGCTCCATGAATGTTATATTAACTAAATAATTACCAATAGATTCCACACAAGGCTAAGTAACTGTAAGATTCATTTTAAAAAGTACCAAAAGAATGGAAGAGAAAAGAGGTACCAGGAGCAAAAGAGAACCAGATGGTGTGGAATCAATAGGGAAGGTTGGGCTTTGGGTTGTATCTGCAATGGATTCCAATAGATAAACTCCTAAAATCATATGGCTGAAACCATCAGCTTTTCAAACTCTCTTGACTGTGACACATGGTGAGGCACACATCTGATACCATAGCCCACTGCATGGACTCATGTATGGGTGCCATACAAGGAACAGTTTAATGAGGCAGTTCTTAATCTCATTCTGTGAGATGTGTCCTGATATTTCCTATTCTTTTCCATTCTATTCCATGCTATTTGTCTTCCTTGTCCCCTCTTCTACCTCCACGTCCTCCTCTTCTCTTTCTGCTTCTCCTCCCCCTTCTGCTTCTCCTCCACCATCTTCTTCCACTTCTTCCTCTTCCTCTGCTGCTGCTGATGGACAGAACCCATTAAATTCACTTCACCACCAGCCAATAGGCTGTACCAGTCCATTCCAGAATGTAAGCACCATGAGGGCAGGGATCGTGCTCTTATTCACAGCTCCTTCTCCAGAACCGAGTGCAATCCCTGACACTTACCAGGTGACACTTTGTTGAATAAGTGAACAAATCTATCAAGAGTTACATTGTGTGTTCCTGATCTCAATGGGAAGGCTGCAAGCTTTTTCCCATTGAGGATGATATTTGCTGTGGGTCTTTCATAGACAGATAATCATATAAAAAATGGGCAGAAGATATGAACAGACACTTCTCCAATGAAGACGTACAAATGGCTATCAGACACATGAAAAAATGTTCATCATCACTAGCCATCAGGGAGATTCAAATTAAAACCACATTGAGATATCACCTTACACCAGTTAGAATGGCCAAAATTAGCAAGACAGGAAACAACATGTGTTGGAGGGGATGTGGAGAAAGGGGAACCCTCTTACACTGCTGGTGGGAATGCAAGTTGGTGCAACCACTTTGGAGAACAGTGTGGAGATTCCTCAAGAAATTAAAAATAAAGCTTCCCTATGACCCTGCAATTGCACTACTGGGTATTTATCCCTAAGATACAGATGTAGTGAAAAGAAGGGCCATCTGTACCCCAATATTTATAGCAGCAATGGCCACGGTCGCCAAACTGTGGAAAGAACCAAGATGCCCTTCAACGGACGAATGGATAAGGAAGATGTGGTCCATATACACTATGGAGTATTATGCCTCCATCAAAAAGGATGAATACCCAACTTTTGTAGCAACATGGACGGGACTGGAAGAGATTATGCTGAGTGAAATAAACCAAGCAGAGAGAGTCAAGTATTATATGGTTTCACTTATTTGTGGAGCATAACAAATAGCATGGAGGACAAGGAGAGATGGAGAAGAGAAGGGAGTTGAGGGAAATTGGAAGGGGAGGGGAACCATGAGAGACTATGGACTCTGAAAAACAATCTGAGGGTTTTGAAGGGGCGGGGGGTGGGAGGTTGGGGGAACCAGGTGTTGGGTATTGGAGAGGGCACGGATTGCATGGAGCACTGGGTGTGGTGCAAAAACAATGAATACTGTTACGGTGAAAATAAATTAAAAAACAAAAAAGAGTTACATTGTGTGGACTAGCCTGAATAGTTCTCTCTTGTCACATCAAAACCTGTAAGACCGCTCCTTTTTTCAGACCCTTTTAAAGTCTACTATCTTCAAAGCTAAGGAAGGCAGATTGTATTTTATTATGTGCAGTCCTCCCATCCATGCCATTAACCACTCAGTTGGCTCTCTGAGCAAAAATGCAAATCTACTCATTTAACTCCTCCATTTAAAACCCTTCTGTCTGTTTCTTTGCCTCTATAACTCACATTTATCTGACACATAACAACATGTGTGAACGCAGACACTGTTTACAGGCTCACGTTTCCAATCTCACCTTGTTTTCTTTTTTTCTTTATTCCTCTGAATTCAGCTACACCATACAGTCATGAGTCCCCTTCATTCACATGACACCCTTTCGTGTTCCCATGCCTCTCCCTAAGCTGTCCCTTCCATTGGGAATTCTTTATAAGCCCTTTGCCTATTCCATTTGATCCAAGTAAAAACTCCTGCACATTCTCACAGGTTAGCCTCAAAGTGGACGCAGCCCTCCAGCCAATGTCACCATGTACATATACTCCTTGTAGATGGCTGCACAATTTGAATCCAGATATGCCACTTCTTATATTACTTTTTAGATGTGTTTTTCTAGCTGTTTTCTCCATGGCCTGTGAGCTCCTTGAGGACAGAAAAGAATGGAATGTTATTAATCTTCATCTTGTATCTCTGGCACTGAGCACACAGTAAGTGTTGAAGAAAAATAGGAGAATAAGAAGGAAGAAGAGGGGAGGGCTCAGATAAAGGTCCTGTACTTCCTTATCACTGCCCTGTCCTATGCCCATTGTTATTAAGTTCTGTCCCCTTTATTACTTATTCCAGCTTCTGAAAATGAAATAATTATTAGGTTTTTATAACAATTTATCAGTTGGTGTGTTTTCATAGAGTTAGACCTCCAGCAGATGTCTGCCTCATTGAAATTCCCACTGGTACAAGATCTTAATTCTTTGCAGATTTTGAAACCTATATAGAAAAAGCATCATCTGTTATTTTGAGCCTGAAAATCTCTAACCCCTTAACCCTCTTTTCCCATTGAAATGACACTTTAATAACTTGAATTTTTATCATATGAAGTTTTTCAAGAACATTATATTCTTATTCTCAGAACAGACGCATTATGTCCTCGTTTTCTTTGGTTTCTAAATACTGTTCCCTCTGCATGGAGCTCTTTTTTTTCCTTCCACTTTCCCTCCTCCCCACCCCAGCACCTCTTCAGTTTACTTGCTCCTGCTCATTCTTTGTGTCTTGGTTTGGCCAAATGAGCTCTTCCAGAGTCCTGCAAGACCTCATCTGTTCCTTCTCCCTTTAACCTCATGGAAAATCTGCCTTTTGTCAATTCATTTATTCAATCACTATTTACTGAAGGTCTGTATTAGGTAACAAAAACAGCAAACAAGACACAGTCACTGCCCTTTAGGAAGGTGAAATCTAGTCAGAGGGGGTGGCCAAATGATAGATACACAACAATAGCCCATGGAGATACAGTCCAACCTTGGAATGGAGATGGGGGAGGGAGGACTTCGCGAAAAGTGACATCCAAGGTAAGACAATAAACAGAACAGATCCTGTCACATCATAGACCCTCTGAATACTCTTTGTTCTCTTATAAAATGTGAAAGTTGTGTTCTTCAGAAAATACAACTTCGGTCGGGAAATCGTGTTACAATAACAATCATTTCTTTTAGGAAGGAAAGAATTCAGAGTAGAGAATTTCAGACTCAAAATAACAAAGCTGTTTTTCTTCCAAAATTCCAGAGCTAAAGGTGTTTTTAATAGCTCAAAGTTGGTCTTGTTGTTGCAAGCTAAAAAGAAGAAATTGGTTTTAAAACCAAACCCCAATGCAGCTTTGTTTGCCCTGCAATTCACAGACAGTCTCACTTATGACCCTTGACCATGATCTAAACACGTTTGTGTGTAGCATATACCTAAGTAAACTGAGAGGCCAAAGATCATAAGGATCATAAGGGTTAAACACATGCGCACACACATGCACACACACACACACACACACACACACACACACACACACACAACCCTAACAGCAAGGGAAGCTCAGCAATGATTATTTCTTACATGCATCTCTAATTCTCAGTGGTGTTATAACCAACAGAGATCTACGTATGGCAAGTTGTCTATTTAATTAATGAACGAATTTATGGTTCTCTAGGCAATGTGCACCTTGCAGTTGCTGTTGGATGAGTTCAATATGAGAGAACCCTAGCTTCAGCTTGCATGTGTATCTTCTCTACCCCAGGAGTCATTAACTGGAAAGCCACCTTTTCAGACATATTTTATTTAAACAAGTCACATCCCTCTATTTCATATTTGAGTCCTGTAACTGCTGAAGGTCAGGGCCCCTCTCTGACCCAGACCAGCTCAGACACCTCACTCTTCTTTGCCATGGGTCCCACAGCTTGCTCTGTCCCTGGGCATCCCTCTCCCTCCAAGCCCCGTTGAATCTTTCTTGTTTCTCTCCTTCTGGAATTTGCCTTTTATGAATTTTACTATTAATCATTATGGAAAGCAGTGGAAATGAGGGCAGGAGTTCACAGAAAAATCCCTTATGGAAGAATGTTACAAGGATCAGAATTTCCCAGGTCTCAGAGCCATGGCCCCCAGTTCCCACCATCTCTGCCAAGAATCTTTAGAATCCACACTGCGTTTCTGATCTCCGTTAGTACTCTAACTAACTGGGACGTACTCAGCTGTCTTTTCTCTTCTCTGCATGTGGTCCTGGATATGCTGTCAAGATGGGCCCATAGGTATGAAATAGGGTACACTGAAGTGTTTACTCATCTTAATGAGCTCATTGGAGTTTCCGTGAGCAGACAGGGAGACACAGGTACTTCTCACAGATTTATGCAGTTGGCAAATATTCACCGAGCATATGCAATGCAGCAGGCACCAGGTCAGGCTTTGCACACCCATGAGATCACTCTCAATTCTTTTTTATTTCATTCCATGGTCACACAGGACATCAATAGCATTCCAAATGCTCCCTCACTAGTTTGCCTTCTCCTTTGGTGAATGGAAAACTTGTAAGGGAAGAGCATGTCCTCATCCATCCCTGACGCTGCCTTCTACTCTCCACCCTCGCCGCCTTCAGGTAGATCATATGACTCTTCTAATGGGTGAGTTTGGGAGGACACACTTGGCCTGTATGGGAGATCTGCTCACCTACAGGGATTCTAGTCAGTTCTTAGCGAAGTGTAAGCTTTCCCATGATGGAAGGCTGCATTTTTCCAGGGTTCTTTGTGACTGAGTGGGTGGTATTCACTTTGGGAAGCCACATGTCACAGTCAGCTCAGACTGCCCTAACAGGGTACCACAGTCTGAATGGCTAAATCGTCACAGCTGTTGGAGTCTTTAATTCTGAGATCAGGGTACCAGCACGATGGGGTTCTGGTGAGAACCCTCTTCCTGGCTCAGTGAATGGCCACCTCCTCCCCTGTCCTCCTGTGGCAGGGGTCAGTTCTTATAAGGGCACTAACCCATCATGGGGTTACCTGGTTACCTCCTAAAGGCATCATCTCCAAATACCATCACACTGGGGCGTAGGGCTTCAACATCTGAATTCTGAGGGACACATTTCAGTCCAAAGCACCATATGACTAAAAACCTTAAGCCATATTGTCTGTCCAGCTCTGATTAGTAACAAAGGGACCCCTGGATGTTCTTCCTTCTGGCTTAGCTGTTCACCTTCGATCAGTTTCTAACTCTGGCAGAGAATAGGAATTTATTTATTGAATTCTCTTAAATGACAACTGACCTACTCCTGGTGGAAGAAGATGGAGAGAATTCTGTAGAATGGCAACACATCTCCAGATCCATGTTTCCCAAATGGGGAGACATGGGTCATTAGCTTTTTTTTTTTTTTTTTTAATAAAACATTAATAGGTCTCAACAACAAGGGGAAAAAACATATTCTGCGGTCAAAGAAGTTATGGACACTTTTCTCTCTAACTCCCTCTGAAAGTCACCATGCATGCGGTGTGAACTGGCCTTCCCTAGAGAAACTTGATTAGGGTGTGACCTGGGAATTCTCACTCCTCCTTCTTCACAAAACCCTTTTTAGCTAAACAACAATTAACCTCACATAGGTTAATTGAACTTCACGCAGAGCTGAAGCTCCTACATTTGGGATAGCTGTTCTAGATCATGCCCTTCATCCTCCATGGTCTCCTGACACATATTTTTATCTGGGTCCTTCCTACATACCTCTCAAATTTCAGTTGAAATCCCCCTTGATCAGGGTAGAAGATCACTTTTAACAAGACCCTTTCTTCTCCTTCCCAGTAGCCTCTAGCAGTAGCAAGCTCATTATTCCGGTTATCTCAGCACACAGTGTAGAAGGCCATGACCCATTTCTTTGAAATTTTCTACCAGGTTCACTCCACAGACCTTCCCTTCTCCTCTAAATGATCACCCTTTCATGGGAGAAAGAAGAAATGTCAATATCTGCATTTTGAGGGCCTTCAGTCTTCTTCCCCAGACATCAAAGTACTAATACCCAGACAAGTTTCAAGCTGCTTATGGCTGGACAAATTTCGCCCACACAGCCTGTAGGAAGTGGGTAGTGATCACTGGGTCTGACACATCTGGGGAGATGGGCAAGTCGGCGCAGGAAGTCAGCTCCCCTCCAGATCAGGTGTGTCTGCTCTGCGTGCAGACACCCCACACAGCTCAGCAGACATCCAGACCAACCCTGGAGTCACAAGCCTCCCTGAACCTGCTTTCCAAGCATGAGCTGAGACAGCTCTTTCAGAAGACACAGGTTCCCCTTCAGCAAGCAGAGCCTCAGACCTGTCAGCCCTCCCACTTCAAAGACTTTCCCCTCCCTTGCTTTCCCACACTGCATTCCTCTTCCAGCCAGCCTCACGAAAACGGTTTTAGTTTATTTTATTTTTTATTTTTGTTTATTTATTTTTGGGGGTAGGTGTTTTCTTTTCTTTTTTGAACTTTTCATTATGTTCAGTTAGCTAACATATAGTACCTCACAAGTTTTGGTCGTAGTGTTTAACAATTCACTAGTACGACAATGGTTTTAATCCCTCTACTGCTTCCCCGAATCCTTTTTTTTTCTTCCTTTTTGTTTGTTTGTTTGGCTTTGGTTCTTTGGCTGCTTTGTTAGATTATGTGTTCCACCCATTCAGGGACAGCTTCATCCTCACTAATAAGGAGCACGGAGAGAAATCCCTGTGGATCTTTCACCTTCTCCCCAGCAGGGCACCGCGTTTACCATTATAGAACCCATAATTGATGAGAGCCTCCAGGCAGAAAGACAAACATAACTCATTCTCTGCAGGTCACAGGAGCTCTGTCCACACCTCCTGGGCAGCAAGATAAATGACGATCTTTTGTGGCACCTTCTAAAACTCCCACGCTCTTAACTGCTAAGCAAACTCCAATTGTTCATCCTCTTTGCCACCGAGACCTTAGCACAATGGACACATGATTTTGAAATAACCTGACCAGCCCCCATCTACTTACCAACATGCACTCATCTGCTAATACAGTATTTCTTGAACTATTTCATACTTTGGAAGCTGTCACAACTTTTATGCATTGATGGAATGCCAACAATGGCTCATGCATTATAAAGTACAATTGTTTTTTTCACTTGGGATCGTGTCCCAAATTTTTGTTTGATTTAGACAATTAGAGGGGCATGAGACTCCACGATTGGTTCAAAGTTTCCTTCTTTTTGCCATAGAGCCACAGAAAATAAGTTGAATCATAGAAATATTTACTAGTATTACCATAAAAGTGTATTGAAATTCTAGGAAATATGCATAACAACGATGGTATTAATGTGGTGGTCAGTTGGTATGGTTATTACATACTACAATACATTGTAAAGGTAGTTTATCACCTAATGATTAAGCCAATTACATAAATATATTTAGCTTCCTAAGTGAAAAGGCACTTTTGTCATTGTCTTGCTAGGTTGCTGGAGCTGAAATGACATACTTGAGTTTGGTAGTAGGGTACTCTCCGGAAGGAAATTAATTGCCTTGACAGTCATCCTGGAGAAGTAGTTAATCTGGGGTCAGTACATGGAATGGCTTTGGAAAAGAGAAGAAAGAGACACCTCTCTGAGGCTGGGAACAGTGGCAATGTGTGGAAAGAGCTGGACTAGTCCAGGTGGTTGAGGTGCAAGGTCTCGGGACATGAGGAGACAGCTAAGCATAGGTGCTAAAACTGAAAATTCTGACTTTGCAGGAACTCTCCATTGGTGGCAGTGTCAGCACCAGGACCCCAGAGAAATGGCTAGTTCCTGAAAGAGATAGCAGCTGTAAGACATACTGTGGACATGAGGAAAGCAGAGCCTTGTCATAGGGACAAGGGAGGAGTCACCAGGGTCTGAACCATGGAACCAACAGAAAATAGCTATTTGTCATAAGAACCAACAACAGGAGGGACAGCAAATTACAACAAGATAATTGGAATATGGGGGCCAGAAAAATGTACCCTTCCATGTAAGAATTATAATTCCACAAGAAAAAAAAAAACACCTCAGAAATGATTGGAGTTGGTAACTTTGATGTGAAATCATCACCAGCAGTAGGATGGTGGGGTGCTCCTTCGATAATATTATTGTAATGGGTGCATGAGTTCAGGCTACTCTTTTTTTTTTTTTGAAGATTTTTATTTATTTATTTGACAAACAAAGATCACAAGTAGGCAGAGAGGCAGGCAGAGAGAGAGGAGGAAGCAGGTTTCCCACTGAGCAGAGAGCCCGATGCGGGGCTTAATCCCAGGACCCTGGGATCATGACCTGAGCCAAAGGCAGAGGCTTTAACCCACTGAGCCACCCAGGCACCCCTAGTCCAGGCTGCTCTTATCAGCAGGTGAGATCAGTAACCAAGATATTATAGTTAGACATCCACAACCAGCTGATCAAATGAACTGAACTTGGTAAGACATGAGCAGAAACTCACTATGTTCTTTCACACCACTTTCCCTTTGAACCCCTCTCTTGACTTCTTCCTCCTTGCCTGTGATGAAATCTCATGAAGATCTCCTAGTTTTATAACTATGTTATTAAGCAATTAGCCTTTGACTTGGTATTAAATATATTACCCAGTGAAATATTGAAACTCCAAACTTCAGACAATTTAAAATCTTTCTCTGTCACCTGTTCGGGTGGAGAATCTGGGATGCAAAAGGGAAGTATAGTTCCTTTCTGTGTGTTTTCCCTTTTCACACTGCCTTCTCCTCCACTCACCAGCGAGTACCCGAGACTACTGCAGTTGTGAGAAATTCTGACAAGCCCTGTTTGCATTTCATGTTGGAACCTTACCGATGAGACTATTGTCCAGAAGCAACTTTTCCTTTCTTCCAGCATCTTTGTTGGTTCTTTGTAAACTCCCTGGATCGCTGTATCTGTTCCCTTGATGACTTTCCCCTTGGCTCCTTGGTCTCTCCTGGCCCCCTCTCCTTTTCTACTTCCTTCTCTACCCCTACAGATGGCCTATTTTGGGGAGAATCTCTCTCATGAGTTGATGTCATATGACTTTCGTAGGGGTCCACATTTGACTCTCTAGAAATAATGCATGCATTCTTATATCATAAAACCCTAGAAGTCGGACCCTTCCCAGAGCAGCTCTTCCTGCTCTCAGGCCAGCTGGAGAGGTGTCTACCCCAGCTCTCATTTCCAGAATTTTTGAATGTGAGTCAGATGCCAGGCTCTGAACTCCCCAACCCCAGGGAACATATGTCAAGTTCTTGAAATGTCTTCTTGAAGCTTTTCTTGCTTGGCTGGAGTTATGGGGGAAGCACCCCTGTGCTATTGGTGAAGAGGGAAGTAGGGACTTACAGCTCCCTGGGAGCTCTTTCTCTGACAGTGTTTACTTTTTAATCTTTCCAAGTCCTTTATCCACCCCAACCTCACCTGTTACTGACGATAGAAGGGATTTGGAGAAGCCGTGTGAGCTGTGATGTGTTCCTGTCCTTGGAAACACAACTCTTCAGCATATGGGAGCCCCCACAGACTATTGTGCTGTTCTTGACCTTTGAGGCCTCTGAGAAAATAGTTAGCACTTAATTTAGTATTCTTTTATGTAAACTTTAGAACAAATCATCATTCCATCATCTGTGTGTGGATGTGCAGCTATAAATCATGTTAACATCTTGCAGAACTCAATTTGCAAAAACTGGGCTAAGAAATTTTTGATTAATTTGCACCAGATAGAATCAGCCCAAATTCCCTGTGAGAAAAACACTTACTTTTACTCAGAGAGTCTCAACACTGAATGATCCAAGACACCCACCACGTTTCACCAAAATCAAACTTTAGGCTGCAAAGTTGCCGCTGAGTTTAGCGTGTCTTCCTAGCACAGGAGATTGGATTTGAATAGTTCAGCTCTATTTGGAACCAACAAAGCCCAATTACACGAAAGTTGTTCTGGGCTTCTAAATGATGTCAGAGGATTGGGAACATGTAAAAAACACTACTGTCCCATTTAGAGAAATTATTTAGGACCCCAACCTCACCATTATGAGGATAATCAGCTTATTTGCCAGCTTCATATTCTGAGATGCCACTGTTTCTTCTAAAGACTCTATAGGGACTGGAAATAATGCCTCCTCTAGGTAGATAAATGGCCATGTGCCATGGCCAAGCATGGTCTGAATTTCAGGCCCAGCTGATCTCTTCAGCTTGGGACATCTTCAGGTGCCCGGAGCCCTGGACAAACTCTGCAATTGCAAATGGTGACCCTAACCTATTTTAAATAAGGTTAATATTTACACTAAGCATGCAATACATACTCCTTTTAAAAATTATTTCTAATACATATAAAAATTAACTCCATTTCTCATGTGCTGTTATATTTCCTGAGTATATTTTAAGGGGTTATGATCATACTATATATATGGCATTGTACAGTTCTTTCCTAATGTAACGTAACACAAGCTCTTTTCACATTCTCCAAATCTCTATCAATCTCACTTTAAATGGTTCATCCATAGGTATCAATCAGAAAGACATCATCAAATCTTAGAGAATTCAGAGAATGGCCAAAGATAGCTGAAAACAAAGATCTCCAGCAACTATCTTTCTGGAGAAGACTAAAAGAGAGAAACATATAGACAGATGGAAACGTGGAGACCTATATTTTGGCAGATACTTTACAGGGGTCAAGGTACAAGTATTGAAGGGACTTCTTCGGGCTCAAGAAATCTGGTGCTCACCGTGGTCCAGCGCTTTCTCTACTTGAGGAAAGCTAGATCACACACTGCCTCAATGGACCAACTCACGCCAGCTTCTTCTCAAAGCCACGGCTTGCATTTAGCCAATTATGTTATTTTAAAGTCAAGTGAAGGTCTTAAAAATAACCAGAGGCATTCTGCAAGCCTAACTCGTTCTCTCTGAGATATTCTGATGGACACTAAATAGCATCTGCCTGCGTTTGGCAGACAGGAAGTGAAATAACCCACTTGTGAGTTGCTGGTCATTGGAGGTCCAGGTTTGATGGCTCTCAGGGGACCAGAGTAGAAGCTCAGGGACTTCTTGAGCACCTTGGGCAGGCATTACTTGCAGAAGGTTGTATTTAACCTTCTCAGGCTTTTCACCAGAGAAGGTCTTCATTCATCAAGCTCTCTCCTTCTCTCCTCTCCCTGTAAAGGGAAAATTTTGGCCAGCTTCCCTTTTGAGGAAAATTCAGAACTGTGCATCCTATAACTTGAGCTCTCTAACTCATTGAATGAACTCTGACCAGTCACATAAATCCTTCTGGACTCTGGTAGTAACTTGTTATATTTGAAGGTTCCTTAGCTTTTGTCTCTGTGAAAAGGATGATCCTGTTAGATTTCAGGTCACAACTCATGCATTCCATTCAAAAAGTGTTTGCTGAACATCCTTTGTGAAACACAAAACAAGTTTTATAATAAACTATACTAAATAATTCATGAGCATAAACTTAAATTGTGTGTATTTTCTGAATAGAAAAAGGAAAGCAAAGTTGTTCATGGAAATCATGGCCCCAACATGAAACAGATGGTTTGAACAAAAGAATGGAGTTTGAAGAAGAAACTATTTATAAAAGCCTGGGCAGAAAGAGAAACTCACAAGGGACAGTGAAGTACCCTGGGGCCAGGAACAGTGAACACTTTTACCTTCCCTACACCAAAGGGGCAGGGGAAGAGGCTGCTCTCAGAATAAAGAGAGCTGTGGTTCTTAGAGGTCATGGCCTCCCAGCTGGAACTGTGGTTTTCATTAGAAGAAAACACCTATTGCCAAAGTGTAACCCAGAAGGGACACAAGGAATAAATACTCAAGTCGTTTTCCCCTTCCCTCTCCGGTCTCCTGCCAATGACTCTCATTGTCTGAATCTCACAGGAACTGAGCAATCCTCAGAGGTCAGTCTCTCAGAGCACAGAAGAGCCACGGAAGTGTAGGAAGTGCAGCTGGAAGAGCAAATGAAGAACATCCAGCATAATCCACTTCCTCTTTGTCCACTTTCATTCACTTTTATTTATCCTTTGGATGGAAAATTCCTGTTCTTAACAGGTAGAAGAAACAAAAAATTTCCCAACTATTTTATCATCACCTGATAATATCAATTCAGTCACTCCCCACCTTAAACCTAAGCTATTAACACCAAGAGGGCTCTTCATATAAGGTAGTGGGGCAAGGGGAAAGAAGGTAAGGGAATAATTAATTCACCCAAAATTTAGCTGCTACAGTCCACGTTTCTGTAACTAGTCACAAGGCATGGATTGATAACCATAGCTTCCTTCTACCATGTTAAAAATAACTATCTACAAAACATCTCCTGATCTTTTTACCTGGTGGGCAAAACCCTCACTGTGTTTCCTGGTAGTAACATTTCTCCCTTGGACCTCCAAACATTTTAAGTGTAAGATTGTTGGGAAAAGAAGTGAAAATTCCTTAAGTATACTCTCACTTCCATTCTTTCACAGGAGGGAGACTACGCAATATACAGGCAGTTGATTTAAGGCACGTATTACACCCTAGAAGTTCTTACCTCCTAAAGTGTTGTCTTTCAGCTGGCACCATACGTGCTTCAATGGGCATCCCAACAGTTTATCAAACCAGCTTCTCTTTACTGATGGAAATTAATGGATGTAAGTGTCGTGGTGTACTTCTTTCACCATAAAATAGGTATCTTTGTCAGGGGAAGAGGACACCATGGCAATAGATAAAACATTCATAAGTCCATGACTGGTGGTGCTGGCAGAAGTCTTGCAAGCAGGGAAGGTTACTTTATATTTATAATATCTATCTATCTATCTATCTACATACACACACACACACACACACACACACACACACACACATACACACTCCTTAGAAGATAAATTGCTACTTCCTCCACAAGAAAAGAAATATAATGAAATTTACCTACATTAAAGGTAGATGACTTGTCCCCCAAAGAAAAGTACCAAATCAGAATTCAACAATGGCCTCTGTTTCAGAAGTGGAAGTAACCAACTAAGCCTACAGGAGGGGAAGGTAGAGTTTCTCCATTTGGGGGTCTTACAACACTCGAGGTGTTGCCTGGTCTGGGCTCTTCTATGGAAATTATGGAGAAACTCATTCAGATTATTGGCAGGATTCAGTTCTTGGCAATTTGAGGAAAAGATGCTAGAGGGTGCTACCGAATCCACGTTTGATTGTCCAATCCAGTAGATAATTACTGTCATTCTCTGTCATTTACATTAATACATCAATCTCAAATCTTAAATGAGTGTCCCTCATTGAAAAATTTCTTCTGACTTCATCATATATTGTAATCCCCATGATCTTAAATCAGCTCTTAGAATCAGCTCCTATAATCTCCAGACTTTTGTTGAAAAAAGTCAGCAAGACACTGCAAATCTAGCAGGTCATAGATCTGGTAAAAATGGCAGCAAACTCTTTGCTATTTGTATTCATTTGCTGGGTAATAATCCAACCTAAATCTTAAACTACAACAATAGGCTCCCTCCCTTTGGAGCAGGCCTTGTAGTTCTCTGAACAGGACCCTGACTGTCATCCCAAGCCTGCAGGCAATGAGATCATGCAGCTAGGTCCGGAGAATCCAGCAGATCCCGGGGTGGAGGTAATGAAAGGAATCACATCTGGGAAGTCTTCCCTGCAGACAGGAACAACAAGGAACATTCAAGGGGAGTTCTCAGTTCCAGCTGTGTCCATACAAAATCCCCGTTCCATGTCTTAGGGCCTCATTCTGTCCTCCAGTCCCTTCCTTTAATATAAGAGACACAGCAGCTGTTGGCTCTGCAAAGCCAATCTGGCCCTGAGTTTGACTACCAGCAGCTATTCATGGACATAAGAGACTCATTCAAAATGACCATAGGGGCTTTCTAATTTTACCCTGTGACCTCTCAAGGACATTCATGTCTTGCAATGTATCCTTTTCTTTGTATATTCTCTCTAGTGCCACCAGATGCAACCTGCCCATATGACATCTCTGAGATCTCTATCGTTGCCATAGTGACTAAGTATCTCAGTCCTTCCATCTCTTAAAGCCTTGGTCTCTACCAGCACTCTCTCTGATGCTACGATCAGCAATAATTTAAGTAATTGACATCAACGCATGCCACAGATTACCAATGTCTCATTCTTCCAGCAAAGAGGCTGTCAGAGCACTCATCAGATCCGTGAACAAACCAACCCCTGAATCCTATTTGACTACTTCTGGTGCAGTCACCGTATAAATCAGGGTGCTAGCTAAGACTTTAAGGAAAGAACTACTTACAAATGCACAAGCGGGCATCAGGAACAACAGTAAGAAAGGGTGAGACATTAGAGGTCATCCACAATAGGAAGCTGTAAATACTTAGGTCTAGAAGGGACAAGGGGTGGGAATGGTGGCCAGAACTGGTGAGAGCTGAATCTTAGGAGAGGCCTGGCCAGTTAGAACTGGAACTTTCAGGTCAGGAGCACAGCATTATTAAACAAAGACCTGGTGGGGAGGAACCCAAGAAACTAGACAACCCAAATTCTCCCTACTCCTCCCACTCATCCATCTCCTGCCAGCCTAGGCCATTAGCCAAAACCATCAGGAAGCCCAGGGCAAGGAATCCAGGCAGGTGCTGTTTATAAAAGCCTGCCTCCTGGGTGCAGAGCAGATGCACAAGTATGAGGAGCAGATCTGGAGAGGTGCACAGAAAATTCCCAGCACCATGACCCAACTCCAGACCTTATACAATCCATACAAAATTTGACCATCGCTTCACTCTGACTGAGGTCCTGCTTTCTGTTCTCTCCATATATTCTGAATCTCCCCCAAAATACAGAAATAACATGCTCCCATGTGGGTCATTGACATCCTGATGGCAAGACTTTGACTTTTATTGTCCTTGCTATATTGTCCCCTTTTTCTTGACTCATGTGTCCTCTTTAAAACAATTTCCATTCCCAACTACTTCATTTCCCCTCCTAAACAGCCATTCTGATGTGTTTGTTAGCTATTCCTCAACATATGTATAGCTTTGTAAATACATAATTTTGTTGTATGAGCACTGGTGTCTTTAATTTACAGGAATGGCATTGCTTGAATAAGGTTCCTTCCATTCCTTACCTTTTTCTCTCAGCTATGGTTATCAGACCACGTTTGTGTTGCTGTGTCTATAACTAGTTGGCTGCTCCTAACTACTGCTAACTAATATTCTTTGTTTTTCTTTTTTGTTTTTATTTAATCTTTTTTTTATTTATTTTCAGCATAACAGTATTCATTGTTTTTGTACCACACCCAGTGCTCCATGCAATCCGTGCCCTCTCTAATACCCACCACCTGGTTCCCCTAACCTCCCACCCCCCCCACCTCTTCAAAGATTTTTATTTATTTATTTGACAGACAGATCACAAGTAGGCAGAGAGAGAGAGAGGAGGAAGCAGTCTCCCCACTGAGCAGAGAGCCTGATGTGGGGCTCGATTCCAGGAGCGTGGAATCATGACCTGAGCCGAAGGCAGAGGTTTTAACCCACTGAGCCACCCAGGTGCCCTTCTAACTAATATTCTATAGCTAGCATCCATTCATTGCTCATAGCCATTCTTTCCAGGAATGGATCCTTAGGAGGCTTCCACCCTCCAGACACTGCAACAACCTCCCATGAACACCTTTCACCTTTCCTTGTGCCCTCAGGGTTGGGTGTGAGAAATACTCAGAGCGGCATAGTCAGAATTGGTGTCCTGGGTCAGAAAAACTCAGTTTCAGATCTCCTAAATTTGAGTTCTAGCTCTCTATTTAAATGTGGCTCAGTTGTTCATGATCCTTCCATTCAATCCAGATTTTCTTATTATGAACTCTGAGAAGCATTGGCTTCTCAATTACGATCATAGCATGGAAATGCAGAAGGACAGAAATGAAAGGGTCCGAAGCTGGCCTGGCTCTGCATTTTCTAAGTGGGGGAAGCAGAGGCCAGAAATGTGACTCCTAATTCACTGATTTTTCTTTTTCTTTTTTCTTTTCTTTTCTTTTTTTTTTTTAGTTCGACTGCAAGTGACTTCATTGAGTATCCTATTTCTGATGTGCCAAGCATCAGAGAGAAGGTCTATGTGACCCTGGTGGGAATGTGGTGAGGCTGGCCTTCCTATACTCATCTCACAGACATGACAACAGAGGCACAGAGTGCTATGACATCAGAGTTGACAAGGACAAAGGCTGTACTTTTTGACTCCAAGTCTACCGCGTTTGCCTAGAACACGGCCCCCTGCAAGTGCCGTAATGGTTGGGTACCTCTGCTGAAGGGAAACTGACACAAACAAAGGTTAACTGTATTAGAAATCCAGGTGTGTCTTGTACTTCAGCAGGTGTCCCCCAAATAAATTGAGAACGTGAGACCTCTTGACCTCATCGAATAGCTATAATTGGACTGTTGGCAACCTCTGCCTTTCTAAAGCATGTTTTTTGAAACTTAAATTTATTTGGTAATAAGGAAAATGTTCTCAGTATAAAAGATTTAGGAAAGCATTCCTCTTTTCCCAGAGAGCATGATCCTAGATCAAATTATCACTCATAATAGCTAATCGCTGCTATAAATTGAGCTTTTTACCCTATCCCAGGCTCTGTAAGGCCAAGTACTCCCAACTACATTATTCTTCACCATGTGACTTGCTGGGCAAATGGACACAGCTCCCCTCTGCTCCTACTGACCCTACAGATCAGATTACGGGTATGAATGGGGTGTGTCGCTGGGTCCTGGGACCTGTCTCAGTGCTGCCCTCCCCTAGGTAGATGAACTCTCAATAAAACCATTCCCTGGTTTTTTGGTTCTTGTACCCTATATGTACATTCCTTCCCAGAAGAGAGGAGACGTCACTGTAGAGTAGGGGAACCTCCCACCCTGTATCCGATACTTGTAATCACCCAGACATGTCATTTGTAGGCCAGAGATAAGGTAGCAGGCTGGAAGATGTGAAGTGACATTTCCAAATGACCTGAGTGGTGGGAAGGAGTGTCCCGCTGATCTGGGAGCCATTCCTACATGTTAGTGTTGGCCTGTCGGGAAATCTCAGCATTTGGGGTGTGGGAGGAGGTGGGGGATGGCTTCTATCTCAAAAACAAAATCCTAATACCTGGCACCCCTGTTGGGAAATATTGGTGCGGCATTTCGATTGCTAGATTATAGGTTTGCTAACATTGAGGCTGGCTGGTAAATAAAATTGACCCAGGCTGTCGTTCCTCAGAACGCTGTCCTAGCTTTCCCGACTAAACCCTGCCACCCCAAGTCCGCTCTGCATCGGCAGTAGGAGAACTTGAGCTCTAAGGCCCAGCCACACGGTCTGCAGACAGCATGTTCTGACCCAAGCAGACCAAGCTCGGGTCTGGAGCCCTGATCCCTCTTCCACACTCTTTGGCCCTCCTGGTACACCAGTTTCTTTTCTGATCCACCAGACCCTCCCTTCTTCTCCCTCACCCCTTATAAGTCAACAAGCTCTCAGGTAAACATCAGCAATTCTTGTCAAGTCTTCAATGAAATGAGGCTTGTAGAAATTATTTTTTCAAAACACCCACCTGAAGCAGGGAAGAAGCTGTGCCCCCAGCACACCAGCAGTGGGGCCCTGGCTTCTCCTGGAGAATGTCTCACTTCTGCCTTGTCTTTTATGCGGTTCCCACCCGGGGAAGGGCCAGCCTGGCTTTGGGCTGGAATCACCCTTCTGCACCCTCCTCTGCTTTGTGCAACCCAGCTCCGGGGAATGGCCCTGCCCCAGGCACTCCGCCAGGCTACTGCCAGGTGTCCAGCAGGATCAGATGGTTACTGTGGCTTGCCTTCTTCAGATAACCAGCCCCATCTTCTTCCTGTGAGTCCTTTCATAAACAAATTCAGGTCAAAGGGTTTTTGATCTGTGGGATATTTTCCCCTTTCCCTTTAGGTCTCCTTGTGGAATGAGGGATTCGGACCCCTAAAGGCACCTCAAGAATTTGTACAAGTATTTAGAGGGTGAGCTAGGAGAAACTTTCATGTCCCTCAAAAAAGACCAGGTAAATAAGCTCATATTCCTCTACCCCTTTGTTATGCTGTGGACTCCAGAGTGACAGTCACAGAATGACTATGAGATGGGAAGAAGCCCCATGTGCCCCAACACGCACACAACATGCACACACCGGAGGGCCTCTGGAGTCTGCCTGGGTAAGGGTATGAGATCCCCGCCAGGACCACATTAAATAAAAATAAAGCCTTTCATGTCAAAGAAGGCAGTCCAGGCAAAAACCGCCCTGCAGAGGGCAGAGATGTGCAGAAATACGAGGGGTGAGGGCGAGGAACGGAGAGTCTGAGCTGGGCAGGTCTCTGAGTCTCCTGACCACAGGGCAGGTCTCTGAGTCTCCGGACCACAGGAGCTGCTCCTGCCAGGGAATTAGTCGCCTCATTAGCCACGGCCAGGCTCAGTCCAGGAAGTTAATTAAAGTCTGTGGCCCCGTGCTTTCAGGAAGGAACCTGGACACCACATATTGTCGTCACAGAAAAGACACGTCCTGGTAGCTTGGCTGGTGCCCTCCCTTCTCTCCAGCCAGGCAGAGGGGCCTCCTGTCACTTCGTAAAGGAACAGAGTTTGATTTGCTTGGGAACTTACAGCATGGGTCTGCCCAAGGCAAAGAATTTATTGTTTCAAAGGAAAATTAGTAGAGGACAATTTCCTCGTGTGTGTGTGTGTGTGTGTGTGTGTGTGTGTGTGTGTAAATTATGGAATGATTTAACCCAGGGAAATATGTGACTGTCATGGAACAATGGCTGGAGAAGGTCATGCATTTGCCTTGGAGTCAAGGAAGGCTGAACCTTATTTGGCTTGGGGCTCATCTGGCCTCACCAGATTGGATATTTCAAGGCTCCTGAGGCCATGGTTGAACTGTGCACATCTGATATCATTTAAAATTGTGTATAAATGAGTGCATTTATAAAATAATAATTAGTTTTGCAGTTCTTTGGAAAAGAATTGTATATATGCATTATATAAAGAAAAAATATATTTATATATGCCTATGTGTTATATATATAGATCAAATGATATATATATGATATCATATATATATCATTTGATCTATATATATAACACATAGGCATATATAAATATATTTTTATTTACGTATTATAAATACATATATATATTTATATATATACTTCCAGAAGGAGGGATGTATCCCTCCTCCTGGAAGAAGCCCGGGGATAGATGTTATGTAGTGTTTTCAATCCACAGTGTCAGTAGCAGAAATGGCAGCTCCTCCTCCCTGAACCACCAGCTTGCCTCTGACAAGTCCATCCGGCCATCGATACAATTCTTTAAGGGTCCTTGTCAACTGCCTTAACATAATCCAGTTTTCAGGGTGTGCTACCCTTTTGTCCTTGCTCCACACTAGAGCTGGGCCCCTCCAAATGATCTTTTCTGCCTGTAAAATCTCCAAATAAATGCAAAGTGGAACAGACTTGACTGCTCAGCAGGATGCTACTGTCACATGCCTTCCTTCTCTGGAGCTCACTAGGATCCCCATCAGGGAGGAGACCACAGCACCTGCCCATACCATCCATCGCCTATTCACACTTTAGAACCAGCCCCTACCTCACCCCTCCACCTGCTAACCCCATTCTCAGGAGGCTTCAGAGAAGTCAAAAATAGTTTCTCATCAGAAAAATCTCAGGTCCCTGCTTGAACATAAAAACCTTTGAGAATGGCCCTTTCAGCTTCAAAGCCACCGTGGTGGGCAAAGCTTCAAAGACAGGGCAGTGTTTGCCTTTGATGGTCTGGGTCTTTAAAGCAGTGGTCTTAACCTTTTTCTAGGTCACAAACCCCTTTGGAAACCTAGTAAAAAGATATGGAGTCACATGCCATTAAATTCAACAAGTTTAATGGAAAAGTTGCCTGCCGTTGCCATGGGCTTGTGGACAACACTCTGAACACTACCCACAGATCCCAGGATAGGGATTCTTACTCTGAAATCATGACCAAGATGTCCACATGAAGGTGTCTTTTCCAAGTCTTGTCTGAAGGACTAGAGTGAGCATCCATTCTCTGGACTCATTTCTCAGTATTTTTACTTTTTCCAATTTCTCAGAGCTTTACTCCATCCATCCATCCATCCAACCAACCAACCATCCATCCAGGGCTGATGTTCAGTGAGTGCATATGATTTGGGTGGTATTTTTTTATGGTCAGCATCTACTCTGATTGGTAGGAGCCCATATCTCACAGGCTTATTATTGAACGTTACTCCTACATTCATCACTCATCTGTCCATCTCTGCATCCTTCCATCAAACCATCCCTCCATGGCCACTCAGTCATTTTCAAAAAAAACTTCCATGTTTCAGGAAACCATCCCAAGCACTAGGAAGACAGCAGGAAAAAAAGGCAAGATTCCTGCCTTTGTGTTATTAACAGTTGAGTAAAGAGAGGACAAATAAACAGCAGTTACAAGGCAACAGAATAAATATGCTAAAGAAGGAGAACAGGGGCACTTTGAGAGCATGTAGAAGGGAACTTGGCCCAGATTTGGGGGCAGGGGATAAGGAATGCCTTCTGAAGAAAAATATGAATAACTGAGAATAAAGGATAGGAAATATCCCCAATACAGGGCAGGAGAAGAGCAGATGAAAGAATATATGACTGTCCAGAGGTTTGAGTCTTATCCTGAAGGCAATGGAGAGTCACTGCAGGGTTTCAAGCAGGATAACTAATGATCTGATTTGAGTAGTTCCCAAGGATCACTCCAGCTCTCCAGGGGAGAAGATGCATTGGAAGAATCAAGACAAGGCAGGAAGCCAGAGAAGGATGTTGCAATGTCCCAAATGGTGGTCTAGATTTGCTAATGGCAGCAGGTTTGGAAGAAAGTGGTGGGAGCTCTGGTGAGATATAGAGGGTAGAAATGGTAAGGCTGGGATGGCTTGCTAAATTAGGGGGTGGGCTGGGAGAAGGAATAGAAGGATAATGCCCTAGTGTCTGCTTTGGGGAATGAGGTGGCTGCATGTGCTGCTTATGGGAATGGTGGAGAAGAGTGCAGTTTGGCCCGATGATAAGATAAATGCTGCTTTGGACATGTTGGGTTTCACTTGCTGGCAAGACACTCAAGTGAAGGTGTCTGGCAACCAGTTGGGCCTAAAATGCAAGAAAGGTCTGCCTGGAAATACAGAATTGTCTCTGGTGCACACATGTTCCTTAAGGTCTGGAGTAGAGAGTGCAGAGCAGAGATTTTTCACAAGGGAAGTGTAGCAATCCCCTTCAAAGGACATTTGGGAAATGTATGCAGATATTTTAATTTTATTTATATTTTTAAACTTTTATTTATTTGAGAGAGAGGGAGATAGAGCATGAGCAGAAAGGAAGGGCAGAGGGAGAGGGAGAAGCAGACTCCCCACTGAACAAGGCTCCAAACACAGGGCTCAATCCCAGGACTCTGGGATCATAACCCTCATGAGCTGAAGGCAGACACTTAACCAACTAAGTCACCCAGGTGCCCCCATGCAGGTATTTTTAAACTGTCCTTGTAACTGGGGACACGAGTCAGGTTTTATTAGGTGGAGTCCAGGCATATTAAATGTCCTACAATGTTGGAGACACTCCTACACAAAGATTCCTTCATCTTGCATGACTCTCTTGCTGTTTATAATGACCTGTGCTTAAACTCTAATTCCAAATAAATACAAAGCATTTTTTTTGCATTGCTTTAATATACACTGAACTTCATATACACTGAATTTAATATACATTGAGTTTTCTAGGAATGTAACTATAGGGTACATTAAGGAAAGATTTTTCCATAAATACCACTCCCATATTTGTATCTCCAACCCATACTTGTCCCCTGAAATCGTGCCTTGTCTGTCATCTGCATGCTCAATATCTCCACTTGGATGTCTAACAAGCAGAACAAACCGAAATTGTCCAAGACTGGACTGCTGGCCTCTCCCCGGACTTAACACATGCTCCCTTCAGTCTTACCCATCACCATAGGTAGGGTCTTCTGGTTGCTTTCCCCAAAACTTCAACTCATCCTTGACTCCTGTTTTTTTTGTTTTTTGTTTTTTTTTTTCCTTACTGGTATCCAGTTCATTGGGAAATCCTGGTGACTCTATCGTCCAAGTACCTCCAGAATCTGACCATGTACCCATCTCTGTCCCATCATCTCTGGCCCCCGGTTTATTGCAATTACACCTACCTGGGGTCCCACTCTCAATCCCACTCTTCTGCAGCTTGCACTCAACAGCGACAGAGTGATCCCATTATAAACCAAGTGAGATCACAACCCTCTTCTGCTACAACTCCTCCAACAGCTCTCCATTTTGTTCAGAGAAAAAGCCAAAGTATTTTTTTGTTTGTTTTAAGGTTTTATTTATTTGACAGAGAGAGTGGGAACACAGGCAGTGGGAAGTGGGAGAGGGAGAAGCAGGCTTCCCGCTGAGCAGGGAGCCCGATGCGGGTCTAGAACCCAGGACCCTGGGAGCCTTTGACCTGAGTCAAAGCCAGACGCTTAATGACTGAGTCACCCAGGCACCCCGGAAGCCTAAGTCTTGACAACAAACAATAAGGCCCCTCGGATTCCTCTCCTGCAACCTGCTCTCTTATCTCATTGCTCCTCCTCCTCATTCCTTGGAGCCTCAGTGGCCCCCTTACTCTTCCTTGACACAACCTGAAGAGTATAATCTCGAATTTCAACCTTGGCGTTGGCTGTTCCTTCGGCCTGCAACACTATTCCCTCAACTATCCAAAGAACTAACTCCCCCATCTTCAAGTTTGGGCTTAGATCTCCACTCCTCAATAAGGTCTATCCTGGCTACAAATTTTAAAATAACAATTCCCTTTCAGCCAGCACCCTGAGCCCACTTCTCATATTCCCCATAGTTGCCCTCACCTTCTAACATATACATCATTTGTTTCTTTTTTATTATTATTATTTCTTTTCAGTGTAACAGAATTCATTGTTTATGCACCACACCCAGTGCTCCATGCAATCTGTGTCCTCCATAATACCCACCACCTGGCTCCCTCAACCTCCCACTCCCTGCCCCTTCAAAACCCTCAGATTGTTTTTCAGAGTCCATAGTCTCTCATGGTTCATCTCCCCTTCCAATTTCCTTCAACTCTTTTCTCCTCTCCATCTCCCTATGTCCTCCATGTTATTTGTTATGCTCCACATCATTTGTTTCTTAAGTCAGGTTTACACTGGCTACCTGTCCACCTTACTCCATGTAACTTCTTGTTTTTGTTCACTTCCATTTCCCAACTGTCTTGAATAAAACCTGGCAAATACTAAGAGTTCAATAAATATTCATTGAATAAATAAATGAATGAACAGTGGTAAAAAAAAATCAGCTCTTTTTCATCATGTGTTCCTCTCAAACGATGGATTCTGGTTTAAATTCCACAGAGCTTCTCTTCTTGATATTCAATGTCTAGCATTTAGAATAAAAAAAAATTGTACTCACTGTCTCAGAATAGCAATGACAATGACAAAAGCTTTGTCTTTCAAGATTGTTGTCTCCTCTAGTTCAGATCCATTCAGAACCTCAGCGGTGTCAGTGATATTAGACCGTGAGTGTGATAAGGTTGGGGAAGGAGACCGAGGTAGTTCAAGGTGAGTGGAGGCTATCATGGTAAATAACCCTCAACGGATACCTCATAATACTATCCATATCTCTGAGCCACTCTGGTCTTTGGGACATTCTTTAGTTACGCTCCAATCTTACTCCCTCTGGTGTTCATTGCTTACCCTTGGTTCCACTTTCTAGAAACTAAAAGGACAAGATTCCACCTTCTTGCACAGGAAGTTTTAAAGAGATTTGAGGACTGGGTTTACACCCTCAGTCGTTGCTTCCCCTGTCACTGTACTACCATCTGGTCTTCTCATTTAAATATCTCCAGGCCCTTTATCTCTTCCTCTTATGACATGAGTTTTAAGTCCTATAAATGTCCTCATAATATCCTCTGCCTGGGCTTAAACGTGTCTCTGTCCCTCTACAGCACAGGCCCCATTATTGAACACGATATTTGAGGTGTTCGGTAGCAGGTGCATGGCTGAGCAGGAGCAGAAGTCCTGCCCAATATTATTAGTCATTTCTTTTGGCAGCCACTTCACAAAAATGTTGAGAGGTTCAAATGTTGTCCTAAAGGCAATGGAGGGTAAGTTCGGGGTTTTAAGCAGGAGAATAATGAACAGAACTGAGCTTCTCTAACATCGCTCCAGCTCTTCAGAGAAGAGAATGGATTGGAAAATTCAAAACCAAAGGCAGAAAATCAGTTAGTAAGCAGTTGCAGAGTTCCAGATGGTGGCTGGCTCATTTGGAATCTCTGGCCCCTAAATTCTTTTAACACATGTTTTCTGAAGCTCGATTACCTTTGTCTTAGGCTTTTGAACTTGAATTTCAGTCTCTTTATTCAGGGGTTGGGAGACAAGGACCCTCATTACCTTTTTCTTAAACCTTTTGTCATTCATTTGGGCAAAGACAAAATGGTTCTTCTTCTTGCCTCTATAATGTCCCTCCACATTTTTTTACTTGGCACCATTTTTCTGTGTATTCAGGTTGGTCTTGGTCTTGGTCACCCCTGACCAAGAACCCGAGAGTTCTTTGAAGAAACACTCTGGGTCATTTTCACCTTCTGTCCCCTCCATATCACATAGCAAAATGTCTTGTACTTTGCAAACCTGGAACCTCGTTGTATTTGTTGAATTAAGCTGAGGTGAACTGGGCTGGATTAAGAGCTGCTGTTAAGATGCAAATATGCTCACTGGGCTCCACAAGACATTAGGTGTCTATTAAAACTGGCACAGACTAATTTATTGGATCAGCTAATAACCACCCAGCAAGCAGTGAACGGTTGCAATGTGGGAGAGGGCTCCTTCAGGGATGGTCATGGACACGGAAATGAGACACAAGCCTATCCCGACTGAAGTGGCAAGCAGTAAACGGAGCATGGGCTTTGAAGCCAGAATAAACTGAGTTCTAGTTCCAACACCCTTGCTCGCTAGCCTTGTGAACTGGGGAAAGGTAATAACGCCCTCCAGACCCTGGTCTTGCACAGTCGATGGTCAGGACTTGTCCAGCTCATCTTTCATCTCTGCTATCTGGAGCACGTGTCTCCAGTACAGAGTGTAGACAGGTGCCTGGCACACAGTAGGCACTCGGATCCTGGTTGCATGAAGGAATGAGATTGTAGAACATTAGTTGTGCATGGACGTGAACCTCCCACCACTGTTTTCTCCCTGCCTGCTCTGGTTACTCATGTCAACTCCCAGCACCTCACGTTTTGTATCTGTGAAGTGGGCAGTGCAGTATTCTCCTCTCTGTTTTCTATAAAGAAAAAATGAGAAGGCATGCAATACGCCTTGCAGATAGTAGTGCGGTAAGTACCCATTCTCTGCATTTCCTGTTGCTAACACACCGAAGGCCATCCCCACACATTTCTGGCCAGAAAAGAAATTGCTTGGCACCCAGCTTTGCCTGAAATGCTCCCTTCCAAGAGAATTTCCGAGTGAACAACACACGAAATTGTATTCGGTGGACTTCCTCTAACTGCATGTGAACTTGGACTGGGGTTTTATACCCTCACGTGCCTTCCCTTGCTTTTCCCCCAAAAGAGAGACAAAAATGTGCATATGTTCACCCACCCTGCTCTGAGCAACAGCAGTAAACAACCTACAGGCTGCGGAAGCCAAGCAGTGGCCCCTGCATGGCTCTGAATTTCAAGCAACCTTCACATAAGTGGGCATGTGGCCCCCATCCGTGTGGAGAGTTTACGACTCGCAGGTGCAAGAGTAATTTTTCAATTAAGGATAATATTGTGCTCCATCATGTTTTTCTGGAGCCCTGTGGGAGGAGGGGCTCTGGCCATGTGCTAAACCCAGCACAACAGTGTTGGTGTAGCAGTCCGAGATGTATTTCCCCAAATAAGCTTCTGATCTTAGGGCTTTGCAGTGTCAAAGTCCACGACGTGATAGATCCCACTTGAACGGAAGACCCAACTCCGCGGTAATCTTTTAAAAATTCTTGCAAGTGCGTGGTCTTATGCACAGGCTACTTTCTATCTGATTGTGCTGAATTGTCCTTTTGGTTCAACTGTCAGTCATCTGTTGACTCTTCTAAAGTTGCTTCTTTCTGTCTTGTTTTTTCCAAGCAAGGCTTTGCTCTTCCTCGTTAGAATGAATACACACGGCAGTGGAGCTTGTTCGAATGCATGGAGGGCAGAGTTCGAATGCATGGAGGGGAGGCAGGGGATGATGCAGGCTGGGAGAACTATGTGGGAACATGCCCGGCCTGGAGAGAGGACAATGAAGAAACTGGTGTGTGCAGAACGGGAGATTGGCCGGGATGTAGAGGGGGATGAGGTTGGAGACAAGTTAGAGTCAAGTTCTTGAGAAACTTGATTGCCTTATAAATGAATTTTCTACTTCATTATGGGAGCCCTGGAAAGTTATAAGTAAGAGGAATTTTGTCATCCGTCTGGTGTCTGTGTGCAAAGGACAGATTGGAGCAGGGACTAGCAGCAACAAGATTAGTTAGATTTATTCAGGTTTCTTATTTGGCAGGGAACAGAGGAAATGTAACTCAATGCAACGTGTTTTGAGCCCAACAGGCTCTATGCTAAAGGCTGTGGGGAGCCGAGATGTGAACAATATTGAATTCTACCCTCAAGATGTGCAGTGCAATCCAGATTCATATCCAACAAGCACTTGGGCATATCTGCACTGTCAGGACTGCTTTTGACTGCAAGTAATATAGAGCAACCATGTTGTCACCTTCTGCCACTTCCCCTTCTGTTTCTACCATGAGTCATGGTCCTCAGTGCAGCTACAATACAGTTGGGGGTGATGGCTCCAAGCCAGCCAGGAACCTACCACTGACTATTTTGTTGTTGCATTCCCAGACTTGCAAATTTTGCAGTGACCTTAACTCATATCCATAAATCTGGCCAATATCTCCCAGGAGGGAAAGACTTAGTCCTCCTGGCATTTGCCAGGCCCAAATGCTCAGACACCCTTACTTCTTCCACATCTGAAATTGTTTCCTGAAGTTTTCAAGTGCGAAGACTCTTTTATAATTTAAAATAATTAATAATAATAATAATAATAAAGTGTAGTCAACCTCTTCTCCCACGGTAGAAGTCATATACTTAAGGCTCATTAACTGAAAAGGTGTATAATGACTAAAATCTGTGAATTTAGAGATGCTTTTTAAAACAATTTCTGCTTTATTAACCAAAATAGAATTTAGCGTGTGCAGTGGTGACTATCTATTTCACAAAAAGAGGAACATATGAATTTGTGAGACATCACATCTATCTACTCTGTAGACAAGTCTGGAACATGCATGGATTTGACAACCCTAAACAGTGGCCCCCTGACTTCTGGGAGGTGTGTAATTTCTGGTTAAAAACATTTGGTGTTTACCAAAAAAAATCTGTGGAAACTTTTTAAATGAGGAAAACAAACACCTGGACATAATAAGAAAAGTAGGTCTGCTTAAGTAGGGACTTCAGCATCAAGCTGTATTCAAATCAATCTGCATAACAACATGTCTTGAGAATTCTTTCTTTTTTTTATTCTTCTACACCCAGAACCCTTACCCTCTTAGCAGAAGTGAAGCTAACCCCTGTTGTTCTACTTCTGACCCCTTCTATGCGGGCATGCTCTGCTTGGCACAAGGTTCTGGCCTGGAGTGTACAGGGTGATTTGTCATTTTACAAAACAAATATGGTTTGGGCAAGAAGGGAGCCAAGTGATAAATAATCCCAAACCAGAAAGCTACTGTGGAAGTTTTGGAGCAAAAGAGAAAAACAAAAACAAACCCCAAGAAAACATAAAAGCTCAGGATTATTTATTTCATAATTTAAAAATCAAAATTGCCTTCAGGCGGTAGGACTTGTTTGCCCAGTTTTACCCTCGAGTGAGTCATAATAGCTAAGTTATATACCCTTGGAAAAACCAGGGCTTTTCTAGTGGGAGCACTGAGATGTCATTAAGCCTGGAACTCTGCGGCAGTGCCAGATTCAAATATCCTTTGAAATCGAGACCAACAGAGAGAAAGCCTCAAGGCTGGTGCTGTGTTCCTTCTGACCAAGCCTGGTCCCCGTAGTCTCATCTAGGAGGTGGCAGAGAAAGAACTGGTGGGAACAGAAAATCACTTTGGCCTTAGGGGCAGGGCTCAAGAGAGATGTGGGGGAGGTTTATAAATTTAGAGCTGGTGGGTAATAGGACAAGGGGGAAGGAGGCCGTTAATGACATGAGGCAGATTGAATTCTGTCTGCAGTAGGGACACAGTCTGGCTGGATACAGCCACCAATAAGTCCAGACCTGCATCAGCTATCTCCTGCCACAATGATGCAGCATAACAAACAGTTCCTACAGCTCAGAGGCATACAATAAGCACTGATTTTTCTCTTACAAGTCTGTGAGCCAGGTTGAGCTAATCTCAGCCAGTCTTAGTGTAGTGTCTGTGGTTGGGTTGGGGGGGGTGGGTCCACTGGGGCATGGCTCATCTAGGACATTTTCTTTCACAGGTCTGTCACTTGGCTGTCTCTCAGCTGAGGCAATGAAGGTGTAGGGGAAAAAAGTTTTCCCCGACCCTCTTAGGGGTCCTCTCTGGGTCTGAAAATTAAACTGGCAAAGATTAACAGGAGAAAGCATATAAATTTATCTAATCATGCTTTATGTGACCCAGGAGACCTCATAAGGAAATGAAGACCCAAAGAAGCAGCTAAACCTGAGTGTTATTATGCTGGATTTGATGACGAGTAGACAGCCATAGAGAAATATGATAAAGATTACAAGGTTAAATATAGGAAACTGAGGGAAATGGTAAGGCCTGATTGTTTGGATTCTTCTATCCCTTTACCTCCAGATGGAAAGATGCTCCTTTCCTACGGGTACAGGGAGAGCACCTCTCACATGAGGATTCTATGACCTGCTTCAGAGAAGAAGGGCAGAAACAAGGTCAAGGTGACCTTCCTGCTTCTGCCATTTTCTCAAACTCCCTCAGCTTAAAATATTAAATATTTTGGGAGCAGAAAGTCCTGAACCACATCAGACAGAAATGACCCACATGTCTGCCATCATCCCACAGGCTAGCCTGGACTTGTTCGTGGAGTGGTAGCAATGTTCCAAGAGAGAATGAAAACACAAAAGATCAAGTCATAAGGCCAACTCAGATTCATGGGATTAGAAAAATAGATTCTAAACCTTGACAGGAGGAAAAGCCCAATGGCATAGGGCACAGATATGGAGAATACGGAGACAGGTGGAGAACTGGGGGAACCACTCTTCCATAAGAATAGCCACCTGACAGTGTTGCAAAGAAGAGTTTATGAAGCCACAGGGATTAGGGTGAAGGTCCATTTGTTAGAAGACAGATTTCATCTCAGAATATGCAAGAGGATAGAGTCCCAACTGGTAAAACAGGCTGCCTAAAGAACTAATATTTTTACATCATGATAGTCACTAATGTGTAATAAATGCTTATTATGTGCATCAGACAATGTTCTGGGTGGCTCACAGGAATTAATTGTCACGATAACACCACAAGCAGATTGTCATGGCCCGTCATGCATGTGTGTTCTGAGGAAAGAGGCCTGCGTGGCTGAGGGACCACAGTGCCTGCCAAGTCTTGAGCCCAGGTGTGGAGCTGTGTTCACTTGGAGGAAAGAGAACATTTACTAATTCATGTCCAAGTGATGCATGAACTGGCAGTAGCCCTTCCTGCTTAGGAGGTTGACATTATTCCGGCTCTCATTTTGGAGCTAAACAAAATGAGGCCTAAGGAAGTTTAGGTAAATTGTCCAAGAATACACAGATTTTGAGCAGAGCAGAGATTTGAACTCAGTCTAACTCCACGGCCCATGTTCTTGACCATAGAACACTCCTCCTAGGTCCTTGTAACAACCAGCCAGGAAGAGTATGGCATTTCCATTTTATGGATGAGCCACCAAAAGGCAAGAATGAAGGAACTTGCTGGAAAATTAAGGGGCTTGAGTAACGGATGGATCAGTAGAAGGGCTTGTTCCCACATCCATCTAATTCCAAAGTCTGTTCACTTTTAGCCATAACTTGTCTTCTCTCCATAAATAGTCTAAGAAATTCTCTACTACTGAAGGCATTCAAGAAAAGATTGGAAAACTATATATATATATATATAGATCAGGGATGCTAGAAGAGATTAATTCAGCCACTAGGGGATTATAATTTAATGTCCTTTTACCTTTGGCTTTTCCATTCTTGACCTGGTTAATCACGAGTTTTGAAGTAAGATCAAGACAAGGAGATTTCTTGGATGAAAACAAGCATCCAAAGAAAGATAGCCATGGAGATCTGGTGAGGACATTTATTATCTTTCATTATCTACTTAATCCTGGCTAGGGGACTCTGGGAAGCCACAGGGTAGCGGTCTCACCTGGATCCTATTAACTGCCCATTATCTACAATGAGCGCTAACAGACACCCTTTGTTCTGGGAGTCATCCCTAGACCTGTCCGACTGTTCTGATGTCACGACTGTGTCGTACAGAGAATAATCTACAGTAAAATGTCTGTCTCCGTGTGTCAGACTCACCAGTGTGAGTCTGAAAGACTCACGAGCAGCAGAGAGAGTCTGAGGCTGGGCAACCAGAGCCAGGATGTCCTGAGGCCCCCCACAATCCATTCCCCTTTCCCACCTCCATCATTGTCTGGCTCTAATTCCAATCCTTCTAGACTCTGGCTTCGCAGCCTCAGAGTCCTTTGGATTGCGTCCCTAACTCGTCCAACCCATAGCAACTTGTAGTGTTTCTTTGATCTGTAAGTGGCCCTGCACCATCACCACCCCCACAAACCCTCCTTGCCCCCAAGCTCAGTCCCAGGGCAGTATAGCCATTGACATGGCATAACCCAGGCTTGGTGGACCAATTGCCCCATTGCCCACTGTTCATCCCACTGTGACACTGAGTTTGAGACCTAGCTATACAACTGCTTCCTTGCATGACCTTGAGCTAGTCACCTGAAACTATGTAAGCCTCTGTTTCCTCCCAACAAATAAGGAAATGGACTGTGTTAAGAATTCAGTGAAACAAAGTACATAAAATGCTTAATACAGTGTTGGCAATTAGTAAGTGCTCTATTAATCTGTACCTCCACCAAGCTTCCCTCCAAATCTGCTCCCACACACATCTTATTCTAGGCTTTGGTGGATAACCATCCACTTGACTTCTCTGCTCTGATGCCTCACAGGCACTTCCAACGTAATGTGTCCAAAGGCAACTAGTAGTTTCATGCCACAACTCGTTCCCTACACAGCTTCCCCAACCTGCCAGGGCTCAGGCTAACATCCTGATCCTCCTTTTCTAGTGTATTCCAGTCCTGATCCATCAGGATATCTCACTGGTTCTGCAGTCATGCCATACCCAGGACCTGACTGTCTCTCACCACCTCCATGGCCCCAGTAGATGCAGTTACCTCCATCTCTCACCTGGATTAGTCAACAGCCTCCTCACATGTCTCCCTACTCCCTACTTGATGGGATCTGAGAATAGTCAATTCTCTCTAGCTGTAAGTAAGATCACATCCCTCTTTGCTCAAAACCCTCCAGCAGCTTCCCATTTCAGTCAAAATCAAAGCCGAGGTACTGGTAATAGCCTACAAGGCCCTACATGCTGTGCTCCCCCACTTTTCTCTTTGATCTCATCTCTGACTCTCCCCTTGCTCTCTCCTCTGCAGCCACAGGGCTCCCTACCTCTGTACCTCAAAACCTACAAGGCACACTCCACCCAAGGATGTTTGCATAGGCTGTGCCCTCACTTGAGAGTGCGTTTTAGAGATATCTGCATGCTCATTCTCTCCTTCATGTTTCCCATCACAGCCTGCCTCAGAAAGATATCCACCTCTCCACCTTTCACAGGTGCAAACCTCCTTCTTACCAACACTCTCCAGCTCTTTAACCTTTCCCTCATCCCCATCTTATTAAGCATTATCATATTCTGACATATTACGTGGTTTACTCATTCATTGTATTATTTACTGCTGCTCTCCCCACAGTCTAGAATGTAGACTCCAACAGGGGAGGGGTTTTTGTCTATCCCATTCACTGATAGACTCCCAAGTGTTTGTCATGGTGCCTTGTGTGCAGAGTGGGTACACTACAGGTATTCGTTGAAGGAGTGAACAGACTAATTGTAGCTGTTAGTGTTACCATGTTCTGAGCCCCTTAAAACCAGGAGCCACGTCTCACTCCTGCCTGTATCCCCAACACTTACCGCAGGGCCCTGCACTGCTGAGAGGCTCAGCATAGATTTGCTAAAAGTACAAAACCAAGGAACTTCCCTTTCCTTGAGATGGAGATGTCCAGCACTAAGCTCATATTGGTTTCCCTGAAAGGACAGCCCCTTGTGTCACGTCCAGAGAGCAAAATTGCCTGTGACATGTAATTTAGAACCTGAGATGCCTGGGTATAAAGTTTTACTCAGGTAAATGGGATCAAACATCAGGGCATTTCCACTCTACCAAATGGATATTCTAGATTTAATATGGTCTCACATTCCCTCCCAGGCTTCTCAGGTGGCTCCCCTGGGTGAGGTGGGGGGAGACATATTTGATAGAGTTGCCATCCAGAGGCTGATGGTCTTACTTCAGCCAGGTCATCCCAAGCCCCATCAAAGTCTTGCTTTAATATCTGACCAGTGAGAAGCCACTGCTTCCCTAATATCTATTCTGAGGCTCCTCCATCTCTCCCAGACCTGAAAGAACTGACAGTCTTTTGACACTCTAAACCCTGCAGAGTGTGGATTCCTTCTGGAACGATAGGAGTCTTCAGACCACCATACCATAGTTAATTGTGTATATGAAACAGTGGGAAGAACTCCACCTCCAGTTGAGATCTCCAGTCTGCTAATTACTCACTGTGTGACCTCAAGAAAGTGGTTTGATCTCTGTGGGATTTAGTTTCCTAATCCATAAAATGGACATAATAAAACTTAACCATTTGTTCTTTTTGTGGGATGTAGAGAAAATCACTGTGCTTCCCCTCTTAGACCTTGAGATCTCCAGGACAGAAAACTTTTCTTTTTTAATCCTTTTACTCATTCATTTATTGAGAATCTACATTTTTCGAGATCCATACAAGATCTCCAAAAGACAAATATTAAGGCACTGTCCCTGCCTTGGAGGGCTTCCTGTTCTGTAATAAACCATACAACTTAAATTGCTGTATTAAAATAAGATTATGAATAAATGCCATAAGAACACAGAGGAGAGAGTAATGATACCCAGAAGGATCAGGAAAGGCATGAATAGAATACGATGTGTGAACAGAGTTTTGAAATATCAATTTGCCAGGCAGACGGGGTGTTAGGGGAAAGGGTGTCTGAGGCAGAGGAAACAGCATAAGTGAAGCCGTGGTGGCACCTGTTATTCACCATTGTAATTGCGACTCCTCAGCCTCCAGTATGAAAGTCCAGCACATGGGGATTCCAGGTAAATACATGTTAGTCGAACAGTTTTTTATTAAGAACACCATAGAGCATCATGGTCTGTTTTGGGCACTCAAAGGGGGCCAGTTTGGATTCACATCCAACTTTGGGGGAATGCAGGAGGATCAGCACTCAGCTGTCCTGCTACCGTTTCCTTGCATTTGTGAAACAACCATGAGACTTGGGAGGGCAGGGAGTGGACACTGAAAGACTGTATGTGTACATGAGGGTGGACATTTGCCTTCTTCTCAAGTTGGCTGTACTGGAATGATGGTCTGATATTGTTTTTATCCACACATTTGACTTCTAATCCCTTTCAGTTTAACCGTACCTCTACTGATGACCAAAGGCAAATGCTGGAAAGAAATATGAACCAGCTTTCAAGGGATGGAGATTAGAAGTGACATCTCCTGAGCATGTGGATATCACTAAAGGAATCAACATAAATGTTCATGCCCCCACTTCATAGAGGGGAAATTGAGGCTGGTAGGTTTATGTTTCATACTAGTAAATGGCAGAGCTGGGATTCCAAGCTGGGGTGTGAAAAGAACTGGCCTATTTTCCTTACTGCTGAAGACTGAATGGGTATGTGTCCCAAAATTCATATATTGAGGCCCTAATCCCATTGTGAGGGTGTTAGGAGATGGGACCTGTGGGAGAAAATTCAGGTTAGATGAGGTCACAAGGGTGGAGCCTCCAGGATGAGATCAGTGCCCTTTGAAGACGAGGAAGAGAGACCAGAGTTTACAGGGGTACCTAACGAGAGAGAATAAGACAGCCAGAAGCAGAGCTGAAAACCTGTGGAAGACACAGCCATGGAAAACAGACCCTCCTGGTTGTGTATGTGTGCATGTGTGTGAGACAGAGAGACAGAGACAGGACAGACAGAGATAAGGGATGGGCAAATGCACATGATCGTGGGGTGAACTTGAAGAGAGAGTCTGAATCAAGTAATGTTCACTGGAGAAACCTCCAAGAATTCTTTCTTTGGCAGACATTTCAAATACCCTCAGATGTCACGTCTGTTCATTCTACTAAGGCTGCCTAACTTGTCTTTAATTTTGATGAACTGAACTGTCTGTTTTACCAAATACCAGAAACTTATTTAAACCTGTGTTAGAGACCTGAAGGCTTTATACTGAATAGGACATAAGCTTTTCTAGCCAACCACGCCACACAATCTCAAATCTCAAAACAATGTCATAAGAAGAAAATTGAAGGAATATAGAATATTTAGCCCAGAAGACCACTCATGGGTCATGATCATTGTCCTCAGAAAATGGAAGGCTATGGATGTAGGAAAGGGAATCTCAATTGTTTTATATGACCTTAAGGAGAATGGAAGAATGCGTGTGAATTACTGAGCTATATTTACCTTAGAATTTAATGTTATCAACTTTCTAATGGTAGAGCTTCCAGTGGTAGAGCTTTGGGGCTGACTCAATAGGAAGTAAACCATCTACAACTAAACGTCTCCAAGAGATGTTATGTTCTATCAGGTGATAGATTCAAAGTTAGCCTGGATTACATTTAAAGGCAAAGAACCTTTGATTCTATGAAAGAGGCAGGTGGGAATGACTATATTAGTTGGAGTAAGAGCTAGGCTACTATAACAAAGAGACTCAAACTTTCAATCATTTCAAGAGCAAAGAAATTGGGCGCCTGTGTGGTTTAGTCCATTAAGCGTCTGCCTTCGGCTCAGGTCATGGTCTCAGGGTCCCGGGATCAAGCTCCATGTCCAGCTCCCTGCTCAGTGGGAGTCTGCTTCTCCTTCTGCCCCTCCCCCTGCTCATGCTCTCACTCTCTTTCTCTATCTCAAATAAATAATGCCTTTAAATTTTATTTAAAAAGTAAAGAGCAAAGAAATCTGTGACTCTCTTTCATAACAGTGTAGTGCAGACTGCTGTCCTCTGCCCCATAAAATCATCATAGGAACCAGGATGGGGTGGGATTGGAATGTGGCTCTGCCTTCAGCATGAAGCTCCCAAGGCTATCCCAGTCATCACCATATCCAATCAGTAGGGAGGAAACAGGAAAAGTCCAGGAATGAAGCTTCTTATTGTCCAAGAGATACAGAAATTGCACACATGACTTGAACACCTGTTCCATTGCTGTGCCTCGTCACAGGACTCCATCTCACTGCTAGGGATGCTAAGAAGTATAGCTTGAACTAGGCAACTAGGAATTTCAAAGGAAAATCAGTTGGGAAACCAACAGCAGAGTCAGCCCCAATTATAATTTATCAATTTAATTATTTGTTATTATCTGTCAACTAACCTATCAACAACATGCTAATATTAATAATGATAATATTAATAATACCTATTAACATGTTAGTATTAATATTAATACATTAACACAGTTAAAAACACAGGTTTGGAGCCGTTCTGCCTGGTTTTGATACCTAGCTGGACAATTTAATAACTGATGGCAGGCAAGTTAGCCTCTGTATGCCTCAATTTCTTTACCTGTTTCATGTGGATAATACAACTAAGAAATAAGGTTTCTGTAGGGTTTAAGTGAAACAATACAATTAAAGTCCTTAGAACAGTGCCTGGAATCTATTAAAAGCTTAATACATATTAATACTTATTACCATGTAAATCTGGGAAGGAAGAAGTACATTTTTTGGAGTTTGCTCTGGACACAGAGTTTCCAGTGACCTATGTGAGCAGAACGTGAAGTGTTTTCAGGGTAGGCAACTGAAAGGGATGGTTTGGCCTTTTCACCTTCAGAAATAGATCCACTCTGGTCCCCATTTATTTACCAAATCCGAGAGAAATGATTGCTTTATAACATTGCTTTGCTGTCCACCTTCCCACATGCTTTGGAAAAGGAAAGCAGACTAGAAAAACTGCAAGGGGCCATGCCTGGCTGTTCTAGAATGTAATTAGATTCTAAGCAAATCAACGTACCCCATTTGCTGAATGAGCTCCAGTCAGTCTTCAGAAGAAGGGTAAAAACACCACTGCAAGAACAAAAACCAACCCACAAAGAAATGAATAAAAATGTCACCCCTGTCTCAGCGCCAGCTTGCATTAGCAAACGGGTAATCAGAGTTTTCAAATGGAAACATACTTTTGCCATCTCATTTGGGTTTTTATGATGAATTTTGCACAATGCCCAAGGCTGCCTTACAGGAGACCTGGAAAGGCCTCCTCTGATTAATGGAGCTGATGATCCCCTCTGAGAGGCTAAGGTTGCTTGAAAATTCAACCCATTAATTAGCAAGAGCCCTGGCTGCCTGGGGTTGTCCAGGCCCACTGGGAGCTGGGGAGTTGGTCTTGCAGGAAGGTTCTTGCAGGAAGCTGTGGTACCTTTGGTGGGGGTTGGAGGGTACAACGGTCAGTGACGGAGGCAAGATCTATTGTTTTGAGCACCTCCCTGTGTTCAACACCTTCCCTGGGATTGCATTTAATCTTTGCAACAAACCCCTGAGGGAGGTGTTTCGACTCCTATTTTATGGATAAGGACACAGAGGTCCAGATACTAGTCATAGAGCCGGTAAGGGGATAGAATCAGGAATCAGATTCACCTCTGCTTTCCTCCTTGTCCTGAGGGTCACTTCTTCATAATACTGATGTAAAAGCAGAGTCATGTCCTAGAGAAGCTCATGATGATGGATGAAGGATGTCCTGGGTAACAATGAGAGACCACCGCCAGCAGAACTGCTACGACGTGTGGTGCAGGGGATGACATGGGGACACTGAGACGTGACACTGCAAGGTCAAATAGCAAGTAAGGGCCAAGGGCAAGACTGTAGCCAAAATTTACAATATTCCAAAGCACATGGTAGACAGTCTGTTAGGCGGGTGGGATGCTGAGCCTGGAAGGATATGTGGTGTTTGGAAAGGAGGAGAAAGAACAGAGGCGGATGGGTGGGGATCCAACACAATCACAGGCTGATGTGAATTTCCTTACACATTCTGTCATGCACCTTCCCCATTTTGGCTACCAGCACTCATGCCTTCCTCTTTCCAATATCCCAGTCCCCCACCTGCTGTATTTCTCCAGCACTTCTTTGCTTCGGTGCTTTTGCCCCCACTAATGCTTCCTCCTGGAATGCCTCCCCAATTCAACCCCATCCATCCTTCAAGGCCAGCCCAAGGTCTACCATCTGCTGGCAACCCTTTGTGTCATTTACCCACTCATTTGACAAGCATCCATTTAGCATGTGTTATGTGCCTGGTGACCTTTGAGGTGCTGGGGATTCAGCAGTGCAAATAGTAAGTCCCTCCCCTGAGAGGTCTTCATTTCTCATTGGAGGAGACCGAACATAAGCAAATATGCAAGGCAACACGCATAACATGTCAAGTGGTGGCAGGTGCTGTAAGGAAAGTAAGCAGTGTATGGTGATGGAATGAATGGAGGGGAAGGCAGCACCCCTGCAGGCAGGGTGGTGAAGGGAGGCTCTCTCATGAGAGCGCTGACACTGGGGGAGAGGGCCTGAAAGAAATGACCTAGAGGAAGCAGGTCCTGCCAGACGTAGTCAGGAAATGACAAGAAGGCAGGACACCTAGAGCAAGGAGAGGGGAAGGCAGAGTGGTAGGAAATGATGGCCAATGGCTGAGAGGAAGCAGGGGCCTTGCTGCCCTGACTGAAACTGACCACTGCCTTCTGCCTTCCTCACACAATCCCCAGGACATTCGTTTCTAACCCCCTGTTCTTATCAACCATGAACATACTCCATGAGACTGTGACCCACTGGGACTGAGGACCTGCCCTCTCCCCATCGGGGCCTAGTCCCTACACAGAATGGCTCTCACGCCTCTGAGCCACAGCAGCCAAGTCATGGACCTGGAGTACACAGCTGTGAGGAAGGTATGCAGGTAGGAAGATGGGCTTAGGCAGCAGTAGGGTGTGGAGTCAGCCATCACGGCACCCTGTGGTCCAGTCCATCCTATCTGCAGGGGTTCAACAACCCAGTCTCACAGGTCTGATCCTATGTCTGTGTGATGCTCAGAGTCAGGTGACATGTCACACCTGTGATCTGCATTTGAGTCATCAGAAGGGTGCCAATGACAGGTCCAGGACCCCAAGGGACTACTAAGAGGTAGAGGTGGATGAAGGAGTCAGGAAGCTGAGAGTCAGGATAGAGCTTCAAACACAGCTGAGAAGTGACATGTTCAAGAGGAAACAGGTAAGAAGTACCTTGTCGAGTCTGGGCTAGAAGATGCGATGCTCCCAGAGATGCTCAGGATCACCCTCCTTGCACATGCTGTCCTAAACTTACAGCTGTTACAGGGCAGAGACAACCGTCCTTCTGGATGGAATCAGGGTCTGGGAGGAACCTCCAACAGAGGGACTGATGGTGCATTGATTTCTGGCCTCTTAAGATACTCAGAGGCTGCTCTGCAACCTTGGATGTACAAAATACTTCCAAAATGCTAACATCCTGCTCTCTGGCACACACCTCAGGTACACAGTCCTTTGGCTGCCTTCTCTGTCAGTTCCTTGGAGAGCCTCACATGACAGTCTGGGAGGTGGGGAGCAAGCACATCATAGACAATAGGTCCCTCCCTAGAGCCAATTCTGAGTCCAAAAAAGCAATTTGTAGCTTCAGAATGCATTAACAGCTCCTGGGCCCACCCCTGTTTCTCATCCTTCCTCCAGTGATCAATCAAAGTGCTTTTAATTGGCTCCCTTGGCCTTCCTGTTCTCCTCCAAGCTTGCTGTGGTGTCTCTGGTGAAGCCCCCAGAGTCACTGAATGTGAAAGTGGTCTCTTCTAGCAAACAGTAGACTCTCCTCTCTGCTCCTGCCAGCACCAAGCAATCCGGAACTATATGGAGCAGCTTTGTGCTGCAAACACTGGGCAGGAGGTGGGCAGAGCTCAGGAAAACTGAAGGTCTCCCAGGACGTCCTCTTCTAAGTGGCCTCACTTTACATATGAAAGAACCAAGATCCTGAGAGGGGGAGAGAGAGGGAGAGAAAGAGGACGGAGGGAGAGAGGGAGAGGTAGAAAGAGAGAATCTTTTGTGGCATTCAGCTTGATTAAAGAAATTGCCTACATGTCTCTTGATTTCTGGATTTTACTTTAAGCTCTATTATTATTTAGCATTTTTGGTTACTTTTTTTTAATGTTCTTTTTAATTTATTTTTATTTTATTTTTTATAAACATATAATACATTTTTATCCCCAGGGGTACAGGTCTGTGAATCGCCAGGTTTACACACTTCACAGCACTCACCATAGCACATACCCTCCCCAGTGTCCATAACCCCACCCCCCCAACCCCCCTCCCCCCAGCAACCCTCACTTTGTTTTGTGAGATTAAGAGTCACTTATGGTTTGTCTCCCTCCCAATCCCATCTTGTTTCATTTACTCTTCTCCTACCCCCTTAACCCCCCATGTTGCATCTCCTCTCCCTCATATCAGGGAGATCATATGATAGTTGTCTTTCTCCAATTGACTTATTTCACTAAACATGATACCCTCTAGTTCCATCCACGTCATCGCAAATGGCAAGATTTCATTTCTTTTGATGGCTGCATAGTATTCCACTGTGTATATATACCACATATTCTTTATCCATTCATTTGTTGATGGACATCTAGGTTCTTTCCATACTTTGGCTATTGTAGACATTGATGCTATAAACATTCGGGTGCACATGCCCCTTAGGATCACTATGTTTGTATCTTTAGGGTAAATACCCAGTAGTGCAATTCCTGGGTCATGGGGTAGTTCTATTTTCAACATTTTGAGGAACCTCCATGCTGTTTTCCAGAGTGGTTGCACCAGCTTGCATTCCCACCAACAGTGTAGGAGGGTTCCCCTTTCTCTGCATCCTCACCAGCATCTGTCATTTCCTGACTTGTTAATTTTAGACATTCTGACTGGTGTGAGGTGATATCTCTTTGTGGTTTTGATTTGCATTTCCCTGATGCCGAGTGATATGGAGCACTTTTTCATGTGTCTGTTGGCCATCTGGATGTCTTCTTTGCAGAAATGTTTGTTCATGTCCTCTGCCCATTTCTTGATAGGATTATTTGTTCTTTGGGTGTTGAGTTTGCTAAGTTCTTTATAGATTTTGGACACTAGCCCTTTATCTGATATGTTGTTTGCAAATATCTTCTCCCAATCTGTCAGTTGTCTTTTGGTTTTGTTAACTGTTTCCTTTACTGTGCAAAAGCTTTTGATCTTGATAAAATCCCAATAGTTCATTTTTGCCCTTGCTTCTCTTGCCTTTGGTGATGTTCCTAGGAAGATGTTGCTGCGGCTGAGGTTGAAGAGGTTGTTGCCTGTGTTCTCCTCAAGGATTTTGATGGATTCCTTTCTCACACTGAGGTCCTTCATCCATTTTGAGTCTATTTTCGTGTGTGGTGTAAGGAAATGGTCCAATTTCATTTTTCTGCATGTGGCTGTCCAATTTTCCCAACACCATTTGTTGAAGAGGCTGTCTTTTTTCCATTGGATATTCTTTCCTGCTTTGTCGAAGATTAGTTGACCATAGAGTTGAGGGTCTATTTCTGGGCTCTCTATTCTGTTCCATTGATCTATGTGTCTGTTTTTGTGCCAGTACCATGCTGTCTTGATGATGACAGCTTTGTAATAGAGCTTGAAGTCTGGAATTGTGATGCCACCAACTTTGGCTTTCTTTTTCAATATTCCTTTGTTTACTTTATATGAAATATTTGCATTTTAGAGCACTGCTATGGAGATAGTCCCTCACAGTTCGAAACAGGTAGGAGCCTGGGATAAAGGTTGAGAAGTGGATATTCCTACCTTGTTCCCAGCTCACTGACACCCAGGTCCGCATTTGAATATCTCATGAAACAGAGGGAAAGTACAGTAACCCCTACCTTATGAGGTGTGGTTGGGGAAGCCTCACAGGGAAGATGGCATTTGGACCGAGTCATGAATGGCAAGAATAAAGCATCCAGGGGAAGACCGGAAGATGGAAGAGCAAAGGGCTCCAAGCAAGGTCCTGAGATAGAAACACATCTCACATTAAAAAAGAGAGTGCCCAATCTTTCTGACCTCGATTTTTGCAAGAACCTCCTAACTGGTTCCCCCCTGCTTCTGTTTCTGTCCTTGATTTCTACACTGCATTTCAACATAATAGCCAGACAAAAAAACGATTTTTAATGTAAATTAGATCATTTTACTTATTTTTCCTAACCTCCTGGCCTCTTGACCTGGAGGAAGAAAGAAAGAAAGAAAGAAAGAAAGAAAGAAAGAAAGAAAGAAAGAAAGATGGAGGGAGGGACAAAGGGGGGAAGGAAGGAAGGAAGGAAGGAAGGAAGGAAGGAAGGAAGGAAAGAAAGGGAGAGAGAGAGAAAGAAAGAAAGAAAGTCACCCAACCTCCCAACCTAAGTGTCACTAATTTAATCCAATTCCAATCACTGTTTTGTTATCATTCTATTTTATTGTCTTCATAAATGCTGATCATAAATGTCCGAAAGTGTCTTGTTTATGTATTATTGATTTTTGTCTTCCTACCCCCTAAAACGTAAGCCCTGTCAGAACAGGGACCTAATCTACCTTGTTTATCAGGGCATCCGCATTGCCCCAAAAGTAGTAGGCACCACATAAATATTTACTGAATGAATGAATCAATGAATGGCTACCAAGTGTGCTATAAAGTGAAGCCAGAGGAAGCAGAGGCCAGAATATGGGAGCCTTGTAAAGCACTCTAGGAAGTTAAACCCCCCCACATTTGATGGGAAAGTGTTAGGGAAGTAAGGAGGGGGAATCACTTTGTCATGTCCACATTTTTTAAAACATCACTCTGCTGAGTGGAGAGTGTACAGTATGGAGGAAAAAGACAAGGCAGTGGAGGATGGGTGGTTAGTGCAATAACCAGAAGACAGAAGACGATGGCTTGCACTAGAGTAGCAACTATGGAAATGGAGAAATATGGGTAGATTCTGGATGAATTTTGAAGACAGAGCTTTCAGGACTTACTTGGGAATGAAGGGGATGACAGAAAGTGAGTAATCAAGTAAACAACCCCCAAATCTGTATCTCCAGGACAGAACGTCTTTCCATTCATTCAACATCTCCTCCTGAATATTATATGATCATCTAAAAGTAAAATCTTTATCGCGTTTACACTGCATGGAATATTCCTTCTCCTCATCTTTATTTATAGCTCCTGAGAAGACCCCTGATTGGTCCATTTAGATCACATATCCAGACCTTGAGCTGAGGGCTTGGGGAAGTATGATTGGTCAGGCCTAGAGCATGCAGGTGGAAGGAGGCTGTGACTGGCTTGCTCCCCAGAACCACGTGGAACTGGGAAAAGCAGTTCTGACAGAAGATGGGAACAGGGAAGCCATATCACAAGAGAAAGGAAATGGAATGCCTGGCAGAAACAACAGACAGCAAGTACTCATGGCACATCACTGCTCCCAAGATGAAATACAAGCCCCTTAGCATGACATACAACGGCCTTTACCATCTGGCCCTGCTTCCCTCCCCCAGACTCATCTCTTAGGACTCTAATTGTGCTCTGATGGTGCGGAATAACCTGCAGTTCTTGGAGAATGCCCCGCTTTCTGTTTCACTTTTACACCTCAACTGGAGAAGCCCCCTGCCTGTTTCTTTGCCCAAACCGTGTTTTATTCTGCTTTGATGTGATGTGTTAAGAGAAAAACCCTTTCTGATACTCAGACTGCCATGAACTCTATGCTTCCATTTTTCACCATGGACAGGCTGTGTGCACTGGGGGTTTTAGCCCATGTGTGTGCTCAGCTGGGAGCTCCTTAAGAAAACAGCTGTGCCTTTCATCTCAATGTCCATCTACATTTTAAATGCCTCTGTAGGTGTTTGCTGCCTTAGCGAATAGGAAGGAAGAGAGAGTCAGGGAGTGAGGAAAGAGGAGAAGGAGGGATAGAAGGGTCTAAGTTATGAATGGGAGTGGAATGCATTTCCTTAATATTACAGAAGAATACAAACCCTGCGGAAGGTCAATAGTTTATCTTCAATTTCTCATACAAAATTTGTGACCAGGATAGTATGCACAGAATGGCTGTGCATACCATAAGGGAGGTGTGTGGAGGTATCCAGTTAATACATTTTTTTTTTCTGGAAACTTCCGATGTGGAGTCATCATCATGGTCATGTATTGCTGGTGGGAGTGCACGCTGGGACAAGCCTTTGCTTTGGGGAGCAATTTGGCAACATCTTGCAAAGTTGAAAATCCACATGCTCTACGACTGAAGTCCTAGCTGTAGAGTAACTCTCACACACTTGGGGACATGTACAAGACTGTTAACTGCAACATTATTTGTAAATGTGAAAGATTCAAATCAGCCTAAATTTCCATTTGCAGGAGAACAGGTAAACAAACCCTGCTATGTTCATTTATTGGAGCAGAATACAGGAGGCCAAAGAAATGAACTAGCACTATCTATATCAAAATGGATGAATCCCAAGGGCATATGGAAAAAACAAGTTGTAGAAATATATGTAAAGTACGGTATAAGCCAAGTTTAAAAATGTGCAAAACACATCAACATCTTGCTTATGGATAGATATTTTGTTCAAGTATAAAAATGTGCATGGAAATGTTAAACTATGCTCAGAAGAGTGATTATAACGGATGAGGAAGGGATGTATGTGAGATGGGGGCAGGGGTTGCGGATAGTGATTATAGGGGAAATTTAACTGCATGTGTAACTGCATTGTTTCTTTTTAAAGTCTGAAGCACACATGAAAAATCTTTGATAAATCTGGGTGGTAGACACAAGGAGCTTTTAAATATTATCCCTTCCAATACAGCAGTCACTAGCCACATGTGGCTAATTCATTTCAGATTTAAATTCATTAAAATTTGATGAAATTTAAAATTCAGTTTCTCAGTACACGAACCACATTTCATGTGCTCGATGCCATATGTGGCTAGTGACTGCTGTACTGGGAGGCTAGGGGCTGCCATATGCGGTAGAGCAGATTATAGAACATTTCCATCATCATAGACAGTTCTATTGGACAATCCTAATCTACACTCTTGTATAATTGAGTATTTCATAGTTAAAAGTTTGAGACTAATATGACTAAAGCATCCTCTGCCGTCAGTTATCATAATAACGCAGGGTACAGTAATTAGTTATATAAAATCTGTTCTATGCCATATTGAATTTCTCAACCAGTGAAGGTAGCCTTTATTGGGAGAGTCCCTGACCCTATAACAGCCACCGTGCCTTAAGAAACTGAGCCCCGGGTGCCTGGGTGGCTCAGTGGGTTAAGCCTCTGCCTCCGGCTCAGGGCATGATCTCAGGGTCCTGGAATTGAGCCCCGCATCGGTCTCTCTGCTTGGCAGGGAGCCTGCTTCCTCCTCTCTCTCTCTCTCTCTGCCTGCCTTTCTGCCTACTTGTGATCTCTCTCTGTCAAATAAGTAAAGTAAATAAAATCTTAAAAAAAAAGAGAGAGAAAGAAAGAAACTGAGCCCCTAGTCAGTAAACACACAATAAAAGTCATGAAGGTGTATGAACTAGACTAGCTGAGAAATTTCCCAAATGTAAATAAATAGGTGAAGTATGTTAAAGAACTTTCACTCCCTGACATCATCATATTGGAGCTAGGATCTCAAATCAGACCTGCATCGATAGTTCTAGATGTGCATGTCCTCTCTTAAGGCAAGGGAGAGGAATGTTAATGAAGAAGAGATGTTGGAGCAAACACACACTACACATACACACACACACACACACACACACACACACACACATTGCAGAATAGAAATCCTGAAGAAGATGAATCAGATTATATGTGTCTGCTTGGTTAAATACATTATTATCCCCATCCTACAAAAGAAGAAAACAAAGCCTCAATAAAGAAGTTAAATAATCTTCCAAGGATTGCAGGCAGAATAATGATAATAATGACTATTTACCTAATGATTTCTAAGTGCAAGACACTTTATGAGGCACTTTTCAATTGTCAACTCACTGGGTTCTCATAATCACACCTCATAATTGACAGTAACGATTTGAACTCAGGTCTTTTTAATGTCAAGTTTCATGCTCTTCCCACAATATCATATTGACTCTCTACTAGTAACCATTCCTGGATATCATAGTCTCTGTTTTAAGGACTTTCTTTCTGTTATGTAACAAGACCACTATAATATGATATGATCAGTGTTGTGGTAGAAGAAAGTATGAAATGTTATGGGAGCCCTAGGAGTGGCCCATAACCTAATGGGACACAAGAAAGTAGGGGCATATGAGCTGAGTGTTGGGGAATAGTGAAATTGAACCAAAGAGAGAAGGTATTGGGGAAGTCTAAGTTTGCTGATAACATGATCTTATATATTGAAAACCCTAGAGACTCCACATACACGCCCACAAAACAAACAAACAAACAAACAACAACAAAACAAAAAAAACAAAAAAACCCTGTTTGACTGATAAATGAATTCAGTAAAGTTGCAGAATACAAAATCAACATACAAAAATCAGACATGTTCTATACATTAACAGCAAACTCTCTGAAAAGGAAATTTAAAAAACAACTTGTTTACAGTAGATTCAAAAAATAAGAAAATACTAAGGAGTAAACTTAACCAAGGATGTGAAATACTTATACACTGAAAACTACATAACATTGGCGAAAGAAACTAAAGACAAATATATGAAAAGATCTCCCATCTTCATGGATTGCAACACAAAATATTGTCAAGATGTCTGTAGTATCCAAACAATCTGCTGACCCAATGCAATCCCTAAAGAAATCTCAGCAGCATTCTTTACAGAAATAAAAAAAAAAAAAAATTAAAATTTTATGGAACCTCAAGAGAACCCCAGTAGCCAAAACAATCCTGAGAAAGAAAAAGAAGCTGGATGCATCATACTTCCTTATTTCATAATATATTACAAAGCTTCAATAATGAGAACAGTATGATTTTGGCATAAAATAGACATATAGATTAACTAATGGAATAGAATAGAGAGCCCAGAAATAATTCACACATATATAGTTAATTGACCTTCAACTAAGGTGCCAGGAATATACACACAATGGGAAAGAACAGTTGTTTCAACAGATCCTGTTGAGAAATCTGGAGATCTATATGTGAAAGAATGAAATTGGACCCTTATCTGACACCATACACAAGAAAAATCAACTCAAAATGGATTAAATGTTTAAATATAAGAACTGACCTAAAACTTTAAAACTCCCAGAAGAAAACGTACAGGAAAAGCTTTATTATATTGGTCTAAGCAATAATTTCTTGGATATGACTTCAAAAGCACAAGCACAAAAGCAAATATAGACAAGTAGGATTATATTATACATACCCTGGATTTTGATACCACCAAAAGTCTGCTCTACCTGTAATCCCAACTTCTTTTCCTTCTAGTTCTCACTCCTTCATTGAGGTCTCTACTTCCTTCCACACCTGATTTTGCCCTCAGTATATTAGAGGAGTCTTCTGTTGTCACTACCTTCCTTATCTGCTCTTGAATCAATGATTTGGTTACCCTTGTGACGTTACCCTCAATCTCATTTTTGCCTGTCCATCTCTAATACCTGCCTCACAAGATCCTTTCTCTAGGTTCATCCACCAAGGGAGTCTTGTGCTATAGGATATAAGAACATAATAATTTCATTGAGTATTAGAGGTGCAGGACCTCAGCTGTACTTGCAATCTGAGCCACCAAGTTCCTCCCCAACCCCATTCCAGTATATGATCTCCTTCCTAGTTTACTTCTTACTTCACAGAAGTGCAGCCAAGGAGCAAAAGTGACATCCAAATCTTCTGTTATTATTATGACCTCATTTTCATCTAATGCCATCTTAAATTCATTTAACTTTCTTGACAGTAGAAGAAATATTCCTCTTCTCCCTAAGACTAAACTTTTCATTTAAAAAAAAAAAAATCCTCTCTGTTCCAATTCTTCTCTGTCAAGTACCTCATGCCTTGACTTTGGTCTTTTTTTTTTTTTTTTTTTTAAAAATCCCATATTGTTTCTTTTTTTTTTTTTTAATTTTTTATTTCTTTTCAGCGTAACAGTATTCATTGTTTTTGCACCACACCCAGTGCTCCATGCAATCCGTGCCCTCTCTAATACCCACCACCTGGTTCCCCCAACCTCCCACCCCTCACCCCTTCAAAACCCTCAGATTGTTTTTCAGACTTTGGTCTTAACAATGGCTTTCTGAGGGACACTTGGGTGGCTCAATCAGTTGGGCATCTGACTATGATTTCAGCTCAGGTCATGATCTTCAGGTGACGAGCTAGAGCCCCTTGTTGGCCTCGTGTAGGCCTCCACCATCAGTGAGGAGTCTACTTGAGATTCTCTCTCTCCCTCTCCCTTTGCTCCTCCCTACCCTACATGCTGTCTGGCTCTTTCAGATGAAGAAATAAATCTCTTAAAATAAATGACTTTTGAATGTCACACCAACAGTAAAGGCAACAAAAACAAAAATAAACAAGTGGGACTATATCACATTAAAAGTTTTCTGCACAGGAAGGAAACAATCAACAAAATGAAAAGACAGCCAGTGTAATAGGAAAAAATATTTAAAAACCATATACCCAATAATATTTGGATTTGGGGGCACCTGGGTGGCTCAGACATTTAAGCATCTGCCTTTGGCTCAGGTCATGATCCCAGGGTACTTGGATTGAGCCCTGCATCAGGTTCCCTGCTTGGTAGGGAGCCTGTTCCTCTCTCACCTCCTGGCTCATGCTTGCTCAGGCTCCCTGTCACTATCTCTGTCTCCCTCTCAAATAAATAAATAAAACCTTTAAACTATGTATTAATATATATCCAAATACTAATATTAATATCCAAATACTAAATATTAATATTAAATATCCAAATACTATACATAGTATTTGGATATTAATCCAAAATATTTAAGGAACTCTTACAACTCAATAGCAGAAATATTCTAAATAACCTGATTTTAAAATGTGTAAAGGACCTAAATAGACATTTTTCTAAAAAGATGTACAAATGGCCAATAGATACATGAAACATTGCTCAACACCACTAATCGTCAAAGAAATGTGAATCAAAACCATAATGAGATATCATCTCATATTTTGGGGGATGTCTACTATCAAAAAGACAAGAGATAAATTTTGGTGAGGATGTGGAGAAATTGGAGCCCTTAGGCACTGTTGGTGATATTGTAAATTAATACAGCTGTTATGGAAAACAGTATGGAGGTTCCTCAAAAAAGCTAAATTAGATCTGCCATATCATCCAGTAATTCCACTTCTGAGTATATGTCAAAAGAAATGGACTAAGGAGTGATGTATAGGTAGGTGATGTATGGAAGTGAATCACTATATTGTACACCTGAAACAAATGTTATACTGTATATTAATTGTACTGGAATTAAAGCACTTTAAAAAATTAAAAAAAGAAATGAAATCATTATCTCAAAGAAATATCTGCACTCCCATGCTCATTGCAGCAGTATTCACAATAGCCAAGAAATGGAAATATCCTAAGTGTCCATCTACTAAGGAATGGATAAAAAAATATGTGATATATATATGACATATAATGCAAAATCATTTGGCCTTCAAAAATAAGGAAGTCCATGGGTGAACCTAGAGGATATTATGCTCACTGAAAAAAGCCAAGCAAAGCCAGATACTGTATGGGATCACTTACAAGTGGAATCTTAAAAACAAAAACAAAACCAACTTCAACTCATTGAAACAGGTAGCAGATTGGTGGTTTCTAGGGGCTGTTGGGGATGGAAAAGAGATGTACTGATCAAAGAGTACAAACTTTCAGTTATAGGTTGATACATATTCTGGATCTAATGTACAGTATGGGAAATAATAATACTGTATTATATACTTGAAATTTGCTTACAGAGTAGATCTTAAGCATTCTGATAGAAAGAAAGAAAGAGTAAGAAGGAAAGAAAAGAAGAAAAGCTATGTGAGGGGATGAAGGTGTTAAGTGATTATAGTTAGTATAGTATAGTATAAGTATAGTATAGATAAGTTAAATGATTATAAGAATCATTTCCCAGCAATTGCACTACTGGGTATTTACCCCAAAGATACAGATGTAGTGAAAAGAAGGGCCATCTGTGCCCCAATATTCATAGCAACAATTGCCACAATTGCCAAACTGTGGAAAGAGCCTAGATGCCCTTCAGCAGACAAATGGATAAAGAAGAAGGCGCGGGGGGTGGGAGGTTGGGGGATCCAGGTGGTGGGTATTGGGGAGGGCACGGATTGAATGGAGCACTGGGTGTGGTGCAAAAATAATGAATACTGTTACGCTGAAAAATAAAAAAATTAAAAAAAATAAAATAAAATAACAAAAAAAAAGAAGATATGGTCCATATATACAATGGAATATTACATAGCCATCAGAAAGATGAATATCCAACTTTTGCATCAAATGGACAGGACTGGAGGAGATTATGCTGAGTGAAATAAGTCAATCAGAGAAAGTCAATTATCATATGGCTTCACTTACTTGTGGAACATAAGGAATAACATGGAGGATATTAGGAGAAGGAAAGGAAAAGTGAATTAGGGGAAATCAGAGGAGGAGATGAACCATGAGAAACAAACTGAGGGTTTTGGAAGGGAGGGGGTGGGGGATGAGTGAGTCTGGTGGTGGGTATTAAGGAGGGCACGTATTGCATGGAGCACTGGGTGTAGTGAGTAAACAATGACTCTTGGAACACTGAAAAAAAACCACAAAATAAAATTAAGACATTAAAAAAAAGAATAATTTTCCAGTGCATACATATACCAAATTATCATGTATACTTCAAATATATTACAAATTTGTCAATTATACTTCAATAAAACTGGAAAAAATTTCCAAGTCTACTATTAATATAAGCACATTAATGCAAATAAATATAAATTTCCCCCCAAAATAAACCATGGCAAATAAAAATTGAATTTAAAAATTTTTAAAGAAGGTATCAGGGGAACATGCCAGCCTCAAAATGCAGCATGTGGGAAAAGTTCCAACAAAGGGGGCTTGCCCTTCACAAAGATCACATGTTGGAGGCACATCAGATGGCTCATTGTGGCAAAAGTGTAGGTCTGGAGAGCAACTGGAAAAAGATGAGGCTGGACAAGCAGGAGGTGACAGGGAATGGCATTATTGGCCATGCTTAACAATTAAGGGGCAAGGTGAGCACTAAAGATATATAAGGAATTGACTAGATTTATTTGCATTTTAGGACTATTTACCTCTGGCTACTGTGTGGATGATTTTTCAGGGGGAAATTGGTTAGAGGTTATTGTAATAATCCAGCCAAGGAGTAATGAGAGCCTTAACTAGGTGGAAATAGAGAGGACAGATTTTAAAGACAATCCAAAGAGAGAATTCACAGGACACGGTGACTAATTGCATGTGGAGAGAGAAGGAAAAGATGAGGTTAAGAACAATGGCTGGTTGTGCTTTGTGCTTGGTTGACAGCTAAATGGGTATTATCATTGAAATGAGGAGCACGAGAAAACAGAGCCAGTTTGGACAGAACGATATGAGTTAATTTTCTGACATGTAGTATTTTACATGCCCATAAAACTCACAGGCTGGTGGGCATTAATGAGCAGTTGATTTTATAGGTCTGAAGTTCACGAGAGTTCTGTGTGAAAAGCATGGAGATTGGTGAGTCATCAGTATGGAACTGCAGCATTATTCACAACAGCTAAGTTATGGAAACAGCCTAAGTGTCCATCAACAGATGAATGGATAAAGAAGATGTGGTATGTTATTCAGCCTTAAAAAAGAAAATTCTGCCATATGTGACAACAGGGATGTAACAGGAGGACATTATGCTAAGTGAAACAAACCAGACATAGAAGGACAAATACTGCATGGTCCGCTTATGTGAACTATCTAAAACAGCCAATCTCACAGACACAGAGAACAGGAGGGTGGTTGCCAGGAACTGGGGAGAGGGAAAATGAAGGGTTGCTCTTCAACAGGTATAAAGCTTCAGTTATACAAGTGATTAAGTTCTAGAGATCTTCTGCATAACATTGTACCTGTGGCTAACAATACTATATTTTGCACTTAAAAGTTTATTAAGAGGGTGGGGCTTATTTAAGTTTTCTTACCACAATAATAATTGTAGAAACACAATGTATGTCAAGAGAATGAAAACTTAGGTTCACATAATATCCAGTTCTTCGTTCATAGTATCTCAGAACTGGAAATAACGCAGATGTCTTTTAACCAGTAAGGGTATAAAGGAAGCCCATATGTTCGGACAGTGGATATCACCCAGCAACAACATAGATGCAATAAATGGGTGAATCTTCTCTACATAGTCTATGATCCCATCTATGTGACATCCTCAGAAAGACAAGATCACAGGAGCAAAAGGCAGCTGTGGTTGCCAGGAACTGAGGAGGGGGAAAGTTGACTACAGAGAGGGACAGGGAAGTATTTTGAGGAAATGGAACTGTCTCACATCTTGGTTGTAGTGGTAGCAAGAGTCTGTGGCAAAATGCATAGAACTGTACTCCAGAAAAGGTAAATTCTCTTTATGTAAATTACACCTCGATAAAAAACATGTGGGGAAAAAATCCAAAATGTGACCATAAGAGTGGGTGGTGAAATTTTGGGGAAGGTCAAGGTCACTGGCATTGAATAGATCAAGGATGATGAGATGGGGAAGTTAGAGATTGAAGTCACCAGGATAAAAATCTAGTCATGGAGGTTAGAGTGAACCTGAGCTGGGGGCCAAAATGGAAACTGACTTGCTTCCTTGCCAAATATATATACTCACTCAGGTACCCAAGATTAAGGATTTTCCAGGTTAATCATATTATAAATATGATTCTTATATATATATATATATTTACATATAATCAAATATGTGATTCTTAATCTAGCAATGTGTGTATGTATATGCATGTATGTATATATATACTTATACATAATTCTTATATAGACCTTTAGATATATAAGAATGTGTACATATTCTTAGTATGATTCTTAATCCAGGGATATGTGTATGCATGTGTGTGTGTGTATACTTATATATAGATCCTTATATATATGACAATATGTGTATATTCTTAGTATGACTCAATCTAGGGACACCTAACTGAGGTCCCAGATTCCCAGGTCTTCACCTCACAGAAAAAGCAGCAATAGACCCATACATGAGGTGGACACATTTCCTGAAGTGACCGGTCATAGCTATAATTGTAGCCTGGGCGTCTGCATGAAAACACTGGCTAATTGTCTCACACAGCAGCCCCCAGGCATGGGGGGACAAAGCTTCTCCTAGGTCACTTCACCTTGGAGGAGACCCTAATCCACAGGTACAGTCACCACATTACTTCTATCCCAGCCCCAGTGCTACTCTGTGTTCTAGTCCAGGATACTCTTAATCTCCTTTTGCATAACAATATGGGGCTGGCAAGGTTCACATTCTAAGTAAAGTGAAAGAGCAGAAGAATATAAACCTGTCTGCAGTTTTTGCCCTGGTGATTGATGTCCATCACCATACCTATTAATGACCTACCTACATGAGTTGGCCTTATACGGATGGGCCCTGAATCCTGAGCTTAAACCCTGCCCTTCCATAATTACCCCATAATTACCCACCTGCACTGAATACAAGGTCAAGCAAGTGGCCACGGGGCGGGGGGGGTTGACCCCAAAACCTTATGTGAAAGCCCTGTCCTAGTGAGCGAAGCCAGTCTACAGGAAGCCCCAAGGCTACATGCCCAAGACCAGGACCAGAGCAGATCAAGTGGTCTCCTTTTCCTTTTCCCTATGGAAGCACCACACATGCCTGCCCTCTCTCCTTGCTCTCCAGTGGATAGGAAAGGGAGAAGAGAAACACACGAGTGACTTCAGATCTCTCAACAGGACCACAACCTAGCATTGGCACACATCTCTAAAATGTTCGCTAGCTTTCCACAGCATCTCATTATGTCCTGTGGACAGACAAAGTGCGTATTAAACCTCTCAATTATAGAGAGTCATGCTGCGTATTGAAAGTCTTGGATGCTCGGTGGCAGAGCCAGGATGGAAACCATATCCCTCCCTGCATGCAAGCAGCATTCTAGTTTCACCTGAGAAACACCCAAATTGGGTCACAGGGAATTTACCTGCGATGCAGAGTGGAGTGGCACAGGAGTTAATGATCTGACAGGTAGCACACAGCTTCGGGGTAGTTGAAGGGTTAGCACTGTGGGGCGGTGGGGTAATTGCCAGATTGATGGTAGAGGCTTTTGTTTCTGGTCCAGAAAGCAATTAAAGACCCTGGCACAGCGCTTATTAAGTAGATGTCCAGGTGGCCACAGGACCATCCACACATTGTAATCTGCTGCAGACCCTTGCCAGCCCCCTGCACCGGCCAGCCCTGGCTTTGCCAACAGCCCCCCAGAGATGAGAGAGCAGCCTTTCCCTGCTCAAAGCTGAATGACTTTGTCCAACACACTACATTCTGCAGTGGAGAGCCGCAGGAATTTTTTTTTTTTTTTCCTAACAAAGATCTAAAAGTCTAATTTAAGAAGACAGTGGCATGATTTGCTACAAGTTTCCCTGCCATGTGAAGGAGTGGCCTGGGGAAGTGAAGAGTTGCTTTGTTGGCTAGCTTTTTTCCAATTTCCTTGTCAGCAGTATTTCTACCTCCCTGTTTTCAAACATCGCTTTGTTCTATCTTTTGAAGACTCCGACCAGTTCCTGTTTGTATAGTAAATTCCCAGGAGGAAATCAAGTCTTTTCTGTCAGTTCAGGACGTTTTCCACTTATTTGTAAGGAAGAAAAGTCAACAACTCAAGAACTATTAAAAAGGAGTGAACAACAAAGTGGCAGGTAGCTGCTTTAATTTTCTTTCAAAGGCTTCCTGGCCAGGCAGCCTGGAGGAGGCCAGCTTCAGGGCTGACATTCAGGATTAGCTGCAGGCAGCTACACAGTACATTGCCCTGTTTCTCAGACCTTAGTCATCTGTTCACTAACCAATAAGACCAACCATTTTCTTGTCATTTTTTTTTACATTGATGCATATAATTTTACTTAGATAAATGTGTTTTCAAAAGAAACTCTGAGTCAAGGGCAAGAAGAACTCTCTCTTTTTTATCTAGCAGGGATTTACAGAAATTGAATTTGGGGAGGGACCCAGAAAGTGCTGTGGCAAAGTGAATGGCCGGATTATGCAGCTCAGGAATGCAGCTGGCAGAGAAGAACTTGGGTGTGAAACGCTCCTCACCACCCTGCACAACTACCCCCAGTCCCATCTGCCTCAAAGAGAGATTGCCTAGGTCATAATTCCAAGATCTGAACAATAGAAGCCCATTGCCCCCATGTAAAATACACATATATATACAAGTGCATCCATCCCTTCTCCTAAGTGCCTTTTCTCCTTCCTCTCCACACCATGACCCCAAACTCCAGGGTTATACACAGACTCAGGCTCCCAGGGGGAATAGCAAACATTTGTGAACAATAATACAGCCTACCACAGGACTGAAGCTAAAAATGGATTCTTTTTTTTTTTTAATTTTTATTATTTATTTATTTATTTATTTATTTTAATTTTATTAACATATGCATTATTTGCTTCAGGGGTACAGGTCTGTGAATTATCAGTCTTACACAATTCACAACACTCACTACAGCATATACCCTTCTCAATGTCCATAACCCAGCTGCCCTATCCATCTCCCCCTCCCACCCCCCAGCAACCCGCAGTTTGTTTTCTGAGATTAAGAGTCTCTTACGGTTTGTCTCCCTCCCCAGTCCCATCTTGTTTCATTTTTCCCCCTCCCTTCTCCCCACAATCCCCTACCCTGCCTCTCAAATTCCTCATATCAGAGAGATCATATGATCTCTCTTTCTTTCTCTGATTGACTTATTTTGCTTAGCATAATACCCTCTAGTTCCATCCATGTAGATTAATTTTTTTGATGGCTGCATAGTACTCCATTGAGTGTGTATTGTGTACATGTATATATATATACCACATCTTCTTTATCCATTCATCTGTTGATGGACATCTAGGCTCTTCCTATTGTTTGGGTATTGTGGACATTGCTGTTATGTGGACATTTGGGTGCATATGCCCCTTTGGATCATTACATTTATTTCTTTAGGGTAAATACCCAGTAGTGTGATTGCTAGGTTGTAGGATAGCTCTATTTTCAACTTTTTGAGGAACCTCCATGTTGTTTTCCAGAGTGGCTGTACCAGCTTGCATTCCCACCAACAGTGTAAAAAGATTCCCTTTTCTCCGCATCCTCGCCAACATTTGTGGTTTCCTGACTTGTTAATTTTAGCCATTATGACTGGTGTGAGGTGGTGTCTCACTGTGGTTTTGATTTATTTCCCTGATGTCGAGTGATGTTGAGCACCTTTTCATGTGTTTGTTGCCCATTTGGATGTCTTCTTTGGAGAAATGTCTGTTCATGTCTTCTGTCCATTTCTTGTTTGGATTATTTGTTCTCATATCAGATAAATTAGATTTTAAGCTAAAGGCTGTAGTCAGAGATACAGAAGGACACTACATCATTCTTAAAGGGTCTATCCACCAAGAAGATCTAACAATTGTAAATATTTATACCCCCAATATGGGAGCAGCCAACCATATAAGACAACTGTTATGTAGTCATAAATTGATAAAGAGTCATATTGATATGAATACATTAATAGTAGGGGATCTAAACACACCGCTCTGAGTAATAGACAGATCATCCAAGCAGAAAATAAATAAAGAAACAAGAACATTGAATGACACATTGGACCAGATGGACCTCATAGATATATACAAAACATTCCACCCTAAAACAACATAATACTCATTCTTCTCAAGTGTACATGGAACTTTCTCCATAATAGACCACATACTGGGTCACAAATCAGGACTCAACTGATACCAAAAGACTGAGATTATTCCCTGCATATTCTCAGACCACAATGCTTTGAAACTGAAACTCAACCACAAGAAAAAGTTTGGAAGGAAGTCAAACACTTAGAAGCTAAAGACCACCTTGGTTAAGAATGTTTGGATCAACCAGGAAATCAAAGAAGAACGTAAGCAATTCATGGAAACCAATGAGAATGAAGACACTTCAGTCCAAAACCTATGGGATACAGCAAAGGTGGTCCCTAAGGGAGAAATACATAGCCATCCAAGCCTCCCTCAAAAAAAATGGAAAAATCCAGAATACACCAGCTCTCTTTATACCTTAAAGAACTGGAGAATCAACAATAAATTAAGCCAACCCCACACACAAGGACTTTGTTAAGTTCTTTATAGATTTTGGGTACTAGCCTTTTATCTGATATGTCATTTGCAAATATCTTCTCCCATTCTGTCAGTTGTTTTTTGGTTTTATGACTGTGTTTTTTTTTTTCTTTGCTGTGCAAAAGCTTTTATTTTATTTTTTTTGTTTTTGTGATTTTTTTTAATTTTATTTTTTTTTCAGCATAACAGTATTCCTTGTTTTTGCACCACACCCAGTGCTCCATGCAATCCGTGCCCTCTCCAATACCCACCACCTGGTTCCCCCAACCTCCCACCCCCTGCCACTTCAAACCCCTCAGATTGTTTTTCAGAGTCCATAGTCTCTCATGGTTCACCTCCCCTTCCAATTTCTCCCAACTCCCTTCTCCTCTCTAACTCCCCTTGTCCTCCATGCTATTAGTTATGCTCCACAAATAAGTGAAACCATATAATACTTGACTCTCTCTGCTTGACTTATTTCACTCAGCATAATCTCTTCCAGTCCCGTCCATGTTGCTACAAAAGTTGGATATTCATCCTTTCTGATGGAAGCATAATACTCCATAGTGTATGTGGACCACATCTTCCTTATCCCTTCATCCGTTGAAGGGCATCTTGGTTCTTTCCACAGTTTGGCAACCGTGGCATTGCTGCTATAAACATTGGGTACAGATGGCCCTTCTTTTCACTACATCTGTATCTTTGGGGTAAATACCCAGTAGTGCAATTGCAGGGTCATAGGGAAGCTCTATTTTTAATTTCTTGAGGAATCTCCACACTGTTCTCCAAAGTGGCTGCACCAACTTGCATTCCCACCAACAAAGAGAAATAAAAGGTATCCAAATTGGCAATGAAGAAGTCAAACTCTCTCTCTTCACAGATGACATGATTCTTTATATGGAAAACCCAAAAGACTCCACCCCCAAACTACTAGAACTCATACAGCAATTCAGTAACATGACAGGATACAAAGTCAATGTATAGAAATCAGTGGCTTTCTTATACACTAACAATGAAAATACAGAAAGGGAAATTAGAGAATCGATTCCATTTACTATAGCACCAAGAACCATAAGATACCTGGGAATAAACCTAACCAAAGAGGCAAAGGATCTGTACTCGAGGAACTACAGAACACTCATGAAAGAAATTGAAGAAGACACAAAAAGATGGAAGACCATTCCATGCTCTTGGGTCAGAAGAATAAACATTGGTAAAATGTCTATACTGCCTAGAGCCATCTATACTTTTAATGCCATTCTGATCAAAATCCCACCGGTATTTTTCAAAAAGCTTTTATTTTTGATGAAGTCCCAATAGTTCAAAAACTGGATTTTTACTATGCAAAAACATGGATCACATGGCTCTTCCTTTCTAACACCACACAAGGTACCAACAGGTGTGTTGCTTAAGACATATTACTGTTCTGAAACATTTTATGCCCAATAACTTTGCAGATTATGGGAACATGGAGAAAAGGGAAGTTAATAAATCAGAGAAATTACAGAAAGCAGAATGTATTTGCTCTGAATTTAGAAGGATGGATTAAATTTTGATGGGAGGTCATGGTTGAATGAGGGAGGTTCTGTTTGGGGAGAGCAGCACAAATGAAGCTAGGAAGAGCAAAAATATCTGGGATCTGCAAGTACTGGGTATGACTGCATGTTGAATAACAAGTGCAGTAGGTGATGGAAAGAGTCAAATTAGGAGGCAAAGTTGAAAAATTAGGTTGGGAATAAAACATGCTTTTCACTCGATAAAATGGAGAAACATCAAGTAGTTTCTGCAGAGAAAGAACAACAATCAGATTTATGATTCAGAGTTAACTCTAGCAGCTGTAGGCACAACTGGAGAGAAAAAAATATTTTATGGGGCTATGACTAGAGCTCACATAGCATGGACCATGCCACCCAACAAATGTTTGTTGAGTCCCTCCTCTGGGGAGAGAATGGTGGACAATAAAAACTTACAGTCTACTGGAGAATATACCTTGATCAAACAGTCATGCAAAGAAGTGCAAAACTATATTGGCCTTAAATGCCCATTTGGAAGATGCATGAGTGTGTTTAACAGGAAGATTTGACTTGTGGGAGGTGTGTGTGCACACCAGCATGTGTGTGTATATGTGTGTGCATCTTTTCAGACCAAGAAGAGCTGTCATGCCAACAGTATGTAGGGAGGTCTGGAGCTCAGCAAGAATAGCAAGGAACGAGGGCATCAGGGCAGCAAGGCACCATGTAAACCACTTTTGGACCAATAACGTTCGGGTTTCCCAAGATAGATCTGCCAAAGATACCACTGTATTCTGATTATACAGGGATGCCTTTATTTGCAAACAACTGAATGCCTTAATACAAACTGACTGAAATAATGAGGATGTTATTCTCTCATGTGTTTGGGAAAAGTAAGGTAGGGTGGACATGTGTGTTGTTCATCAAAAAGCTCTGTAATGTCAACCTTTCTATCTCTGTCCTTTGCCATTCTTGGTATCATGTCCATCTTCAGAGGATGAAGGCTGTCATAGCTCCCAGTGTTACCTCTAACCTTCACAATGCCCAGAGGAAGAAAACACAGCAATTCTTTTTGTGTTTCTCCCCTCAAGTCTCGTTAGTTGGGATTAGCCCACATGCCAAGACCTGAGTTAGTCACTGGCAAGAGGATGGGATGACAATGATTGGCTTGACTAATTTTATGAAACAATATGAATGTTGGAGAGTCAACTACTAAATCTTTTAAATCTATGATAGATTAGATTAGATAGATGATAGATAGATAGATAGAGATATGCATAATAATAATAGGCAATCATCAAAACGTATGTCAAGTATGATAGTAAGTTCTTTACATTCATTGCTTCATGTAATCCCCACCAATCCCCACCATAGTCCCAAAACACAAGCTACATTTTTTATTCCTATTTTACTGATGCAGAAACTGAGACTCAGAGAAATTGAATAATTTGCTCAAGATTTACACTACTAGTAAGTGGTTCAGATTTCATTACCTGTTTACTTCCAAAACCTATGAACTTAAACACTATGCTATACTGCCTTTTCTGACGTTCAGAAAGGTTTTTAATATCAAGATTTTTTAAAAAGAAAACGTTATTTTATGAATACACACACACATACATAGAAGACACATATGTATACAACAATCTTTTTGCAAGGATTATCATTCTGAGTTCTCTCCTCTAGTTTTGTCATATGCATTTACATGTATGTGTTTACTTTTGTTTTTTTTATTATGTTCAATTAGCCAACATATAGTACATCATTAGTTTTTGATGCAGTGTTCAATGATTCATTAGTTACATATAACATCCAATGCTCATCACCACACGTGGCCTCCTAATACCCATCACCGTGTTACCCTATCCCCTCAACCCCCTTCCCTTCTGTAACCCTGCTTGTTTCCCAGAGTCCAGAGCCTCCAATGGTTTGTCTCCCTCTCTGATTTCTTCCCATTCAGTTTTTCCTCCCTTCCCCTGTGGTCCTCTGCACTATTCCTTATGTTCCACATATGAGTGAAACCATATGATAATTGTCTTTCTCTGCTTGACTTATTTCACTTAGCACAATCCTCCCCCATTCCATCCATGTCGAAGCAAATGGTGGATATTCATCCTTTCTGATGGCTGAGTGATATTCCTTTGCATATGTGAACCACATCTTCTTTATCCATATTTGCAAATGACATTACAGATAAAGGGCTGGTGTCTAGATCTATAAAGAACTTCTCGGGGCGCCTGGGTGGCTCAGTGGGTTAAAGCCTCTGCCTTCGGCTCAGGTCATGATCCCAGGGTCCTGGGATCGAGCCCCGCTTCAGGCTCTCTGCTCAGCGGGGAGCCTGCTTCCTCCTCTCTTTCTGCCTGTCTCTCTACCTACTTGTGATCTCTATCTGTCAAATGAATAAAAAAAAAAAAAAAGAACTTCTCAAACTCAACACCCAAAAAAACAAATAATCCAGTCAAGAAGTGGGCAGAAGACGTGAACAGACACTTCTCCAAAGAAGACATCTAAATGGGCAACAGACACATGAAAAAGTGCTCAACATCATTCGACATGGGGGAAATACAAATCAAAACCACAATGACATACCACTTTACACCACATAGAATGGTGAAAATTAACAAGGCAGGAAACAACAAATGTTGGCAAGGATGTGGAGAAGGGGAACACTCTTACACTATTGGTGGGAATCCAAGCTGGTGTAGCCACTTTAGAAAACAGTATGGAGGTTCCTCAAGACATTAAAAATAGATCTACCCTATGACCTAGCAATTGCACTACTGGGCATTTACCCCAAAGATACAGAGTAGTGAAAAGAAGGGGCACATGCACCCCAATGTTCATAGCAGCAATGTCCACAGTAGTCAAACTGTGGATGGAACCAAGATGTCCTTCAACAGATGAATGGATGTGTTTACTTTGTAATTACAGATTAGATTTTTAGCCTCTTTTCCCTCTTAACACTATGTTATACACTTTTTTTTTATTGTTTCCCGGCTCTTTAAAATCATTTTTTAATAATTATATATTTCAGGGAGCGACTATGCAATGATAATGTAAGCAATTATTCTCACACTGTTACAGGTATTTCCAATTTTATGTAATATAGATAGCACTGCCTGCATGAGTTTAGGTGATTTCCCCTCTTTCCTTTGTTATTTCCTTATTTTCCATACAGACGAGGAAAAATGCTGGGCCAACAGGTATGAAGCATCTCATAGTTCGAAAAATGTCCTGCCAAATTGCCCTGCAAAAATGTTGTACTCATTTGCACAGCCACACACAGTCTGTAAGTGTAATATTAATGTAACTATCCAGCCAGCGTGGGTTGTGTGGATGACTACTATTTTTTATTACATAATAGAGATAAAATGGAACCTCCGTATTTTCTTCTGATAACAGAGGTTGAATATTTTCCTATGTATTTAATTCCTACCTGTTTTTCCTCCCATATGAGGAAATTCCCTCTTTTACCTTTTCTCCCCATCCTCTCTGTGATTTAGGAGCTCTAGATGGTATGCTCTAGAGCTGAGAGTGGCCTGGGAGGTGGGGTCCCTGTAAGGGAGCACCTGCCTGAGATGGAAAGTTCTCTCCACACATGGATTCTTTAAGGCCTGGGAACCCATTCTGAGCACACGGGCAGCAAAGCCACAGCTGTGAGGGCCCTTAATGGGACTCTTAGGGGAGATGCTGTTAACTGAGATTTATTTGGCTTTTTCCAGGCTGTAAATTCATTTCGTAGTTCAGTTTCACCATGTGCCATAAATAACCAGAGCTGTGTAAACAAATGTCACTTGGGCACAAGAACCATCCGAAATTAGACTTAAAAAAATGCTAACAAGCTGGTGCAGTTACTTGATCCTTGTGCATGTCATGTACCAATGTTACCCTTGACCTCTCCCCCTTAACCTGCACATACACTCACATGTACACACACCATGGTTGCCTGGGAGGAAAATGGCCTCGTAAGACCATTCTAACCAAATGCAAGGGATTGAAGAAAGATGTTGACAGATAAATAATTGCTAGAAAAAAATTAACATTTTTCCTTAAGCAATTCTTCAGATCTAGTAGAGCATTTACAGGGAGGTATGTGAGAAAATAAAAAGTAGAGTCAGAAAAAGGGGGGGCTTGCTGCCAGCTTTCCTATCACTGCCATGATCTTAGGTGAGGAAACATGTGGCTTTAATCAGATAACTCAGTGGGAAGTGAAGATTAATAGGCATGCACAACAAAAATCAAGAGAAAACCCAATTGGGGGCATGATGTAGTGACTCATGTTTGCAATCATGGGCTTCAAAAGCTGCCTCAGCCCCACTCAGTTCTGGGTGATTCTTAATGATTCAGGGACCTAGAAGTTTCCATACAAGTTTTAGAGATACAAACTATGCCACTGGACCCTGCAAGATGAGTGTAAGCAGGAACTTTAGGTGATAGATCAGCACCAGGAGTCCCTCCCCTGTGCCTGGCCATGAGGCTTAACCCTCAGAGCAATCCTGGCTGCATTGCAAAGGGTGGCACGTCCTGATCTCAGGTCAGCCTGACTCCAAAGCCCTGGTCTTTTTCTGCCTTGCGCTGATGATACAGTGGTCACCATGTTAGTATCATGATTTGGGAGATGTCCCCATGCCTGTCTCATGAGATTTTCCCTCAGCAAACATTTTGAGGATTGTGTCCCTGCAAAGTCCCTATGTTAAAATCTCAGCCCCAAACATGATGCCAGTAGATAGAATGTAGCACCTTTGGAAGGCGATTAGATCATGAGGCTGAAGACCTCATGAATGGGATCAGTGCCTTGATAAAGGGGACCCCAGAGCGATCTGTCTCCCCATCTCCCAAGTGAACACACAGTGAGAAGATGGCCATCTATGAACCAGGAAGTCGGCTTAGCCACACACAAAATCTGCCAGCACCTCAGTCTTGCTTTTCCAGCCTCCGGAAGTATAAAAATTAAATGTGTGTTATTTATAAACCACCAGTTTATTGTGTTCTGTTTTAGCAGCCTAGAATGGATTCAAATAAGGGCCTACTCTCCATCGGGCACGGTACTTGCAAATAACATACAAACCTTATCCTCAATGTGCTTTGGATCTGGTGTAGGGAAGAAAAGAATTTTTTAAATTAAAATATGGTATGAAACACATCACGATGGGGATAGTCAAAGGTGCTGTGGGACCCTTAGGAAGAGCTTGACTTGCTCTTAAGGAACTGAGGCTCGGAGAATTTTTCTGACTTGTCCATTCTCACATAGCTAGTAAGAAGCAGAGCTGGCACCAGCATCCCACTGGGTGTCAATTTCCCCATCTGTAACGTGGGAATAATGCTAACATAAGCTTATCGTAAGGTCCAAGTTAGGGAATGCATGAAGGTGTTGTATGAAATGTAAAGAATAGTAAGTGTTTGTGGTCCCTCTCACTGTTATTTCCAAGCTATGATGGACCAGCACAGGGATTTGGAGATGAAAAGGAGAAAGAGAATTATAGAGATCAAAACATGGGTACAATAGGATCAATTCATCTGATTTAACTTCTATGTCCATTCATATAATCAATTAAGATAGATCAAAGGCCTAGAGGGTACATGGCTCCCTAAAAGGCTCTATACAGCAGCTAACAAAGCAGTGAATCCGTCAATTCCACATCCCTTAGACAACAAATAATCTTCACACATGCCACAAAGAGAGTCTGGGGAACGTGACGGCTTACAGAAGGGAGGCAGATCTGCTCTGGAAGGACAAGGACTGCTTCCCTGAGGAGGAATGTCTGAGTTGAGAGCCAGAGGTTGCAGAGGAGTTCCAGATAGAGGAATGAGCATGTGAGGGGGACCCTGAGCCTGGAAGGAGCATGGCTGCAAAGACCAAAGTAGCTGGAGTCAAGGAACAAGTTCAAGATTGAAGGAAGCTAAGATCCCATATACACAAGGCAGTTTTGGTGGGGGGGGGGGGTCTGGGCAATAAGAAGCTGGTGAAGAGTTTAACACAAAGGTGCGCTGTTGAAGCGTTGACCTTCCTGAAAGCTCAATGAGGCTCTCTGTGCTGGGATCAGAGGGAAAGGAGGCAAGACTGGATGTGGAGAGACCAGTGAGGAGGTGATCACTCTGGTCCAGGATAAAAAGGATGGATCTTGGACTATGGAGCTGGCAGTGGAGATGGAGTGCCTCCAGGGACACTGTAGAGGAATACAAGATCCTCTTGATTATAAACCTTTCCCATCAAACTGAATATCACCTCCCACCCAGGCCAGCTCCTTGTGCTTAAAGAGTCCTCAATCTATGTGTTTCTTGGAACTGACATCTTCATGGAATGTGCCCTCGGTGAGGATCCCTAAGTTCTTGGATGGGTGTGAGTTGAAAAGCATGGAAAAGAAAAATGCTTGAATCCAATCCAGACTGTTTTTCCTCTTCTTAAACATTGGCCCTTCTTGTCACCTAATTCTGAGTGATTCTCAGATGAAGGCAACTTAACCAGTTTCCTGCCATCTAAACTATATCTGCCTGGAGGAAATTAAACTGCTGTGTCCGTGCAGCATAACCCTTGGCAGGAGAGAGACAGTGCCTCAAAGGCTTGTGCTGTCATCCAGTTTTTTAATAACCACGTCTGTTCAGTCAAGACATCCTCATGGTTCTCCCAGAGAAATGCCTTCCCCGACCTCTTCATCTATTTCCAGGGCCTTCGGTGCTCTCTGAGGAGGACAGAGAACAGACTTCTGAGAGCCTGCAGAGGGCATTTCTAGTAGATTTGTGCCTGGGCCATCTCAACAACCAGGCAGTAGGCTGATGACTTCATTTAAGAGATGGGGAAACCAAGGCCCAACCGAGGCTGGTGAGGCACTGGCATTTGTTCTGCAGCAGGGTTCCTAGAACCTGGGCTTGAGATATGGGAGAGACCTGGGGGAAGCGAGTGGGGGGAGAAACTAGACCACAACATGGCTTTACTCAAAGCCTACACTCACCCTGATTACTCTGGGAGCCTGGGGCATACGCTGCAGCACAGAAGTTGTCCTTCCCAAATGCAAGAGAGCCAGGCACCAAGTGCCACACAACAGTCACTGGTCTTGGGCTGCTCCCTGAGGAGGATGGGGAGTTTGATCCATGTTTCTGACAATGGATCCCAAACTCCTACTAGATAAGAGTTGTCTAGACAATTTCCCTAACCAGAGATCACAACTTGGAAATGTTGTAGTTTCAGCCACCTGGAACCCCAGAAGTGTGTGTTTGGTGGAAAACTCAGGAATGGAGTGTGGAGAGGGAAGTGGAGTGATGGGTACAGGCCACAGACTGTGATGTCTCCAGGCCAGTGGTTGTAGCCCCACACCTTTGAATGTTCAGTGCCCAGACAGCATGTGGTATTTAAAGTCCATACACAGAGGGGTGCCTGGGTGGCTCAGTCAGTTAAGTGTCTGCCTTTGGCTCAAGTCAAGATCTCAAGGTCCTGGGATCGAGCCCCGCATCAGGCTCCCTGCTCAGCGGTCAGTGTGCTTCTTCCTCTCCCCTCCCCACCACTCATGCTCTCTCTCTCTCTCTCTCTTTCTTTCTGACTTGCTCTCTCTCTATCTCTCTCTCTCTCTCAAGTAAATAAATAAAATCTTTTTAAAAAGACAAGGAAAGAAAAAGAAGAAAGACAAAGGGAGGGATAGAAAGAGAGGGGACAGGACAGTTGGGCAAGCATCAGAGAACTACTGCAGTTATTTTAATTCCTGCAGTTATTTTATTTTAATTCCTTTGATTCCCTAAATTTCCTAACTTTAGGTAGCAACAAGTTTACTTCTAAAGATGTACAAATGAACCTGGAAAAATGGACAGATGAAGAAGCTTCCAGAGAAAGAGGAGAAAAGGCAAGGGAAACCAACATCCCAGAACCCACCTGAGGTCAAGGGGGCATGATCAGCAGGGTCACACCTGCCATAAAGTCAGGCAGAAAAGGATGGAAAAGTTCTTATCGGATATGTCAACAAGGAGATGACAGGCAACTTTCTTCAGCAAGAACAGTCTTTGATTCTGTGAGCTGTCATTCATTCCTGTGGCCATGACCTCCCAGGGCAGCCCTGGCAAGGTTGCAGGGCAGAGGATAGGGTTAGGTGAGGGAGGCAATGCTGGAGAAAAGGGACCCAAGGATCCTTCATGCATCACCCTGTGGGGAATGGAGACCTGCTTAAACTGTACCCCCAGCACACCCCCTCCCAAGTCAGGAATTGGAGCTAAGAATAAAAACATTCCATGTGTTCTGATTAGCTACTACCTCGTTATCGTGCTTTGCTTGCAACATAGCCCTTCAGTTAATGAAATGTGGTGCTAGGACAAATGAGTCCATGTAGAAGAGGGGGTTCTGATGGTGGCCCCTGAGCTTGAGTTTTTCTCACTTGTGATTCCTTCTCCCCCCACTCCCCCAACCCCATCCCAGAAAGAGAAAGAGCTAAGAGAGAAGGGGAGAAAAGAGACAGAACTTGAAACAGTCTCCAAATCCAAACAACAAAAACAGCAATCGCTATATTTCAAGCCAGTGCAAATTAGACTAAGCGGCCACCGAAGCCAAATGGAAATCGTAATTCTTCCAGTCCCTTGCTGCTCTGACACGTGTAATAGGTTTGGCAGGGAGTCAAGGGAAATGGGGGCCAAGCCGCGGTATGTCTCAAAGAATGTAAAGGCTGCTCACTGTGGGGAAGCCAGATTTCTGCCCAGCTCGGAGAAGGGACGGCTGGACCAGGCTGAACTGGTCTCATTCTGGCCACTGGAGGAGGGTCCTGCATCTCTTAGAGACTGGAATCCTACAGGAGGCAGACATGTCCAGTGTGAACAGGAGTTTTGCATGGCCAGGACAGAGTTTGAGTGGAGAAGCCTGCAGACCACCCAGGACCAGAATGTTATTTAATAGCTTCCTTCCAGGAAGGCTTGGGATGGTACAGAGGAGGCTGCCAGGAAATGCTCCTGGTTAGATTTGTCCCAAAAGAGAGGGAGGAGAGGAGAGGACATGGGAGGGAGCTATCTCTTCCCTGTTCAGGCATCTGCGAGGCATTCTCATGAGCCATGGGGACAGCTGTCACCCTGCTGGCTTCCCAGAGGAAAGGGCCAGAGAACTCACAGGGCTTGCCCAGGTTCATAGACCCTTGAGAGTCAGGACTTAAAACCAGCTCTTCCCGACTGCAAAGCTCATGCTCTCTCCTCTACCCCGGTGCTGGCTAACTCTTTCTGCAAAGCTCCAGAAAGCAAATATTTTCAGTTTTGCAAGCCAGATGGTCTCTGCTGCACCTATTCAACTCTGCTATTGTAGCGCAAAAGCCGCCATCGTGCTACAGACAGTATGTAAACGAATGGGCATGGCTGTGTTCCAATAAAACTTTATTTACAAAACCAGGAGGTGGGCCAAATTGGGCATGTGGGCCATAATTGGCTACCTCTGCCCCACACTAATACAAAAAGAAACGAAAAAGGGTATTGCAGGGACTCATGGTGGGGGAGGGAAGTAATCTTAACACTCCAACAAATGTTACCAGAATTAGTGTGCTGACAAACCAGCTGGCCATTTGGCATAAGGTTTTATGTAACTCAGCCCTGTGTATGGGTCCAGCTTTGCCCCTGTACTGGTTAGATAATCTGGGACAAATTCCATGACCTTTTAGAGTCTTTGTTTCCTTTTGTATTTCATGGAGATGATAGCCGAGCCTATCTCAACAGTTTTATAAGAATTAAATGAGATAATACTTGTAATGTGCTTAGCATAATCTCTGACACATAATAAACATTCAGTGAATATTAGCTGCAATTCTATCAGCAGACACTTAATCATCAGTGGCCCTACAAAGTAGCGCTCATCACCTGTGCATCATGGATGAAGACGAAAAGTCTGGTAGGTTTAAGGGTGGTATCTGAGGTCATGAAGCTGGCTCTGGGTGAGGAGCTGGCATCTGTCGGAGTCTCTGGCTCCTGGGCATTTCACTCCACTGTGAGAGGCAGAAGAACCCAAAGACAGGACTTCCAGAGGACAGAAGTGTGAGCAGAAGAGACCTCCCTACCTGCACCAAAACTGGGGGCTCTGATTCTTCCTACATTGTTTGCCGAGTCCCAAAGGATCATTGTCCAGAGTTTCTGTCTGGATCAGAAACCAGTCCCGCTGGTCTCTGGAGGCCACTCTCTTGATTTTGACAGCCTTAAAAATACCTGGGTGTGAAAGGCCACCTCCTCTGACAAGGCTGCATGGTTGTGGAAGCCTGTGAGTGCAGAGCTGGCCAAGTGGCTAGCTTCACTGGCCCACACTGCTCTGGGTTGTGGCAGAAAAGGGGTAATAGCATTCCATTATTTCAGGGGAGGCAGACAGCAAAGCCACTGGTGTTCTAATATTCCGGGAGCTCAGTTATTAAGTGCTCATGCTCCAAGTACACTGGGCAGAAAGCTCCAGCAGAAATAGCTGAGGGGTCTTAATTCAGAAAAATTAAACAGAATTTGAAAACTCATTTCTTGGCTTGCTTCCTGGCACAGGTCCCTCTTTCTGTATCTTTGGGGGATGTATATTAGCTTCCTGTGGCTTCTGCAACAAATTACCACAAAAGGGGTAGCTTTAAAAAAACCACAGGACTTTATACTCTCACAGTTCTGAAGGCTAACCACCTGAAATTCAGATGACACCAGAACTGTACTCCACTGCTCTCTGAGGGTGGGGGGAAGGGGCAATCCTGTTCCTTGCCTCTTACGGCTTCTGGCGACCGCCCTGGTGTTCTTGGACTTGTGGCCCCATCCCAATGATCTTTGCCTCCATCTTCACATGGCCTTCTCCTCTGCATGTCTCTCTTTTAAAAGGATGTTGGATTTAGGGCACACCCAAATAGCCCAGGATGATCTCCTCATCTCAAGATCATTAATTTAAGCACATCTGCAAAGACTCTTTTTCCAAATAAAGTCACATTCGCAAGTCCTGGGGATCAAGACATAGACCTATCTTTGTGGAGGGACACTGTTCAATCTCCTACTGGGCATTTCATGGTCTGATTCAGAATCAAAGCAGTGTTTGCCAATTCCAGAGAATCCCTAAATGTCAATGTGCTGGGGCGGTAGAGCATCCACGGCCGCAACTGTTCCCTCATTTTTCCTATGAGAAGTACAATCCTTTGCCCTGCTTCAACCAGCAGAACTGAGCCTAGAATCTGTCCCTCCCAGCCCAGCTCTCTCTTTTTGCACTTTTCCACTTCTCGCTCTCCGGGGAAAAAAACATACCTCCAGGGCTCTACCTCCCATGCCTCTGCCTGGTCTGACCAGGTCAACCCCAGCCAGCTCAATGTGACTGTGCTTTTATAAAATGCACCACTCTGTCATGCTGGGCCAATGTCACCTTCCCCCAGAACTTGTGTTGCTATAGATTTCAATTTGGTTTTGAACACAGTTTTTGGAGCACAGAGTTGTGGTGGACCAAACTGATTCTTCGTCTGTCCTCTCTGGTCAGGTGATAATTTATGGGCCTCCAACTGCACACAGGAAGAGGTTGGCGTGAATCTTGGCATGATGGCTGAAGACAAAATTGAGAGGCCTCCATCCCATTGTTCCCCTGTGAGCATAGTCATCATTAACTACTGATGGCAGAAAACAAACAAGAGATGTGAGCCCTTTGGAGGGAGCCTGCTGTCAAGCCCCCAGAGTTAGACAGAAAATTGATGTGTGCATATTGTGTTACAAACACCGTGTGAGCACATTTTTATGGAAAAATAAATGGTCGATCAATAAATATCTATTAAGTGCCTATCACGTGTTCCAGCCCATGTAAGTGGAGCTGATAGTTTAGAGGGGTTTACATAGGGCAAACATTTCTTTGTTTATCTACCCAGCTATGATGGGAATGGGGAACGGCAATGGCTATAAACTCATGTCACTAATACAAGAAATCTCATCAGAAGATGGGGCTATGGTCATAGTGGGAGTTAATATGCGTGCATGGCTCTGAGGGCTGAAGAGCTGGACCTTGTCTCTGTCCAAGAGAGAATGCGCCCCTCCGCCTCTCCACCCTCCATTGCCTGAGGAGAGCAGCCCTAAAGCCTGACTCCTGACATAGCTATACTTTCCCCATGTCATTGAGATAAATGGAGTTTTGCTGACTGAGGTCACCCAGACATTCCCATGGCCTGTCAGCAGCAAAATACTTAATGAAGCAACATGCTTAATGGAGGATATGTGTATGCCATGGTGTGTTCTCTTAATTAAAATTTTAATATGTTGTGCTAAGAAGGATTGAGGAAAGGGAATTCAGTGCATTCAGAGCACTTCATACAACGTGAAGGGTGGGGGAAATGCCCCAGTAAATGGAGGCCCTTGCTATGAAGAGGACCCTGAAGCTAACCACTTCAGCAGATTCCCTGAAGGTGGTAGCAAGGGGGTCGTGCGTCCATGGTGCCTCTCACTCTCTCCTGCCTCAATGCAATGTCATGAGAACAAAGGCTGAGTTTTTCTCCCCTCAGAGTTTCCAGCTCCCAGACCTCTGCTTGGCAAGGAGCAGGCTCAGGAGGAGTGCTTGGCTGGCACAGCTAACACTACCATGGCACCAAGAAGTGCGAAGTGAGTTCTAACTAGTCGTGTGATGTTGAGGAAGACATCACTCTTGCCTCAGCTTTGGGGTTTTCATCAGAGAAATGTTTATTTTTTTATTTTTTTTATTTTTTTATTTTTTCAGTGTTCCAAGATTCATTGTTTATGCAACACACCCTGTGTTCCATGCAATACGTGCCCTCCTTAATACCCACCACCAGCTCACCCAACTTCGCCTCCAAAACCTTCAGTTTGTTTCTCAGAGTCCACAGTCTCTCATGGTTTGTTTCTCCCTCCGATTTCCCCCAACTCACTTCTCTTCTCCATCTCCCAGTATCCTCCACGTTATTCCTTGTGCTCTACAAGTAACTGAAACCATATGATAATTGATTGTCTTTGCTTGACTTATTTCACTCAGCATAATCTCCTCCAGTCCTGTCCATGTTGATACAAAAGTTGGGTATTCATCTTTTCTGACGGATGCAGTGAAAAGAAGAGCCATCTGTACCCCAATGTTCATAGCAGCAATGGCCACAGTCACCAAACTGTGGAAAGAGCCAAGATGCCCTTCAATGGACGAATGGATAAAGAAGATATAGTCCATATATACAATTTTTTTGGTGTTTGTTTGTTTGTTTTTGTTTTTAGCCACTTGGCCTCTGTGATCCCCTCTAGCCCACATACACGTCAACAGTTCCATGGCTCCTTGTTCAAAGCCAGAAATCTTAGTTAAGCTGCGCTGGGGTTGGGGTCATCAACTAGACTTTTGAGAAGTTATTTAATGATGAAAAGGATCTTTTACCTTAAATGTGCTTCTCCAGTCTAATGAGAGAGATAGAGCCTCCACCACGTGGATAATATTAAAGAATAATTAAAGAATTCAAAACTAATGAATATATAATAATAAAATAATAGCCATAATGAATTTATGGCTAAAGGTAACCCTAACAAGACATTATTGTTCAAAATAAATAGTCTAGGTCAGGGGTCAACAAATAACTGCCTGGGAGCAAATTCCACCCACATGTGATTTTGAAAAGATCATTTTATTGGAATAAGGCCACCCTGCTGTTTCAGGATTGTCTATGGCTACTTTCCTGGCACAATAGCAGAGTTAAGTAGCTGTTGTAGTAACTGTGTTGCTCACAAAGCCCAAAATATTTACTATCTGGTCCTTTACAAAGTTTACCAGCCCCTGGTCTGTATGAAAAATAATATATCCTCAAAGGAGTCTACATTATGGTGAGCTTCAGTGGTCTGTGAAGGCTCTCAGGGGCATGGCGGGGTTGGGTGGGGGTGGGAGGAGAATGTTTTGGAGAGAGCCCTAGGAAGTGGACAGGTAATGGAGAGGCAAAGAGAAAGGAAAAATCCCGTAATGTTGGAATCCTAGTGTGGAGGGAAGCTTAAATGCACTTGTACAGCTTGTCCTCAGGGTGGAATCCTCTTTGGATTGTACCCGTTTGGACAGCCTATCCTGGAACTCTCATAGCCTATAAACACACCATGCAGTAGGACAACAGCAGCCCCCGTGCTCCACACATGGTGGGAGAGCCATGATGGCAGTGAGCGCTTCCTTCTAAAAGACTGAAATCTACTTCTCTGTGACTCCTGCTTGACTGTCCTTCCAGCTGTCAACCCTCGGGTATTTGGAAAGGTACATGAGCAGCTTCCAGAGTCCTCTCTACGGCAGACTAAACTTCCCATAAAGCAGTTTCCATATATGGTTCCCAGGCTCTTGACCATCATTACTGGCCTCCTCTAGACACACTCTTGGCTGTGTATACCATTCCCAGCACAGGACCACAAGCCAACCTCACCAAGTAGGGGTTTTGGTCTTCTGTGGGTCTCTGGCTCTTTTCTCTCTCTTTCCCAATTACTTTCCTCAAGTGTTTGAAATAGCCTTGGTTTTAGCATCTTACAGACCTTCATATAAATCTACACCCAAGCCTGTTGTTCCCTCATCTTTTTAATACAGGACTACCTGTATTAAATGGCATTTAATGGCAGGATTACCATGAGGACTAGAGGTGACAGTTGTTGAGTGCACAGGACATACTAGACACACACTAAATAGTAGTTAGTGTTGTATTCTAGGTAGCCACTTCTATTAATGAAGTCTGAAAACTCTGGGCAATCCATCCATACTCCTTGCCAAAAGTCCTTCCATCTGTTCCCATAAAAAATGTACACTTTCTTTTTCTGGAAAAGCAGGGTCTTAGCTTGCCCTGACAGAGGTCTGACTCCAATCACAAGCCACCCTTCTCAGTTGCATGGATGTCTTTGCACTCAGTCTCCTTGCATTCCCAGGAGTAGCTTCATCTCTCTGTGTACTTCCAGGATCCTGGCATCTTGGTTTTGACTTCCTCCTGCCTTGCTGCTTCTTCAGAGCAGCACAATGGATTCTGGCTGGAACTCCTCTTATGGACCTCCTTCTGCTGCACAGGGCTGGACACAAACCTGACAATGCTTCTCCGCCAGGACAACATGGTGGCTCTGAGATTCTGGGGACCAACCTCATCCCCATGTCTATGTTCCTTCTATCTTCAGTAGCTCCACAGAACAAACTCATCCTTTCCTTATGAGACTGTATTTCCAAATAGGTAGCCCAGAGATTAAAAAAAAAAAAAAAAAGACTCCAGTTAAAAAGGCAAGATGAATGTGAATTTAGAGACAGACCCCAGAAATGTCTATGAACCACTCCCTGGGGGTTCAGGAAAATAATGGCTCCCTAGAGATTTCCACACTTCAATCCCTGGAACCTGTAAATATCTTACCTCACGTGGCTAAAGAGACTTCACTGAAGTGACTATTTGAATTGAGGAGTGTGAGATGGAGAGGTTTTTTTTGGATGATCTGGGTGGGCCAGTGTAGTCAAAAAAGTCCTTAACAGTGCGAGAGGGAGGCAGAAGAGAGGTCAGAGGACTATGATGAGGACTTGGTCTGTCATTGATGGCTTTGAAGAAGCCGGGAGGGACCATGAGCGGAGGACTGTGGGCAGCCTCTAGAAGCTGGAAAAGGCCAGGAAACAGATTCACCCCAGAGTTCCCAGAAGGGAACACAGTGCTGTTAACACCTTGATTTTAGTCCAGTAACACCTGTGTCTGAGTTCCAAACTATAGAACTTTAAGATAATAAATTTGTGTTGTGTTAAGCCACTAAATTTGTGATGATTTGTTATGGCAGCCACAGAAAACTAATACACTCAAGAAAAATAGGAAGACACGAAGACCAAGAGAAAGGGTTTGTCAAGAAAACCCATGGAGGTTAGAGGTTCAGAAAATAGCATATGGCTGCTGTAAGAACTACTGGAATGTTAGAAGAGATCAGAAGGGGCACCTGGGTGGTTCAGTAGGTGAAGTGGCTGTCTTCAGCTCAGGTCATGGTCCGGGGGTCCTGGGATCAAGCCTGGATTCTGGTTTCCTGATCAGCGGGATGTCTGCTTCTCTCTCTGCCCCTTGCCCCACTAGTGCTCTCTCTCAACTCCCAATCTTTCTCAAATAAATAAATAGATAACATTTTTTTAAAAAGGGGATCAGAAATCCTGGTCTTCTCTCTGCTGACCCTAACCTATTTCCAGTTCCGACCCCCATCAAAACAGCCAACAGCCACCAAGATGATATTTCTAAAATAGATATCAAATCCCTTCACTCTCCAATGTAAAACTCTCTCCTGACTGCTAACAATCTCTATAATAAAATCTAAAACCACATAAGAGACATACTTTACACACAACCAGTTCTCTGCTTCCTACAGGCTCCAAGACACACTAACCACACTAAACACACTGATGCTCTAACACTGTTTGGTGAATGTGATGTGTCCAGCACACTCGTGCCCCACACACTTCCCTGTTTTCCAATCCTTGGGCTTGCCCCTGGCCAACTTGCCATCCCTGCGCCCATCCTCAGGACCCAGCTCCAGTATCTACCTTTCTTGGGATGGTTTCTCTGATCACCCCCTCCGCCCAGCCTTACATTTCTCTGGCTCCATCATACAGACTGTGCTTTTCAGGACAGAGCCTGTTTGGTCTCCAACTCCCCAGCAGATAGCGTCTCAACTCCCCTCCTTGGGTAAGGAAGAGGTCTTGTATCTGACCTGAGCAAGGTTCTTTCTGAGAACCAAGGCTAGAAAGATGGAACTGGCCTGTGGCTAGCAGACCTGTAACAGAGGATCACAAGGAAGACAGTATCTAGACTAAGCAACAGAACATTATGTGATGATGGAAGTGTGAGTAGCTAACTCTGCCATTCGCCACAGGTGGCTATATAACACTTGAGATGTGGCTAGTGTGACTGAGGAACTAGACTTTTCTCTTTTTTTTAGTTTTAATTAATTTAAGTTTATATCTAAATAGCCACATGTATTTAGCAGCTACTAGATTGAATACCATTGCTGGTGGAAAGGCAAGGTAAGCAGCAAATCCAACAGGATTACAGGTTACAGTTTATTTTTTTTTATTTTTTTATTCAACTTCAATTAGCCAACATATAGTACATCACTTATCAAATTCAAACCCCTCTAAAAAATACAGGTTATGATTTATTTTTATTTTTATTTTATTTTAGAGAGAGAGAGAGGGAGAGAGAGAGGAGGAGCAAAGGGAGAGGGAAAGGGAGATTCTTAAACAAGCTCCAGGCCCAGCTCAATCTCACAACCCTGAGATCATGACCTGAGCCAAAATCAAGAGTTGGACACTTAACCAACTGAGCCACCCAGACACCCCTGCAGGCTACAACTCAGACACCACTATCCATGTCTAGTGGATTTGAACAAGCAAGTAAATAGATGGCAGATGGCAGAAACCAAGTTCCTCACCGTTAGAGTGGAAGGTTTCAGGCAAGCAAGGAGAGAAGGCTGGAATAATCCTTATGACCGATCATGGGTCAGTGTTCAACACATACCTATGAGCACATGTTTAGCTTAATGCAGATTCAGATGGTTACATATAGAAATCCAGGTGGTGACATTGAGATATCACCTTACACCAGTTAGAATGGTCAAAATTATCAAGACAGGAAACAACATGTGTTGGAGAGGATGTGGAGAAAGGGGAACCCTCTTACACTGTTGGTGGGAATGCAAGTTGGTGCAGCCACTTTGGAGAACAGTGTGGAGATTCCTCAAGAAATTAAAAATAGAGCTTCCCTATGACCCTGCAATTGCACTACTGGGTATTTACCCCAAAGATACAGAGGTAGTGAAAAGAAGGGCCAACTGTACCCCCAATGTTTATAGCAGCAATGGCCACAGTCGCCAAACTGTGGAAAGAACAAAGATGCCCTTCAACGGACGAATGGATAAGGAAGATGTGGTCCACATACACTATGGAGTATTATGCCTCCATCAGAAAGGATGAATACCCAACTTTTGTAGCAACATGGATGGGACTGGAAGAGATTATGCTGAGTGAAATAAGTCAAGCAGAGAGAGTCAAGTATCATACGGTTTCACTTATTTGTGGAGCATAACAAATAGCATGGAGGACAGGGGAGTTAGAGAGGAGAAGGGAGTTGGGGGAAATTGGAAGGGGAGGTGAACCATGAGAGACTATGGACTCTGAAAAACAATCTGAGGGTTTTGAAGGGGCAGGGGGTGGGAGGTTGGGGGAACCAGGTGTTGGGTATTGGAGAGGGCACGGATTGCATGGAGCACTGGGTGTGGTGCAAAAACAATGAATACTGTTATGCTGAAAATAAAATAAAATAATTTTAAAAATTAAAAAAAAAACAGGTAAAATTTTGATAAATTGTAACAGCCAAGAAGAATTCAGGGAGACATAGATCCTCCATGTCATATGGTATCCTAAATTGGATCCTGGAACAGAAAAGGGACATTAGCTAGACACTAAGGAAATCTGAATTAAAATATAGACTTCAGTAAATAATAATGTATCAACATTGGTCTATTAATTATGACAAATGCATCACAGTAATAGAAGATGTTAATAATAGAGCAACATTATATGGGGTATAATGTGTGGGGTATATGAGAACTCAATGTACTGTCTTCATAATTTTTCTTTAAATCAAAACTATACTGAGGAAGTGGAGATGCAACATGGGGGGTTAAGGGGGTAGGAGAAGAATAAATGAAACAAGATGGGATTGGGAGGGAGACAAACCATAAGTGACTCGTAATCTCACAAAACAAACTGAGGGTTGCTGGGGGGAGGGGGGTTGGGAGGGGGGGTGGGGTTATGGACACTGGGGAGGGTATGTGCTATGGTTGAGTGCTGTGAAGTGTGTAAACCTGGCGATTCACAGACCTGTACCCCTGGGGATAAAAATATATTATATGTTTATAAAAAAAATTTAAAAATAAATAAATAAATAAATAACAAAAAAAAAGAAAAAAAAGTTTAAAAAACTATACTAAAGTTAAAAGTTTATATTTTAAAAATCTGAAGAGATCAGTTAAAAGACAAAAGATTGTGATTCCCCTTCTTGGGAAATTCTCTCTCCACCCAATCTTAGTCTGCGTGGTTTGGATTAAACTTTTCCCTACATCCTTGTTCCCATAGGGGAAAAGCCTATGATTCCCGCCCAACCAAAGTGTCCCATCACCAGGGCCACTGTGATTGATTCAGGAATGGACCTGTGACCCAGCCAGGGCCGTGACACTCCTCTCCAGTATGTTTGTTCGAATACTAGGGAAGAGATATTTTCTACCACTCCACCAGTATCACTGAGAGAATATAAGCTAGCAGTCAACCCCTGTTACCAAGAAGTTGACCTCTTGCCTGAGACTAGTGTCAAAACAGAGATTTGAGACTTTGGAAACAAAGCTGAGACTTTGGAAAGATACAGGGTCCAGAGACATTCTTTGAGCTCCTAACATGCCATGTGCAACGTGAGTGGTAACCCTGGATTTTGTAGTTTGATGAACAACTCAAGTCCCTTTGTTTATGAAAGCTTGAATCGGGGTTTCAATCAATTGTGACCACGAGAGTCTTGACCAATACACTGGGTCTGAGGATTGCAGTCTAGGGTCAGAATCTATAAGAGAGACATTAGGGGTCACCCTTCTCTTCAGCACTTGTGTTTCCACAGGGAAACTTGTGCTCCATTAATGAAAAAGTATGTAAGGAACTCTTCCACCTCTCCTTTCTGGATGTAGCGATGACTTATCTGACAGGTGATATTGGAAAACGGAAATAGTACATGTAGATAGGCCCCATCTTGGCCACCCTTTCCAACCAACCTGCCTAAAAACTGGGACACTTTGTAGTCTGCTGCTGCCACCATGGGACAAACTCATTAGGGTCAGGGCCCATGCATGCCTTCTGGTGGCAGGTCTCAAGACTCATCCTCCTCTGGCCTCACTCTTCAGCCTCAATCAGTTTAAGGCAGCTATTCTGGATAAGAGGGACAGCTTCAAAGACCCCAGCTTCCCTTTGGGTGCATCATCCTAAGGTCTTAATTCAGGAGTAAAAACTAGGATGCCTGATTGTCCCTGCAGATCCAAGACACACTCTCCAATTTACCATGATCCACAATAAAAGTGGTATTTTGCTCTTCATTTGTCTGACATCTATTTCTCATCTGTTCTGGAGTCAAAGTGGAGAGAAATGATGAGATTAATTCCCACTTCTCAAATCGAGGCAACAGAATGGGTTTGAAGATGGAGCGTAGAGAACGATGCTTGCGGACATTCCATGACAGAAGTCATTTTATGCTCCTTATGTAACTCCTCACCTGTGTGTGTGTGTGTGTGTGTGTGTGTGCACGTGCGTGTGCATGCAGAAATGTTCAGGACAACATGGCTTCTTATACTGTAAAGGGGGTAGAGAACTACTTATTGAAGGAATAAACTCATCTTGTTATTGTAAGCAGTCACCCATGCACAAAAATATGCCTAGTAGAAAATTCCTTGATATCCTTTCTGGTGCCCCGGATGACAACCAGGTTGACATAGAAAGCTCAATTACATTATACCCTAAATAGGCTATAGGGGAAATGGGTCTCATCCTCCAGGGTTTTCTCTAGCCACAGATTTTGAAAGGGCATCCTCCCAAGACTCTGTCTCTGAGCTAGTCCCTTTATCAGGGAATATCAGCTCAATAGTAACAGAAACTTCTCCCATTTTTAATGGGGGATTGGCTATAAACATCAACTTGGTTAATGTTTCCAAAGTGCTAGGCAAGTACTAAGAATCACAATAAAGGATGTCAGAAGGCAGGAGTGAAGGCTGAGAAAGCTTGTGTTCCTTTTGCATAAATAACTTGTGCCATTATCTTAGTTTCTCAAGTCAGAATTTCTTCTGTAAATAATTCACTGTAATAGATGGTGAGCTAGCTGTGAGAGGATGTGGTAAATTATTTACAGTAGTTGTAGAATGTGAAACCTAACACAATCTGGATAGAGAATCAGGGACATGTTAGGGATAAATGAGACCAGGTTCTGTTGTAGGAGAGGGTGTCACAAATTCAATAATATTAGTGCACCTCTCAGACAGCTAAGACCTGTAACCCTTAGCCCTTGGAGCAAAGCAGTAGCCAAAGAGCAGAATTCAAACAGTTAAAGATAATTTCAAGTAGCACTTGCTTGGGTGCCTTGAACCCCATGCAAGGATCATAGCAAATACATGCAGCAGATGTTTCTTCCATTGGGTGAGATGGGGTGCAAGAAGAGACTGAATAGGGCTAAGTTAAGATTCATTTCAGCACCAAGAAGGAGGTAGAAAACCTGAAAGCACGCAAGCCCTAATAACTTATCATTTAACAATAAAATGACCTTTATCTATGGGACACTTGCCTTGACTTTTTTTTTTTTAAAGATTTTATTTATTTATTTGTCAGAGAGAGAGAGGGAGAGAGAGCGAGCACAGGCAGACAGAATGGCAGGCAGAGGCAGAGGGAGAAGCAGGCTCCCTGACAAGCAAGAAGCCCGATGTGGGACTCGATCCTAGGACGCTGGGATCATGACCTGAGCCGAAGGCAGCTGCCCAACCAACTGAGCCACCCAGGCGTCCCACTTGCCTTGACTTTTATCAGCACTCCATACCTTCATTCTCATGACAACCTCCTGATGACTGTCCTCATCTTCATTGTGTAAAAAACAAAACTGAGTTTCAGAGAAGTCAGGTAACTTGGCTGTGGTCACACAGCTAGAAAGTAGAATGTTGGGACCCAGACTCAGGTCTGGCTTCACCAATATGTTTTCATGCCCAGTCTGATGAAAAGACACCACCAGCCTCACAAGAGTTTCCTGCAATTCAAGAAGGTACAATCCTTCAATCATTCTTTCTTTTTGCCCACAAAGATACAGACCCAGAGTTGCAGAGTGGGCAGAGCATTGGTTCCGGTTGAGACAAACCTGGGTTAGAACATTCGCAACTTTTGTAATGGTTTTATGACTCCGGCCAAGTTATTCAACCACTCTAAGCTGGTTTCCTAGAATCGTTCCACAAATATTTATTTAGCACTTAGCATGGGCTGGGCAACTGTCAAGGTAAAAAAGACAAACACAAATAAGCCTGCCCTCATGGAACTTACCTTCTAGTGGTATGTTGAGGAGGTAGTGCAGGTGCAGAGTGGGAGGTGGTGGGATGACCACAAACAACATAAATAAGTAATCTATATAGTATATTCTATTTAGTATGTTAGAAGGCTTTGAGTACTGAGAAGAAACACAAAAGAGAAGGAATAGAGGTTATGCACTGGAGTGGTCCAGTTTTCAATATGGCGGTCAAGGAAGATCTCATTAAGATAGTGACATTTGACACAGACTTGAAGGAGTGAGTGCAAACTGTGAGGATGTATGGGGGTGGGGAAGGATTCCAGGCAGAGGGAAGACCAAGGGCAAAGACTCTGAGATGATAACAGAAAAGAGTAAGTCAGAGGAACAGCAAGCAGGCCAGAAAGACTGGAGAAGAGGAGTGAGTGGGAAGACAGGGTGAGACCAGAAAGGTGACAGAACCCAGGAAGTGGGTCCCACAGAATGTTTGAGCTAAGGGAGACAGCCATTCTCACTGTGGGAAATAGGGAGCCACATCTGGAGTTTTTTCCTTGATCATATCTAGTATCTTTACTTTTTTAAAAGTTATTTTATGTTAGTTAGTTATTTATATAGTACATCATTAGTTTTTGATGTAGTGTTCCATGATTCATTGTTTGCATATATTTACTTTTTAAAAAATTTTTAACTGTCATTATTTTATTTTATTTATTCATTTTTTTTTTCATCATGGTAAATGTACTCTTTAATCTCTATCACCTACTTCCCCTATCCCCCACCCACCTCTGGGTAGGAACCACCGATTGTTCTCTGTATTTCAAACCCCCATTTCAAAAGTTCCTTCTTGACTGTCATGAGATGAATAGTTCTGAGAGACCAGGGTTTGCCTTCTACCAGGCAGAAACAATGCTGGAAGATGACAATACCCTAGGGGGCTGACCTGTGAGAATTAAACCAAGTGGATGTCTGCCAAACACCCAGCATGCAGTAGGACCCAATAAGTGATAGCTTTATTACATAAGTTAAGATCGCTTTCACCCCATTCTAATTCCGATGTTCTGTGAATAGACTTTATTATGTGAAGGGCTAAGACTTCTAGAAAATTGGATATATGTATTTGGAGTTTCCTTTGCAAAACTTCACATATTATTAAGAATAACAACACGAGGGGCGCCTGGGTGGCTCAGTGGGTTAAAGCCTCTGCCTTCGGCTCGGGTCATGATCTCAGGGTCCTGGGATCGAGCCCCGCATCGGGCTCTCTGCTCCGTTGGGAGCCTGCTTCCTCCTCTCTCTCTGCCTGCCTCTCTGCCTACTTGTGATTTCTCTCTGTCAAATAAATAAAATCTTTAAAAAAAAAAAAAGAATAACAACACGATACAAGATCATCTTTCTGGGAAAAAGTATAAAATAAAATAATGGGAGCTTCTCTTTTAAGAAACGAGCTGGCTTTAAGCAGTAAAATGCTTTGCTATCTGGAATTGTTTTGCTAAGAATAACAAGTCTCAAATCAGATCTCCTTTCTACTTTGTGCTATTCTTTCTAACTCCCTAAAGTTCTTTTTTTTTTTAAATGATTTTATTTTTTTGACAGTGAGAGGGGGAACACAAACAGGGAGAGTGGAAGAGGGGGAAGCAGGCTTCCCCCTGAGCAGGGAGCCTGATATGGGGCTCGATCCCAGAACCCTGGGATCATGACCTGAGCCAAAGGCAGATGCATAGTGACTGAGCCACCTAGGTGCCCCCTCCCTAAACTTCTTGACACCCAAGGAGGAAAGCAATAACTACCACACAAAAGTTCTTTTGGCCTGGACCTTGTTTTTCTCTAAAAAAGAATGCACATTAGGACCTCTTTGTTTAGTTAGCTTCAAGTTTCTGAAACATTTTTAGGTAACTACTTAAGTCAAAAACAATGGCAGTGTGAAAATGTGTGCATATTCATAAATCTTATCGGCAGTACTGACTATGCTTCTTTCTATAGGAGCATTGTCTTCCGAGCTATAAAAAGCTCACTGATCTCCTTCTGGTGGAGAGTGATGATTTTCCTGGTCCCTATTCTGGCTGCACAGAATCATTTAATAAAGTGATTTCTGATGTTTTTTCTGATACCTAAATAAAATGCTAAGCTTTTCACTTTATTGATTATTATTTTTGATACCACAGACTTCAATGAAGTTTGTGGTCATGACATTATTGTTCTTGGGTATTATAACAATTCTAAGATCTATCCTTTATTTATTCATTCATTCACTCCACAAATATTCACTGACCATCCGCCATGTGACACTCATTATGTTGGATGTTGAATATAGAAAGGAGAAGAAACACAGCTCCTACCCTCAAAACACTCTCAGAGAGTCAAGCCAACTGACCATTCAACATAGCAAGGCAACTGGCACTTTGGCGGTCTGTGCAAAGACTTCGGAAACAAGAGTGGAGGAACCCCAAATCAGAGGATCAGGGAAGACTTCAGATGTGAAGCTTGGGAGATGAATGGGTAAAAAGGAAATAGGAGCCAGCAATCGGCCCTCCAGGAGAAGGAACAGCTTATGCAAGAAGGAACAACAAAGGCATAAGGGAACCTCACCTGTGGAGAGAGCTACAAATATTTCTGAACAGGTGTAGTGAGGTCATCCCTTTGAAATTCAAATAAGGGAAGGGATAGACTCCATGTCCTCAAATGTCTGTTCCCACCCCAAGACCCTGACAATGGTCCAATCACCCAGCATGTGTGGAGCCCTAAGTATGTGCCAACTACCAGGAGTTCAGAGAAGCAAAAACCACCATGTCTTCCTTCCAGAGACTCATGGGCTTGTCATCTATGATGGGATTCTAGCAACACAAATCAAAGGATTATTTTTTCCTTTTTTGCAAAATTATAGAGACATCATTCCACTCCTATACCAGCTTGTTATTGGCCTGTTGGCTTAGCCTTGGAACACCCCAGTCACCTCACCTGTAAAAAGTGGGCCAGCATAGCTACTCTCAAAAGGTTGCTGATAAATAATAAAATGCAAAAAATTCTCTAATTTCACATCTGCCATATGGCAGCACTCAACAAATGTGAATTATATATTTTATTTGGAAAAGAAAGAATTTCATCTTTTTTTTTGAAATGTCAGGAAACTTAACTCTGTGTGTTCTAGGGTTGGGGAGAGGAAAAGGTGGAGATAAAATTAACTATTCTATTACTACTTTCATTTTTCACTACTCAGTCTGTCCAACAGAGGGGAAGGAGCATGAGAGGGTAAGTCTGTCATCCTAGAACAAGATTCAGACAGTGAGGTGTGGGGAGGTCTATCCCCTGCATCCAGTACCGTACCTGACCTTAAGCAGGTGCTCCATAAGTATTTCTTGAATGCATATATGATCTGTAACTTGGAATCTGCCTTAAGCAACTGTACAAAGATGTGTAATTCTGGAAATGAATGCACTTGCCCAATAGCCAGAAAGCACTAAGAGGTTGAAGAATGGTTGAAGTAACCAAGAATGTTCAAGTCCAGATAAGAAATGCCCCACAAAGATGCTATTTTCATCTTCACATATTTAACCTCTCATCTCTTGAATGACAGAGTTGACTTGATCTGAGGGGCTCCAGGAGAATGCACTAAGGGCTATAGGAATAATCGCATGAAGTTAGATTTCAGTCTGTTTTGGGGTAGATTCTCCTAAATCTCCCTTTGAGGGTGGCCTCAATATTGTTGAGTTGTCTGTCATTGGCATGTTCTAGCCTGTACTATGTATCATACGGTGGGCTCCCCAGTATCCAACGGACAAGTAGACAAGATAAATTTCAGTTCTAGTTTTCTCTGGTGGATATTTTGGAATTTAGCCAGGCAGCATTCCTCCCTTAGAGGAACTCCCCTTCCTTCCTCCATGAGGCTCTGATGAGATTGCAAATCTCAGGGTTCCACTCCCCTATGCCCCACCCCTGGAGGACTTTGGTTTGACCTAAGCTAAGATAATCATCATCTCTTTCTGAGGACTTTGAACCTTAAGCAAAGGTTCAGAAAGCCAGAAGGTGCTTGGCATTGGTCATCTGAAAGCAGAAACCCATGAAACCAGGTCCCCTGTTTTGAAAGCCGAGAGGTCCTGGTGTGCCCTGGTTCCTGGTCTTTCTGCCAGCTGGGTGTTCAGCAAATCCTTTAATTCTGGGAGATAGCCTTCAAATAAGCACCCTTCATTATGTCAGCTAATGGGTCAGTCCCTGCTGCTTGCAAAGAAAGAATCCTTGCAGAGAGGATTAGTTCATTAGTTCTATGACTGAATTGTGCAACCCACAAGTTAATATGCCTCCCTGATGCTCTACCACAGGGATACCACAGGGAAAAAGGGATCTTCAGTCTCCCCCAGCCATGTGGTATAGTGGCAATGTGTGATCTAGGCTGAATGTCGAAAAAATGCATGTGTCAAAACTTAATCTCCCGTGTGATGGTGTTAGGCAGTGGGGCCTTTGGGAAGTGACTAGTTCATGAGGGCAAAGTCTTCACGACTGAGCTTGGTGTCCTTATAAGAGAGATCCCGGAGAGTTCCTTCACCTCTTCCACCATATAACCAGGAATCCAGGCCTCCTCACCAGACTCCAAATCTGCCAGCACCTTGATCTTGGGTTTCCAGCCTCCACTGTTGTTGAGAAATAAACATCTGTTGTTTGTAAGTCTATGATATCTTGTTATAGCAGCCTGAACAGAGCTAAGGCAGTGTGGTCAGGAGGAGGGACCTGGAAAGGAGGCACACATTGAAATTACATCTCTTTCGAGTAAGCATATTGTCCCTTAATCTCCCTCTCCCTCTCTCTTTTCTCCCTCTCTTTTTCTCTCTGTCTCCTTATGATCTACATCTTCAGATGAGAATCAGAGCAGTCTAATTAAGAAAGGTGCAGGAGGAAAGGAGAGGGTTCAGAAGAAGACACAGGAAGAAGAAAACAGAGGGAGGAGGTGTGTGCCTTGCTGAGTAACCACCCCCACAATGGCCTTGCAACTGTTAGCATGCATGCGCACCAGCTAATTACCAATTATCAGGCTGTCAAACCATAAAAGCTAAACTTGCCCACTACGGCTATCTATCTAAAAAAAAAGAGGTTATAAAAGGCTGGTGCCACCGCCCCTCAATCATGGTGCTCAAAATAGAACCTATTAATTTAGCAGAGACCACGTCGCAGCTTCTCGAAGGCCGCAGGTATGACCCTTGAGGCTGACCAGGAGGGGCTCCTTATAAAGGCTCTATACGTCACACTCCACACATCAGTGAGGATGAAAAGAGAAGCTGGGAGTGGAGGCCCCAGAAGTGAAGCAAGTCGTTCCTTGACGTGAATCTTGCCTGATAAAGTTGGAATAGGAGCATGGGCTGGTAGGAGATGCCCTGACACAGGATCACACAGGCTTGGATCCAGACTGGGAGTCTGTGGAGGACCAGTCTGAAGGTACAGCACAGGTGTACTGTCTGGGGGCTGCTGCTCAGAATTCGCTTCCTTTCCTCTTCCCTGCTGACCTTCTTTTTCAGCAGAACCAGTGCTTATTTCCAGAGGCATATGGCAGTGATTCTGGTTGTCTCATGATGGGGACACCAGGTGGGGACCCCTAGCATGCTTATGTCCTACAGTGGTCATGTTAGCGCCACACAATAAAACCTCGCAACTTCCAAACATCCTGGAAAAGAAAAAAAACAAAACAAAAAAACACAACTTTATCTGAGCTGGGAAACTTTTTTCTCTGTTTCACATAAAAATGAAAGTAATTTTTTCCCTACTTTTATACTATTTTTATACTGAATTATCCAGGAGTACAACTACCATGTACATCAAGAGATTCTTGTATCATTTTTGTTCAGAATTTTCCCAAGAGCTGATAACCAATTCACAAAATATTCCCAATAGCAGGGTGGCTGGCAGCATTGAAGTTCTAAAACAACACCCCTGGATCACGTGGCCCTCACACTCATGGTGATTTTATAGCACAAACTCCTGACTGCTTCTTATCTTCTGATATAGTCTCACCCAATACAGTATAACTTTATTTAATATTAATATTAATATTAATGCATAATTATTTAATTAAACAATGTGTTGCTTTCTGTGTTTAGAAAATATATTTTTAATTTCATATTGAGGTAGGTATAGCAGCTACAAATTTCATATAAAGAGGGCTTAATTTTGGCCATTCTAACTGGGGCAAGGTGGTATCTCAATGTGGGTTTTTTTTGTTTTGTTTTGTTTTGTTTTTTTATTTATTTGAGAGATAGAGATCACAAGTAGGCAGAGAGGCAGGCAGAGAGAGAGAGGAAGGGAAGCAGGCTCCCCGCTAAGCAGAGAGACCGATGCGGGGCTTGATCCCAGGACCCTGAGATCATGACCTGAGCCGAAGGCAGAGGCTTAACCCACTGAGCCACCCAGGCGCCCCTCAATGTGGTTTTAATTTGAATCTCCCTGATGGCTAGTGATGATGAACATTTTTTCATGTGTCTGATAGTCATCTGTATGTCTTCATTGGAGAAGTGTCTGTTCATATCTTCTGCCCATTTTTTTACATGATTGTCTGTTTTGTGTGTGTTGAGTTTGAGGAGTTCTTTAGATCCTGGATATCAACCTTTTGTCTGTACTGTCATTTGCAAATATCTTCTCCCATTCCGTGGGTTGTCTCTTTGTTTTGTTAACTGTTTCCTTTGCTGTGCAGAAGCTTTTGATCTTGATGAAGTCTCAAAAGATCATTTTCGCTTTTGTTTCCTTTGCCTTTGGAAACATATCTTGAAAGAAGTTGCTGTGGCTGATATCCAAGAGGTTACTGCCTATGTTCTCCTCTAGGATTCTGGTGGATTCCTGTCTCACGTTGAGGTCTTTTATCCATTTTGAGTATATCTTTGTGTACGGTGTAAGAGAATGGTCGAGTTTCATTCTTCTACATATAGCTGCCCAGTTTTCCCAACACCATTTATTGAAGAGACTGTCTTTTTTCCACTGTATATTTTTTCCTGTTTTGTCGAAGATTATTTGACCATAGAGTTGAGGGTCCATATCTGGGCTCTCTACTCTGTTCCACTGGTCTATGTGTCTGTTTTTATGCCAGTACCATGCTGTGTTGGTGATCACAGCTTTGTAGTAAAGCTTGAAATCAGGTAACGTGATGCCCCCAGTTTTATTTTTGTTTTTCAACATTTCCTTAGCGATTCAGGGTCTCTTCTGATTCCATACGAATTTTAGGATTATTTGCTCCAGCTCTTTGAAGTATACCGGTGGAATTTTGATCAGAATGTCATTAAAAACCAGATTGCTCTAGGCAATATAGACATTTTAACAATGTTTATTCTTCCGATCCAAGAGCATGGAATGGTCTTCCATCTTTTTGTGTCTTCTTCAATTTCTTTCATGAGTGTTCTGTAGTTCCTTGAGTACAGTTCCTTTACCTCTTTGGTCATACTTACACTGTTGGTGGGAATGCAAGTTGGTGCAGCCACTTTGAAGAACAGTGTGGAGATTCCTCAAGAAATTAAAAAAATAGAGCTTCCCTATGGCCCTGCAATTGCACTACTGGGTATTTACCCCAAAGATACAGATATAGTGAAAAGAAGGGCCATCTGTACCCCAATGTTTATAGCAGCAATGGCCACGGTCGCCAAACTGTGGAAAGAACCAAGATGCCCTTCAACGGACGAATGGATAAGGAAGATGTGGTCCATATACACTATGGAGTATTATGCCTCCATCAGAAAGGATGAATACCCAACTTTTGTATCAACATGGACGGGACTGGAAGAGAGTATGCTGAGTGAAATAAGTCAAGCAGAGAGAGTCAAGTATCATATGGTTTCACTTATTTGTAGAGCATAACAAATAGCATGGAGGACAAGGGGAGATGGAGAAGAGAAGGGAGTTGAGGGAAATTGGAAGGGGAGGTGAACCACGAGAGACTATGGACTCTGAAAAACAATCTGAGGGTTTTGAAGGGGTGGGGGGTGGGAGGTTGGGGGAACCAGGTGGTGGGTATTAGAGAGGGCATGTATTTCACGGAGCACTGGGTCTGGTACAAAAACAATGAATACTGTTACACTGAAAAGAAATGAAAAATTAAAATAAATAAATAAATAAATAAATAAAGGGGCACCTGGGTGGCTCAGTGGTTAAAGCCTCTGCCTTCAGCTCAGGTCATGATCTCAGGGTCCTGGAATCGAGTCCCGCATCGGGCTCTCTGCTCAGCAGGGAGCCTGCCTCCTCCTCTCTCTTTGCCTGCCTCTCTGCCTACTCGTGATCTGTCTGTCAAATAAATTTAAAAAAATAAATAAATAAATAAATAAATAAATAAAATTTAAAAAGATTTTTAAAAGAGGGCTTAATAAAATATTTGTAATATAAAAGAGTCTTCAGCCAGGTTTCTGGGAAACAGACTCTGTGGTGAAAATATGCATACAGGAAGCATATTAGAGGGTGTCGCTGGGATCAAATGTGGGAGACACTGATATAGTTGCAACAGAGGTCTCATCCCATCCCACAGGGAGCTCTGGGGCTGCGATGGCCCTTCAGAGTTGCTCTGCTTTGAGGCAAGGAGACTGGGCTTTTGTATTCAATATATGTACCCATCACTGGATGCAGGCTGTCCCTGTAGATGGGGCATAAGCCTAGGTGAGGACATGAGCTTCTGCTGAGGTCAGCACTTGGAGAGACACTCAGCTGTGAGTTCTCAACATTCCCAGTAGCTAAAAGATTGAAGACCTGGGTCCTGAGGGAGAATCTGGGTAGCACACCACAGCATGCATTATATTCCATCCCTGCTCTGCACAGATATGTGTGCTTCCTATAACAAGTTCAAGGAGAAGTTCCTGGGTGATTCCAGGTGGCCTCTTTCCCCAGGAAAACTTAAAAGCGTATCCATCTGCTTGGGCTGCCAAAACAAAATAGCACAGACATTGGGAGAAGGGTGTTGTTAAACAGCAGAAATATTTCTCACAGTTCTGAATGCCCAAGATTAAAGTGCAAGAAAGGTAAGTTTCATCCTGAGGACTCCTTTTAGCTTGTACGTGACTGGCATCTCACTGTGTGCTCACATGACCTCTTCTTCCAGCATACTCAGGGGAGGAGTGCCATTCACACTTCCATTCTTATGAGGGCACTAATATCATTAGACTAGAGCCCTGCCCTTATGACCTCATCTACCTCTAATTCCTCCAAAGGCCCCATCTCTAAATACCATCACTTTGGGGCTAGGGTTCAACATATGAATATGGGGAGCATATCTTTGGTCCATAATACTAAATCTGTATTAGTCAGGCTTTTCCAGAGAAACAGAACCAACAGGGTGTGTGTGTGTGTGCGCGTGTAAAATAAATTTCTTTATATATATGCATATGAAATAAATAATATAACATATAATAAATCTTGTCATCTCTATAGAAAAATTTATCGTAAGGAATTGGCTGTCACGATTATGAGTGCTGAGAAGTTCAAAGATCTGCAATCAACAATCTGGAGACCCAGCAGAGCCAATGAGTAGTTCTAGTCAGAGTCTAAAGACCTGAGAAGAGGAGATCTGATGGTATATGTTCCAATCTGAAAATCAATAGGCCCAAGACTCGGGAAAGGTCAGTGTTTCAGTCTGAGTCCAAAAGTGAGAAAAGACCAATGTCCCAGCTGAAGCAGACAGGAAGACAGAGTTCCCTCTGACTTGTAGCCTTTTTTGCTCTATTCGTGCCCTCAACTGATTAGATGAGGTCCACCCACCTTGGGGAGGGCAATCTGCTCTACTTGGTCAACCTATTTAGATGTTACTCTCTTGCAGAAACACCCCCACAGACACGCCAAGGGTGATGTTTGGGCACATTTCTGGGCACCCCACGATCAGGTCAAGTTGACATAAAATTAACCATTACAAGAAATTTGAACATTAATGCAGACTCTGAATGTCACACCAGGAATTCCATAAGTTCTGTTGTGAGAATGCTGTGGTGTCTTAATATAGTGAAATGGAAGGATCTGGAAAGGGACCAAGACACAGTTAGAACAATCCAGGGGAAGAACACAATCTGTGAGGAAAGGCAGGCAGTGCAGCCATGGTGTGTCTGTGGGTTTTAAAAGCTCCTGTGAGTAGTGCCACTCTGCATATGTAGAAACATTCCACCTCATCCATTCAGGGCTCTCTATGTACCTAATTTTTGTTGTGAGTCAGCAAGCTATTCAGTCCCCTGCTGTGGTACACAAAACACCATGACAGATGGCAGTGCCCAGGCTGGGAAAAAGTTGCATATTCCTGCCAATAAAACTAGCCAGGAAAGCAGGGAGGTCGTCACTGGTGGGCAAATTAGGCTGGTTTCCTTGGGTTTGGTTTCAATGAAGGCAATAGCCTCATTTCCCCACAGTGGGAATGGGGAGGACCCCAAACTGTGGCGAATGTGAGGCAGAAATCCATTAAGTCCACTGACAAGCAGTCTTGCACAGCAGAAACAACTAAGGGGATTTAATTAAGATCGTGTATGTCCTGATAACCAAGCATGTGACACAAATGAATGGTGGAAAAGGGTCACAGAGAGCTTTATGGAAGGATGAGAGTCTTTAAACTCTCTGATTCACTTGTTAGCTCTGGAGCATCTATGCCCTTCCCACAGACCACAGGAATCCCAGAGTCGTGACTTAGCTAAACTCCAGAAGATGCTGGAACCACTTGGAAGCACCAGACTCTAGGAATGAGCTCCATGTTCAGCTGCTTCAACCTCTTCCCAGGATTTCAGTTCCTTTGCTTTTGAAGGCTCTACTTAAAGAGCTCACAGTTTTAGCTTTGCACAGTGGCAGTATCGTAGCCAATGAGGTTTATCCGAGGCGCAATTATTGCTAACTGAAAGATCTCACAGTTTACAATCCAGTGAAATGTGCCCATATTCCACATTAATGTAATTTACATATAACTATGTAAGAGGAAAGTTGCAAGAGACAAGCTGACATACTGTAATATTCTGCACATACTCAACTAAATGCATATTCATTTTGATAGTATAGTGTTCTTTTACTATATTTGAGCTAATCATTTCCCTGGTCTCAAACGTTTTTCAAGGCTCTTAAAAAGCTTGGATACACTGGACCTTGCACTCAGGGTACCTAATGAACAGATCAGCTCTGCAACTTAGTAACAGGGTGACTTGAAGCAAGTGGCACAATTGAGCCTCAGCTTCTTGATCTGTAACGCTGGGGGAGTAATGCCTGCTTGCCACTACTGCTATGGAACACCCCACAGCAAGAAAATGCTTTGTACAAAACAGCCATGCAACAAAACTGTCTTTGGTTTAACTCTGAAGGTCTTTGGAAAGCCAGGAGGAAGTGCAGGAAGAGGAAGGAGTCACCACTAACTCTACATGTCACATGGGACAGAGCCTTTACAAACCCCGGTATATGACACCTCTTTAAGCATTCCCTGACAATCCCAACTATGAGATAAGAGGTGCTATTATCCCTATGTTGCATCCTGATGCATCCCTGATGTTGAGACCCACCATAACAACAAGACTGAGCCAGGTTCATCATTGCTGGGAGGCGGAAGCAGTAAAAGCTCATGGAAGGAATAAGGAATGAGAGGAAGTTGAATTTTTCTCTGGCATCCTTGCACCCAAGTTGTGATGGTTAAATTTCCATCCCTGTGGTCATGAGGAGGCAGGAAAGGGGGATGTCAAAATCCCCAGAGCTGGGGTTCCTTGGAGGGGCAGGGACAGAAGCACATCCCAAACTTAGCCCGTCCTGTCTCTGCATCAGAGGTACAAACAGTACAGCTGACCAGAAGGTCAGTAAAAGACATGTGACTCGCCCAATGGTGAATCACAGGTGCAGAGAATAAAAAGATGAAAAAGGTTTGGGAAGAAAAAGAAAAAGCACACACTTACATATACACGAATTTATTACACACACACACACACACACACACACACACACACACACACACACATATACAGGCAACTCAGATCAGGAAAAATTCCTCCAGGTGCTTGGTCATCTTCAGGCTACCAAACCACATGACCCCCTTCTCAGATGACCGAATATAGGCCATATTAATTGAAATGACCCACACAAATGACAGTCAAGGTCAAGGTCCAAGAAAGAGGAAAACCCACTAATATTTTATGAGTATGTGTTATTTATTCCATATAATTATTCCTGTTTTACAAGTAAGAAGTCCAAGCCTCCAAATCTTTGCAATTTGTTCAGGGTCAAAAAGCTGATAAGAGGTAGAACCAGATTTTAAACACAAGTCTGTCTCATTCTGAAGTCTAAGCCTGTTCTTGAGAGCCTGTGCCTCAGCATACCCCAAAGGTTTCCAGTTTTCTAAAAGATAATTTTAAACTGGTAATGGGACATACTGTAAGCATTAATACTTGGTACTTTTTACCTCCAGACAGCCTGGATCCTCTCCCAAACACTAGGAATTAAGTATTCTAACTTCCAGTTAAAGGTGAGAAAATGGAGTTCCCAGGACATGATGTAACTTGCCCAAGTTACTACGTACAGCTAGTAAGTGATGGTGCTGGAACTAGAACTCTGACCCCACCCCTTTTATTAGTTCTGCTCCGGAGAACTGTCACTCTGAAGTGAGCCATGGCACCAGACATTCACACAGCTAAGCATGCATTGAGGTCAGTGTGCTGAGTGGGTGACAGCAAGATAAAACTCCTAGAATTTCTGGGGAAAGCCAGGCAGACTGGTTCCCCATTGACATGAGTGCACATCTGAACTCCCACTTCCCAGAACTCCTAAGAGGTGATGCTGTCATCTGTGCTGATCTAGTAAGGAATTTCCATCAGCATACACTGAATAGAGGACAGGGAGATATACTAACCGGTGACTTCCAGTCTTAATGAGGAAGCTATAATTGTGTCCCTGGGCCAGACAGTTGCCAGCTTCCTGAGGAAGGAGATGATATCTTTTAAGTTTTTTTTTTTTTTTTTTTGATATCTTTTAAGTTTTAAGGATGTTTTGTTTAAAAATAAACATAGAGGAAGTCTTGGTTTTACTTACTCTCCTTCACCTTGTCCAAGGGGGAGGAAAAGGCAAAGAAATTGTAATCGGTCCAGGCATCTGCTAAATAAAGTAACACAGACATACAGCTTTCCACGGCCGTACAAGGTGAGATTCAGAATTTGATATAAGTTGGTTTAAATGTGACAACAGAAATAGACTACAACATACCGAATAAAGGTCATAAATAAAGCAACAACCTCACATTAATGGGCATGGCATGAGATGTGACTCTTGATCCAAATTCTGGCGGGCAGACGCAGGCAAGAAGCATCTCCTGACTTGCTTTTGAGTAATGTCTTGGAAATGGTTGATAACAACCATGAATTTCAATTTGGCTTAGTAATCCCATCCAAAGCAGAACCTAATAAGGGAGTAATCAGGACATCAGACTGCAGCAAACTTTAGAAGACTATGAGTGAATCTTAGGGAAGCTAATCAATAAGTGAATAATCGTGAATGTTTCGGTCATGCACAGCACTCCATCCACTCTGAGATGACAGGGACTATTAGTAAAGACAGTGTCCACATGAGGAGCAAACCCAGTGAAGATACACAAAGAAAGGACAAGGGGATGCGATGGAAAAAGATGCACTGAAAATTATTTTCCGTGCTATTATTAGTAGGATCGCTATTTTACTCTCCCCCATACTCCTGAGCAGATGTATTCCAAAAAAGCATCTTGGTAAATGGCTGAGAAGTACAAAGCAGCAGGGTCCCTCTTCAGTTCCCCTAGGGAGGTCCACTACTTTCCTTTTGGTCTGAAAGCTGCTGCCTCCACTCTCTCCCCAAGGAAGCTGCTCTCCTAAGATCTGGGTGTAGTGGGACACAGGCTCCCCACCTTCTTCCAGGCTGTCTTTGAAAGCAATCTCATAGCCCCTTTTTGTTTCGGAGGTTTTACCACTGACCACCAAAGGGGAAACTGGAGGTAAGAAAAAAAAATAACAAACTTGGAGAAAGTACAAATGTTTAATGGATCTTACGGGTCTTCTAACCACTGTGGACCTGGGTCAGAGGTGACCAGAGGATAAAGCCAATAGGGGGCAGTGCAGTGTTAAGAATTTCAGCTCTGGGGCCAGTTGGCCAGGGGTTTAAATTCCAATTCTGGCATCTGTTAGTGGGGTGGCTTCTGAACCCCATTTTCTGTTTTGTAAACTGAAGACAATAGAATCTACCAAGGATAGTTGTTTTTAGGATTTAAGATTATAATCTATTACACACACACAGGCATGTGTGTATGTATATAAACACAGAGATAAGAGGTAGATATAAACACAATACAGATACAGATGTGTATCACATGAATAATGTGGTAGGTGTTCATATGATAGCTGTGACCACTTTTGTCCCTGGAAGAGAGAGGCACTGGATGGCCACTGAGGGTGAAATTCAACAAGCTTTTCCGTCCCTCCATACCTCCGCTGAAAGTGAACAATTAACACATTTCATCCTGATAGCTCCCTTTCAGATCTTAAAAATGTAACTCTACCCACTCTGACCATGAGAAAAACGTCAGACATCCCACGCTGAGGGGCATTCTATAACACCTGAGTACTACTCCTCAAAATTATCCATGTCATCAAAAACAAGGACGACTCTGAGAAACTGACACAAACCAGATAAGCCTAAGGAAACACACAATTAACTGTAATGTGGTGTCTTAGATGAGATCCTGGAACAGAAAAAGGACATTAGCTAAAAATTAGTCCAAATGAAGTATGGAGTTTAGTTGATAGAAATGTACCAACAGGGTCATTTACTTTGACAACTGTACGGTGGTAATGCAGATGTGAACAGTGGGAGGAACTGGGTGAGGGATATTTGAGAACTATGTACTATCTTTGCAATTGTTTGTACTTCTAAAACTATTGCAACATAAAAATTGCATTTAAATTTTAAAAGTTACCCTATTTTACCCATCCCTCCACCTCTCCCCTCTGGCAACCATCACTTTGTGTGCTCCTCTAGATATTATGGATAATTTGAATCACTGTAGTAATAATTAACACTCACTGAGCATTACCATAGCCCCAAAACTGGAATAAACTTATTACCTGGCATTATTTCATTTAATCATCCCAATTGCCCCATGAGGTAGGCACTAATATCCCAATAATGTAGCTCGCTGGTAGGGATTCACTTTATATTCACATTATATTTTCTTATAATGTGACAGCAATTTGGAAATCTAAAAATATTCCTTCCTGGGAAAAAAATATACAAGTAGAGAGGGTTTTCAGAACTGTGGTAGACTGAGCTGGCTTACCTCTTCCTCTAACTCCCCAGTATAGAAATATTAGATGGAATATAGCAATAAAAATAATTTAATATATACTCTGCTTGAGAGCAGAGAGGAGAATAAGAAATTCTTAGATTCTCCGGGGCGCCTGGGTGGCTCAGTTGGTTAAGCAGTTGCCTTCACCTCAGGTCATGATTCCAGGGTCCTGGGATCGAGCCCCGTATTGGGTTCTCCGTTGTGCAGAAAGCCTGCTTCCCTCCCTCTGCCTGCTTCTCTGCTTGCTTGTACTTTCTCTCTATCTCTCTGTCAAATAAATCAATAAAATCTGTTATAAAATGAATTTCCTAGATTCTGGAAGCAAAGGGAGAGCTCAAAAGCAAAGAATTAAGAGTTTGAGTTTATATCACAGTAGTCCAGAAGCATCCAGCCTAGAAACAGGTAAGGGGTAGGGCTTGAGAATAACACTTAAGACTTAGATAAATAGGGCTTAGAAAATGAAAAATATAAGCCCAAGAAAACAGAGGGAGATTATCTTCTGCCTAAGAATCTGAGTAAAGAAATAAGGAACCTCCTATGAAAAGTCAAAAGTCTAAGTTTACTCCATAGTTGCCTGTGGGGTCAGAATTTACATGACTCAGGTAGTATGAGAATCCCAGAGCAAGAAATTAATGTGAAATCTGGTCTAGAAACAGAAAACCTCTGAGTCATAGAAGAAACATGAGTCTATTCTATAATGTTTTCCCATCAAAATGTTAAACAAAACACAACACAACCAAGCCTAGCAATCTATTTTACCATGTTAACAAATTCAGGGAAAAAACAAGTTGATAACAATAAGTGGCTTTCAAAAATGGTTACATTCAGCACCAATTTATGAAAAGAAGAAGTCTTAGCAAGCCAGGATTTGAGGAAGGGTTTCCTTAAACTCATAAAGGGCATACATGAACTCCTATACTAAGCCTCAAACTGGATGGTCAACATTAGAAAGTCATCTGTAAAGTCTACAATAAGGCATTATTATCCTGGGGGTCTTAGCTAACGTAATAAGAATAGAAAAATAAGTAAAGATGCAAAAAAAATGGGAAGGAATAAGAAAAAGTTAATAATTCAAAGAAACATTTTCTACATAGAAAAGCAAAGATCACCTACAGGCATAGTATTAGAACTAACTAGAGTTCAGCTTTAATAGTTTACAGGGTCAACAGGTAAAAAATGGAACGTTCACATCTAGTTTTATAGGAAACTGCCAAGGTATTTTCCAGTGTGACTGGACCATTTGACATCAGCAGTGCCGCCAGGATCCAGTTTCATGTTCAATAGCCTTTGACAGTGTCACTCTTTTATTTCAGTCATTCTGATAGGTGTATAGTAAGAACTCATTGCCCTTTTAATTTGCATCTCCCTAATGGCCGGTGGTGCTAAGCATCTTTTCACGGGCTTATTTGCCATCTGTATATTCTCTTTGGCGAAATGTCTGTTCATATCTTTTGCCCATTTTTTAATTAAAATGTTTAGTGTTGAGTTTTGAGAGTTCCTCATATGTTCCAGATATGGACCCTTTGTCAGATACACATAGTCTGTGATTATTTTCTCCTGATCTGTAACCTGTCTTTTCATCCACTGAACAGGTCCCTTATGGAGCAGAAGTTTTTCATTTTGATCATGTCTGGTGCACCAATTTTATTTCCTTTTACAGATCATGCTTTGGGTACCAAGTGCAAAAATTCTTTCCCAAGCCTACCCTCTGAAGATTTTCTCCTATGTTTTCTCCTCAAAGTGTTTAGCTTTACATTTTACCTTTAAGTCTATAATCCATCATAAGTTAACTTCTGAATGAGGTGTGAGGGTTAAGGTCTGCATTCATTTCTTCTCCCCCCCCCCACTCCCACCCCAGCTATCCAATCACTCCAGCACCATTCATTGAAAAGACTATCACCCTTCCACTGCGTTGGAAAGACAACTGAGCCAGAATAGCTAAGACAATTTTGAAAAGGAAGAATAAAGTGGGAGGATCCACTTTATTTTGAGATGTATTACAGAGCTAATCAAGGTGGTGTGGTTCTGGTAGAGGGAGAGATGCATAGATCAACTGAATAGATTAGAGACCTCAGAAATAATCCAGAAATAACCCTATACAAGTATGGCCAGATGACTTTTGACAAAGGTGCCAAAGCAATTCAGTGGCAACAAAACAAAGGAAGTCCTGTCCTAAACTTCACACCCAATACAAACATTAACTCAAGATGGATCATAGCTATAAACATAAAACTTAAAAAACCATTAAACTCTGAGAAGAAAACAAGGTAGAAAATCTTCAGGACCTAGGGCTTGGTTAAGAGTTCTTACATATGACATCAAAATCACAGTCTACAAAAGGAAAACCTGGTAAGTTCAACCTTATTCAAATCAAAAATCTTCACTCTGAGACAGATACGTTAGGAGGATGAAAAGATAAGCTACCATGCGGGAGAAAATATTTGCAAGCCACATCTCTGACAAAGGACTAGTGTCTAGAATATTTTTCTAATTTTTTAATTTGCATTCAATTTGTTTATTTTTTTATTTTATTGTGTAATGTTAGTCACCATAAAATATATCATTAGTTTCTGTTGCAGTGTTTAGAATTAAAAAAAATTTTTTCTTTAATTTTTTTAAAGTTTTTTTTTTTAATCTATTTGACAGAGAGAGAGATCACAAGCAGGCAGAGAGGCAGGCAGAGAGAGAGGGGGAAGCAGGCTCCCTGCTGAGCAGAGAGCCTGACCCTGGGGTCTCAATCCCAGGACCCTGAGATCATGACCTGAGCTGAAAGCAGAGGTTCAACTCACTGAGCCACCCAGGCGCCCATCTAGAATATTTTTTAAAGACCTGAGAACTTCAGTAAAAAACAATGCAATTAGAAAACTGAACATAATAAATAAAAAATGGGGGAAACAATGGGGGGAAAAAGAAAATAAGCAAAAGACATGAGCAAATGGTTCACCAAAAAGGATATGTGAATGGCAAACAAGCCCATGAAAAGATGCTCCACATCACTTAGCCACTAGGGAAATGCATATCAAAACCATGATGAGATTTCACTAACACCTGTTCAAACAACTAAAGTGAAAAACAACAGTAGTGCCAAGTGCTGGTGATTTATGGATGAACTGGATCTCTCATACATTGCTAGTGGGAATATAAAATGGTCTAGCCACTTTGGAGGAGATTTTGACAGTTTCTAGAAAAAGCTAAACATACACTTACCAAATGATCCAGCAATTACAATCATGGGAAGCTTATCTCAGAATCAATGAAAGTGTACATAAATATTTCTAGCAGTTTTATTGATAATAGGTAAGAACTGGAAACAATCAGAATATCACTCAATAGCAAAACCGTCAAACCAACCATGGTACATCCATTTGGGAAATACTACTGAGAAGTAAAACAAACTATTGGTACACATGACTTGGATGGCTCTCAAGGGCATTAAGCTTAATGAAAAAAGCCAACCTCAAAAGGTCACACACTGTGTGATTCTGTTTATACTATATTCTCAAAGTGACAAAATTATAGATAAGAGAAAACAGGTTAGTGGTTTCCAAGAGCTAGGAATCAGGGGGAATAGGGTAAGAGTGGCTATGAAGGGGTAGCATGGGGGGGAACTTTGTAGGAATGGAATAGTGTCATGTCTTGATGGCAGTGGTAATTACACAAATACACATGTGACAAAATGGCATAGAATTATATACACTCATTATACCACTGTCAATTTCCTGGCTGTGCTATTAATAGATGGATATAGTTATGAAACTGGGTGAAGGGTACAGGGAGCTTATTATCTTTGCAGCTTCCTGTTAATTTATAATTATTTCAAAATGAAAAGTTAAAAAATCTATCAAGCAACTAATATCTTTTTTTTACTAATATTCTTTTCCTTAATAAATGTAATATTAGTATAACAGCAACATTATTATAATCAAATATCTAGTCAGCAATGTAAAGGGAAAAGTTACTCTTCTACTTGGTTAGGAAATACCGGGGTTCACTAGAAGCAGAATGGTAATCGGAGTTCTCAACCTCAAGAGTCACAGATATTGAAAGCAGCGTGGTTTCCTTGGTCTCTAAACTGATGATAAAAGCCTGGCAGACCAGAGTGTGCATCTAGGCTCCACCACTTACTGGGTATGTTTTGGGGCAATTCCTATAAATGTCACTAATGGTAGCAGCATGAATGCTTTGCTTATTTCTGAGCCCCAACGCCTAGCGCAACATCTGGCACCAAATGGGGTCTCAATAAATAATTATGGAATTAAGTGTCTTGAGCTCTCTGAACCTCCATTTCCTCTATGCCAAAATTACTGGGTTTTATTCCCTCTCTTTTCTGTTTACCACCTGTTGCCTCCAAGAAACTGACATTTTCAAAAGCCACATTTACATATGAGATTGACAAGATTAATTCATTTACGATGTTAAAAAAAAATGACAAAAACAGATTTTTAACCACAGCTGCCTTGGAGTGTGCAAATGGGGTTCCTGACCCACAATCAGAAGTTCAAGCACTTTGACTTGTGCTAGAGGTGACTGACCACCCACTCCCTCTTGGGAAAACTTTCTTGGAATGACTGTTTATTTGGGCAACAAGTCAACCTCTAGCAAAGCAGCCATCAGACCTTGGTTGTTTTTGGTTTTCGTTTTGTTTTTTTTTTTTTTTTGGTTCATTCCTTTCCTTATTTTTTTTCTTTTCTCCATTCCTCTATTTCTTTATTTCCCACTTGGTAAGTATAATTAATTATTTGTATCATTTAGAACCACAGAACTAGAACAATAGTTGGATCTTCAGTCTCCTTAAACTTAAAAGAACTGAGGATCTGACAGCAAGACAGTTTTCCAAACTCACATCTCAGATCAATAGCAGAGTTGGAAATCCAACTTGTGTCTCTAGCAACCAATCCATAGCTCATTTACTCAGAATCATCTTGAAGAATCTCAGATCCAAAATACTCCTCTGGAAACTGGTCAGGTTCATTCCTTATAAAGTTAGAAAGATGTCAAGCTAGGCTCATAGCAACCTTTCTACTGAGGTAAGAGCTATCTGAGCAACATGGAGTGCACATTACACCAGCAGTGCCCTGTGTTCAGGATGCACATTCTAAATTCAACAGGCTAGATCTAAAGAGAGTTGGAAGAAGATGACCTAGACTACCCTATAAAATAAATCACTTTAAAATAAATATATATATTGAGGAAAATTATTTTAAAAACTGACAATATGCAGTGTAGATAAGAATGTGGAGTAGATGGATAAATTAGTACAGACTTTTGGGGGCACGATCTAGTAAAACTAAAGATACATATAATTATAAAATTGGCAAAGTGCCTATACGATATGTATGCTGATAAAAAAGAAAAAAGCCAGATGGAAGAAATCAAAGAAAATCCAAATATCTGGAAAGATATATTGTGCTCATGGATCTGAAGACTCTGTATAGTGAAGATGTCAGTTCTCTTCAAAATGATCAATAATTTAGCACCACTCCAGTCAAAATCTCAGCAGGACTTTTCATAGATAGATAAGTTTATCAAAAATTCATAAGGAAAAGCAGTGGAACTAGAACTAAAAATAATTTTTAAAAGAAGAAAGTTAAGGAATTACCCTACCCAATTTTTAGAGTCCTTATAAAGCTTCAGTAATTAAGATGGTGTGGTACTGGTGAAGGAATAGACACATACATCAATGAAATAGAATAACCTGGAGAAAGAGACTCATGCAGACATAAAAAAAAAAAAAAAAACTTCTTTTCAACAAATGTACAAAAAACAATTCAATGATACTCTTAACTGAATATCCATACATAAAAAATAATTTTGATCTATACCTCACACCATATATAAAAGTTAATTCAGAATCAATCACAGAGGGGTGCCTGGGTGGCTCAGTGGGTTAAAGCCTCTGCCTTTGGCTCAGGTCATGATCCCTGGGTCCTGGGATCGACCCCCACATCGACTTCCTGCTGGGCAGGGAGCCTGCCCCTCTCTCTCTGCCTGTCTCTCTGCCTACTTGTGATCTCTGTCTGTCAAATAAATAAATAAATAAAATCTTTTTAAAAAAGGAATCAATCACATACCTAAATATAAAAGATAAAACTGTAGGGATGCCTGGGCAGCTCAGTCAGTTAAGTGGCTGACTCCTGATTTTGGCTCAGGGAATGATCTCAGGATTGTGGGATCAAGCCCCACATCAGGCTCTATGCTCATCATGGAGTCTGCTTGAAAGAGTCTCTCTCTCTCTTTCTCCTTCTGCTCTCCCCCCACTAGAAAAAAAAAATCATAGAAGAAAAACCTTTGTCAGCTGGGTTAGACAAAGAGTTCTTATATATTATACAAAAATTATGATCCATGAAAGAAAAAATAATAAATTAAACTCATCAAAATTTTAAAATTTTACTTTGCAGAAGACATTGCTAAAAGATTTAAAAATAAGCTGCAGACTAGGATAAAATATTTTCAAATCCAACAAATATCCAACAATTAATTTTTATGCAGAATACATGAAGAACTCTCAAAACTCAGCAGTACAAAAACAAACAACCCAATTTAAAAATGAACAAAGGACTAAAACAGACAATTCACCAAGATGTTCAACATCATTAACCACAAGGAAAATGCAAAACCACAATGAGATATCATCACACATCTATTATAACAGCTAAAAATAAAAAAATGCTGACCATACCAAGCACTGGTGACAATGCAGAGAAACTAGACGTCTTATCCATTACTGATGAAAATGCAAAATGGTACAGCCATTCTGTAAAATTTTTTGGAAATTTCTTATAAACTTAAAGATATATTAACATATGGCCCTATAATCCCACTCCTGGGTATATACCCTGGAGAAATGAAACTTATACAAATACTGTACACAAATATTTATAGTTTCTCTTTTCATAATCACCCAAAACTAGAAACAATCCAGATGTCATTCAATGGGTGAATGAGTAAACACAATATGGTTCATTTATACAATAGAACACTACTCAGGCATAAAACAGAATGAACTACTAATATATACAACAACTTAGATGAATCTCAAAAGCATTATGCTGACTAACAAAAGCCTCAGAAGATTACATACTATATTATTTCATTTCATGTATCTCATTCTTGAAAAGCCAAAGTATATCTAAGGAGAATAGATCTGTGCTCAACAAACTTTACAGAAGTAGAGGAGGGTATGACTATAAAGAGATAGCAGAAGGGAGGATTTGGAGTTGGTAGAACTGTTCTGTAATCTGATTGTGGTGGTGGTTACACAAATCTGTACATGTGTTAAAGCTATAGAAATTTTACTTTTTAAATATTAAAAATAAGTTTTAAAACTACATACCATTCATGGACCTGGACAATGACCATGAAAGGATGACAGAAAAGTTTATAAAAGATGCTTAAGCTGTCAATTCCTGAACCCAAGCAGGGTTGAGGGAAAGGACAAGTCAAAGGTATGATAAAAAGGGCTAACTTTAGACTTTTCCACAGAACATTCAATATGTGAAGAAATAGAACAATATCTACAAAATCTTAAGAAGAAAAATATGGCCCAAGAATAAAATTCCATTACAGAATCACCACCCAAGTATAAAAGCAAAAGACAAAAATATTCTTTAAAAGCATCTCTTTCTCTTTATAATTCTACAATTGTAATATGTCTTAGCATACTCTAATTTTTTTAGTTTAATGTTCAGCATTTATGCTTATTTAAACTGAGAATTCATGTCTCATAAGTTCGGGTAAAGTCTCAGTCATTGATTCATCAAATGTTGCTTCTTTTATTCTACATTCTTTCCTATTAGAGGTACTTTGAACCTTCTCACTCTTTTTTAAAATTTCCTTAATTTCTATTTAATATATTTTATCTATTTTCTTTGTATGCAGCATTCTGGGTAATTTCCTCACAATAAGCTCCAGTTCACCAATTCTCTCTTCAGTTGGGTCTAATCTGCTGATTGATTCAACCATTGTTTTGGGGGTATTGTTCCTTTAATCTATCACACTTTTTTTTTTCATTTTTAAGAGTTCTGGGAGCCTGCTTCTCCCTCTACCACTCTGTCTGCCTGTGCTCGCTCTCTCTCTCTCTCTCTCTCTCTGACAAATAAGTAAATAAAATCTTAAAAAAAAGAGCTCTGCTATTTTCTTTTTCAAATCTACTAGGACTTATAAAATATTTTTTTCATTTTCTAACTCTTTTATACCTTTAATCATTTTAAATATTTTTATTTTATAATTACCATTTTAAAAAACCCAACTGTATAAAGTGTGGGATGGCCTAATTGTATTGCTTATTGTGTCTACTGACTTGTTCTGACTTGGTGTGTTATTTCTTTGTGTGTTGTGTAACTTTTTGTTGTGGACCCATCTTTACTGGAACTTTATCTGTGGTAATCCTATGCTGTCTGGGTGATGATGTTTCCTGCCAGAAGATTTGCTCAAGTATGACCAAACTGTCACTCCCCAAAACCACTTATATAATTTCTCAGTTTGGCAGGTCCTAGAGGACATGGGTGGTACAAATGTTAATCTTATACCTACATAAGACTAAGTCTCTGATTACAACTTCTTAAGGGAGATTTTCCACACTGAGGGCAGAAGCCAGAAAGATAGCTTTCCTTATTATCTCTTTAGGCTGGTGGGCAGATTTTTCTAATACACATTTTCACTGGGGATCTAGCTATTTTGAGTGTCCTGGCTTTAGTGGCTGTCTCATTTGCATTTAACCCTCTCAGGGTGCCAAAGGCACATATTTTATCTCCACACAGCTGTTAAAACCCAATCCTCTTAGCAATGAGAACTAAAAAAGAGAAGGAAGACTGTTTCACATTCTGGTTTTCAGTTCCCTCTTTTTTTTAAACCCAGAGACATCCTTTTAAGCTCAGCAGTGTCTGAGCTTTAATCCAGTATATTAAATGACTTGCAATTCAAAGATTTTTGGATTTTCTGATGTGTTAAATTGCTCAAAATGTAAGTTCTCAGGAAAACAATGTAAAATATAAAATTATCCAATATAAAAACAAAATAAGTATTAGTTCTTCTTTATGAAATAAAACACAAAAAAACTACATAGTCTTATCTGTGTGTGTAGGTGTGTATGTATGTCCAAAAATTGATATGCCAGACTCTTAGTAATTATTTTTCAGGATGATAATGGGAAACCAGGGAGTAGGAAGACCAGATATAGACAAACAAACTTTTATTCTTCCAAAGTAAATGTTGTTTAAATGTTTTAAAAATGTTTATATGTAATGTAAATACATTTAAAAAGTTTTCACCATGAATTTAATCAAAGATAAGTGACATATATACCACCCATGGGGCATCTTTGGAAGGGAAAAAAGAATATTCATCCAACCCTTTACTGGGTGATAAAGACTTTCACATTTCTGTGAGCCAGTTATGTTTGAACCATAATGAAGGGGAAAAGCATTTATTTACTAGTCTTCTTTTTGGGTCATATATTCTCTACATTTAGAAGAATATCTTAATATGTATTGGGGGTAGAAGATGAATCTCACCCCACCAACCCTCACACAAGCCTTTAAACAGGAGGTGACACTGCTCTACATTATAGCAAAAGAGCAATTTGGAGCTCCTAAGAGAACCTGGAAGAAGTCCTCATGTGTAAAATAGGTATCCAGAATACCTCATAAAGTGGCTTGAAGATCTAGAATAACACAACAGTTCTTAAACATTTTTTAAATTTCTTTTCAGTGTTCCAGAATTCATTCTTTACGCAACACACCCAGTGTTCCATGCAATATGTGCCCTCCATAATATCCACCACCAGGCTCACACAAACCTCCCACCCCTTTCCCCTCCAAAACCCCCAGGTTTTTTCTCAGAGTCCACAGTCTCTTGTGGTTCGTCTCCCCCTCCAATTTCCGCCAACTCACTTCTCCTCTTCATCTCCCCATGTCCTCTGTGTTATTTCTTATGCTCCACAAATAAGCAAAACCATATGATAATTGACTCTCTCTGCTTGACTTATTTCACTTAGCATGATCTCCTCCAGTCCCATCCATGTTGATACAAAAGTTGGGTATTCATCCTTTCTGATGGAGGCATAATACTCCATTATATATATGGACCACATCTTCTTTATCCATTCATCAGTTGAAGGGCATCTTGGTTCTTTCCACAGTTTGGTGACTGTGGCCATTGCTGCTATGAACACTGGGGTACAGATGGCCCTTCTTTTCACTACATCTGTATCTTTGGGATAAATACCCAATAGTGCAATTGCAGGGTCATAGGGATGCTGTATTTTTAATTTCTTAAGGAATCTCCACATTGTTTTCCAAAGTGGCTGGACCAACTTGCATTTCCACCAACAGTGTAAAAGGGAGCCCCTTTCTCCACATCCTCTCCAACACAGGTTGTTTACCATCTTGTTAATTTTGGCCATTCTAACTGGTGTAAGGTGGTATCTCAATGTGGTTTTGATTTGAATTTTCCTGATGGCTAATGATGATGAACATTTTTTCATGTGTCTGTTAGTCATTTGTATGTCTTCTTTGGAGAAGTGAACAATTCTTAAACTTTAATGTAAATCAGAATCACCTGGAAATCACCTGGAAACATCCAAAATGTGAGCCAAACCAGAAGTACAGAAACCAGATGAGTGGTGGCGGAGCCTGGGGAGAAGAGACAGGGTGACTACCAACCATGGCTCTGGGGAGAGAAAGAATTGTTCTCTATCTTGATCATGGCGGTGCTCACATCATGGCATGAGTGTATTAAAACTCACAGAAAAGCATACTAAAAGAGTTGAATTTTGCAGTATTTAACTTGTACTGTAATAAAAATAGGCATAAAATACATACACAGAGAGAGAGAGAGATGCACACATTATGGGCTGCACCCACAGAGACGTTCTGAGCTGGGCCTTGAGAATCTTCATTGCTAAGAAGTTCCTGGTGACATTGTTGCTGCTGATCTGGTCCTATTTGGAGAACCATGGATCTGGCCCAGGGTAGCTAAGCATTATTATTGTTGTTGTTGTTATATATTTTTTGCATGTACTGTTCCCTCTGCTTGGAATGCTGTTCTCCCAAATATCCACAAGACTCACTCCCTCACTTCCTTAGGGTCCCTATTCAAACTCCATCATCTCAAGGAGAAGTCGGCTTGAGAGTCTCCCTCTCACTCTGCCCCTCCCCCCACTTGTGTTTTCTCTCTCAAATAAATAAGTAAATCTTTTAAACTTTTTTTAAAAATTAAAAAAAAAATAAACAGGCTAATGTGCATAGCATTCTAGAGGGATCGGCACATAGCTAGTACTCTGCAGGTGGTAATGACTTCTCTTAACCACCTTCTGGCACTTGGGGCTGGAACCGACTCAAAGTGCCAGTTTGAGCTAACTGGACCTCCTGTTGCTCAGCCTGCGGGCAGGGTTTAGTCAAGGATGGGTTCAAAACAGAGAACACATTCCTCCCTCTCCATGAACATCTGTAGAAGAGTCTCCTCTCTCTTCAGTATTATTGAGTGAGCCATTTGCCTTCTGTGAGCCTTCTCTTCGTTTCTTCACCTACTCAATGGGGTTCATTGCTGCGGCCAAGATTAGTCGTGCAGACTCAGCAAAGGAGGAAAAGCAGCCAGTACTCGGTAAATCAGTATTGATGGGCCCAAAGCTTGCTCACTCCAGCCACCTCTGCAGAGGTTCTGAGATCATCAGGGAGGCCGAGAAGGCTGCATGCAAAGGAGGGAGGGCAGAGCCTGCTTTGTGGCCAGCTCAGAAGCCTTCCTAGATGCCTCCTGTGCCAAGCACTAGTGCCTGGAGGGTGCTCCTGGCCCCAGAGAGACCCTTGCTGCCCCCCCACTCCATGCCCATTAGAGGACCATGTGGAGCTCATCAGAATCAGAACTTTCCCCTTTTGAATTGTATCACCAGAGCTCGGGGGCCCTCTGGAAGTGCAACCCTTGTGCCTTGGGTAATTTAGACACTGCTGTAATGCTCAATCTTTTCTTCTCTGCCAAGCACTGACAGATTCCTGACGAGCTTAAGTGGTATTCAGTGACCCACCACCCCAACCTGTGTAAGCTCAATATATAGTGTGGGAGAGGCTCCTCTGTAAATTGGGGGACAGCTGACTGGCATCTTTTTATGTGATTCCTGAGAGATAAGAAGCCAATCCCCTTAAATCCCACACCTTCATTTCTGCTATGAGGTTTGTCAGTCCCATAACTCAATAGACTCAAGTCAAGTGCCCAAAAATGAACAAACGCCCTGTACGAGGAGAAGGGAAGTTGCCAGTTTTTCTTCCCCACCTAGAAGATGTTCCACCCAATCAGATGATTTTGAGGGAAAAAGAAATAAATAAAATATATTTTTTTTTCCTGACCCAAGTCGTAGAGGTTCTCTGGAGAACAGGAGGCAATAGGCAGGGTATGCATTATGGCAAGGGGTTAAAAAATGATGGTGGGGTGTGGGCTGTGTCCACGTGCATTCTACTGCCAGACTCAGCCTGCAGTTGGCCGTGGTTCCTTCACACAGAAGGTCCTACCGGGGCTACAGAAACCAGAATGCTGGGTTACTTTCATGGTCTGTTGGTCTTCGATATGTAGATATATAGAGTCACTATTGTCCTTCACAGCTGAGACATGGCTGCTGACAATGTTCTTTCCCACATGGGCGAATTAAAGTACTGGGAATAATGATGCACCCCAGCAGCAGATCTGAGAGGTCCCTCCGGCTTGCAGACTCAGAACAAAGCAGGCTTACAGAGGGGGGCCCTGGTCTATGCCTCCCACTCTCAGCCCCCTTGAAGAGCAGTTTCCTTCCTAAAACCTCTCTTGCTTCCTTAGGCCACAGGAGGGTTAGTAGTTGCTGGTAGTTTGCTTTTCCTCCCATAGAAGAAGTAAAATCAAATGGCAAGTTATAGGTGTATATGGACCCCTTTATATTTGGGCTTGTTTCTTCCCCCAAATGCTTGTGCTCAATACTGCCCACTGTTCATGCAGAAAGAGTGGTCGAGAGGGGGTGGGTTCTGACTTGAATAATTTTGCACCCCCTTCCTCCTACCCTGCAAGGTGCTGCCCTCTTTGCCTGATGCCCCCCCCCCATCCCCTGCCATTCCCAATACTTTTTTTGCGTGGCTCTCTATTGCTTGCTCTTCTAGCCAAAACTCAGGGGAGCCTTCTCCAATCTCCTCCCATCCTCTTAGTCCAGCCTGGTCTCTTTTCTTTGCACTAAACTATGGTCTGCAGGCCAAATCAGGCCTGCCATCTGTTTCCATAAATAAAGGTTTACTGGAATGCAGCCACACCCATTCATTTCTATATTGTCTAGCTGCTTTCATGCTATAACAGCAGAATCAAGTGGTTGCCACAGAGACCATATGTCTGGCAAAGCCTAAAGTCTGGCCCTCTGTAGGAAAAGTTTACCCACCCCTGTTCTAAAGCCCTGAACCATAGCACATGCCATGTTATATCAAATCGCTCCCTTTATATATTTATCTGTGCACCAGGCTGTAAAATTCTGAAGTGGATGATCTCACCAGAGCAGGCTGGTTATCTGTCTGACTCTGAAGTCATGCTGGTTGAATTGGTATACTGACATCATAACTTACCAGCTCTGTGAGTCTGAGCCAGTTGCTTAACCCCCTATTCCCATCTCCCCACCAATCATATAGAGATAACAGCAGTACCTACCTCAAAAGCTTGTTAAGGGTATTAAGTGAGTTAAATGTAAATTTCATGCCCAACACATGGAATGGACTATGTAAGTACGGACTATCATTACTGTCGTCATCATTATTTTCAACCCCAGATACTAAAAACAAGTAGGTGCTCGGTAGGTATGTTTGAAGTCAAATTACTCTGTCTTGGTTTATGTCTGCAGAATGCTGGCAAATCAGAAAACCATCTAGGATTGGCACCTCTAGCTTTTAACCCCAAGATTATATTATCATTGGCTACTGCTTAATTTATTAGTACTCTCCTTACTCCTCTCTTTTCCTCATTTCCATGGCTGCTCAACGTCAAATCCTGTCCATACTAACTCTAGCAAATATACCAAATCATGTTATACCTCTCCATACCCACTACAACGAGGCTGAGTCATCATCATCTTTGGGCTACCTCAGTAGCCTCTGTATCAGTTAGTTTTTGCTGTGTAATAAACCATCCAAAACTTTGTGTCTTAAAACAAAATTTAAATTAATTATTTAGCTCACAATTCTGTGGGTCAGAAATTTGAGCTGGGGCCACCAGGGGGGCTCTTCTGGTCTCTGCTGGACTCACTCATGTGTAGAGTAAGCTGCTAGACTTGGCTGGGGGCTGACTAGTCAAGGATGGCCTCAGCTGGGAGGCCACGTGGCCATCCTTCCTCCAACTCAGGTCAGCTCAGGTTCATTCACATGGCAGTTGGATCAGGTTCTAAGAAGGCATGCATGGTTTCTTCAGCCCTAAGATTGAGCATACTGATTGAGCATACCTCTTCTATGAACAAGGGAAGTCATAAGGCCCACACAAACTCAAGCAATAGAGAAACAGATTCCACCCTTGGATGGGATGAACTAGAAAATCACACCACAAGAGGCATGGAGATTGGAGGAAGGATGGAACAAATGCACCCATTTGTACACACCATTAACCACAGCCTCCTCACTAGTCTCCCCATTGTCCCTTTACTGTGACTCCAGTCCAGGTTCTGCACAGGAGCCAAAGTGACCTTTCTAAAATGTAGATCAGATTGGGTCACACTGCTTCCAAAAATCCTAGGTGGCTCCCACTGCTCTCAGAATAAGACCCAGATTCCCTGCCTTGGCCTGCAAGGTGCACTGTCCTCCTCTGTCCATCACTCCCACTTGTTCCCTCTACTCCTCCAGTAGCATATTGCACAGCCATATGCGCTGAGGCTTGGCTTTCTGACTGCCTGGAGAGTCCATCCTTTATACCCATGTGATAGGCTCCTTCTTATCCCTAGAGTTTCAATTTAAGTTCATCCTGAGAGATGACCACCCAATTTAAAGGAGCCTCATCATCTTGCTTTAGTCTCTTCCTAGCACAATTTTATTCTCTGAAGTATCCTACTGTATTTGTCCATTATTCCTCTCTTCCCACTTGAAATTAAAGCTCCATGAGAACCGGGATCTCCTTTATCTTGGTCATAGGCTCAAGTCTAAAATGGTTTCTAATTCATAGTAAATGCTCAATAAAGAATTGTGCGGAAGATGACTTCCCTGAGTCATGCCATATGTCAGTCTCTAAATTAGGTGCCTTATTCTCATCAGCTCATGTAATCCAAACAGCTACCCTGTGAGGGTTGGAAAAATCAAAACTCAGAGAGGTTGATGTTCATTTTAAACCCCAAGTCATTCTTAACAGTGGCTCTCAATTCTTCTCTGCTGCTTTACACTTACATCTAATGGTGCATTTTTCTGTGTGGTATGTCCTTTTTTGGTTTTGTTCCATTTCTGTATCTGAATGCACAGAATTGATGCAACCCAGCACTTGGTACATGATGCTTTTTCTTCAGAGTGACATTTTCTTTTAGACTTTAGGAAATTAGCCTTTTAAAATACAAATGGATACCTCTGGTTCTTGAAGCAGTTAGTTCACTGGACATCATGTAATCAGTCTTCCTCACACCATAGATGAAAAACAGGGAACAGGAGATGGATGAGGACATGCCCCAAGCTACCTAGTAACTCCAACCACTTACTGGAAGAAAACACTGGAAGCCAGGTCTCTCATGCCATACACAGCCCTTCCATTCTCTGATGTTGCCTTCATTTTACAAAGTAAGTGGAGGTGATCAGAGGACCAAAGACAAGCACTGAGGTACAACTATTTTTCCTTTATTCCTCCCTGAAAATGATTCATTTCCTTGAAATTCCCTCCAATGACAAACAATGGGTGCTTCTATGTGACTAAAATCCTTTAAAGCACTTTAAAGATAATGGGTCCAATTTAGCTTTCCATGCAATAGAGAACACCACCATTTTATGTTAGAAGCACTCTGCATGTTGGGTCCTAAATCGTAGCATAACTTGTGGTTACTGCCAGACATCGATGGTGCCACACTGTTGGATCACCACCACCCCCCCATCTTCGTACCATCACCACCCGTCTCATTCAAAACACCAACATTGTGAACCTGTGCCCATGCTCACTCCCTACCATTGCCCCTTAACACTTTGCCCCCCTTCCTTGCTCACTCCCCAAAAGCAGGCGCACCATTTCCAACCTGCTTCTGTTTACAGCATTTCATTGGTTTTCCTCCCTGAGAATAGAGGTCAAATGTCTTGGCATGGTGCTGAAAGCCAGGTGAGCCGGTCCTCCACGTCAAAGCCACGTTTCCCACTACTGACCTCACTCTCTGCTCTGAGGCTGCAGGAGCCCTTCTGTAGTCTTCACCACATGTGCGGCTCTTCCTGGGTCAGACCTCCATCCTTGCTGTTCTCTTTGCTGTTGTCTTGCCCTCCCAGCCTTCCCTTGAATCCCCAACACTTAGAAAATTTCTATTCAACCTTCTGCCCTCTGCTCAATGTCACCTTCTCAGGGTCTTCCTCTTTGAATCCCCACCTAGATCCATATATCTGCTCATTCAATATAGAGTGCTTACTACAACTATGTGTTTATGTTCATGACTATTTGCTTAATGTCTGTCTCCTACATTAAGTTGCAAGTATTTTGAAGGGCAGCAACCATGGACCTTTTGCTGATCAGTCTGTTTCCAGAGCCCAACACTTTACCTGGCACACAGAAGAACTTTAATATTTCTGGAAAGATGGAAGGAAGGAAGGAAGGAAGGAAGGAAGGAAGGAAGGAAGGAAGGAGATAGGAAAGAAAGAAAGAAAGAAAGAAAGAAAGAAAGAAAGAAAGAAAGAAAGAAAGAAAGAAAGAAAGAAAGAAAATGGAAAGAGGGAAGGAGAAAGGAGGACTCTCCCTTTGGGGCTTTCCAAACACTGTAACCTGTTGGTTTGACAGGAGCAACAGATTCATAAGCTAATTAGAATAAGGAGAATGGACAGGTCCCAGGAGGAAGACAGTAATGCCTAGTGGTGACTGTAAGAATCTAGAGTCATGTGCTTTCTGTGTTTTCTTTAAGACTTGGCTTCAACATCCATAAAAGGAAGACCACCATCATCATTGTGATCGTTATCATCATCATCGTCCCACATGGGATCATTTTTCTAAATATGCAGAGAGCAGTATGCAAACCTTTCCCCAAAATATTCTTAAAATCTTCCTCGGATCTAAGGACAAACAACAGCCAAGCCTTACAACACCTTGGGATGCTAATCCCATGCTTACTGAGGGTTCCATTCTCTTTGCCTCCTTCTCCCTCCTCTCTTCCCCTTCTCCCCATCCCTTCCCCTGCCTCTCAGGTACTTGCTTAGCAACGAAATCTGTCCAACAAATGGGTGTACCTTAATAATCACTCCACATGTCTCATCTTACTCAGTTCTCCCTCTCCTTCCCAACTGCCCACGCCATTGCCAATTAGGCACTTCCTTTCCCGAAGGCTCTCTGCTCCCCAGGAGTGGGACAGAAATATCACTCCCGTTTCAAAATCTAGAACACCATTTTGCCACCTCCACCAAAGACACATACCAAAATTCCTCCTCAATTTCCCTTCTCCCCTTCCCACGTCCTTGCCCCATTTTACCTCCACATCCTTTATTCCTTTCTGTTGCTTTGAACTTTGGAATTCCAAAGCAACATGGAAAAGACAGATAAGCCATCTATCTTATCCATGTTACTTCCCCTCAGTGCACCCTGGTTGGCTCATCTGCAACACGAGCTGTCAGAAAAATATAACTTGCTCCTCACGTGGCAGTTACAAGGATGAAATGAGATAAAATGTGTAAAGTGTCAAGTATGTTTGACACAAAGTAGATGCTCAGTAAGACTTGGTTCCCATTGCCTTTACAGTTGGAAATTTTCTTAAGTACAAGTCAGTAATTATTCCTGACAAATGAGCATAATATCTAAAATTGGGGCTCTTAGCAGAACCCGTGCAATCCCCACCTGTGGCTTCAGGCCAGCAATGGGATGCAGCATCCTGCCTCTGTCAACACGGGGCCATTTTCCCCATCTTATTTCCTCTCACCCACTTCAGAAAGATCCCTGGATGGGATTACAGTCTTCCCAAGGAAAGGAATCTTGTCAAGCTCAATTCTGTGCCTGGCCCAGTGCATGACAGGTGCCATGCTCTAAAAAGATTTTCTAGGAACCAGCCCAAGGTTGACTGGTACCACTGCAGTTAGTCAAAAGGGATCACGACTCTTACTACAGACTTAGCAGCTGGGCTGTATGATTGTCTCCTAGGACAGAGAGCAATTCTCTGGAAAAGGTTCTTTGCTACATCCTTGGTGAAGAGTAACAAGGAAAGCCTGGTGGGATAGCATTTAGAGTCTGTGGCAGAGAAGCCTACAAATACTAACCCTACCATCCACTCTCATTGTAGTGTCCCCATTACAGAGTGTGCATCCAGTCAATAGGCCCTTTTGTGTTTCACTAAAATTAGGCTTTAAGAAGACCACCTGTTGGTGAATTTGTAAATAGGTAGAACCTACCGCCTAGAGGCAAGATTCTAGCAGCCAGAATGGGCCATACCAGTCATCAGAACACTGCCTTCTTCAGCTTCTTACCTGTCAGCCTTTACTGTGTGTTAGTCAAGGACCATGTTTGCAGAAACATTAAACTCATGAGATCAATAAACTGAACCAAACCTTTTTCCTCTAACATCATTCATTTCTTGTTCTCCTCCTCAGCCACTATCTTGCCAATCTCTGCATGCAGTTTAGTTGGTGTCCTATCACATGTGGAAACTGGACAGTCAGAAGTTTCATTTGGGGCAAGAATATTTCCTTTGGTGTGTAATTCTCTCCCCTGTTCTCCACCCGACCATACACACCTACCAATCTCCTTCTAAAGTCCATGAGGATTGGAAAGCAGTCATTCCTACAAAAATGTGTTATTTACCAGAGCAAACAAGAACAACTTCACAGCCACAGACTGGGGGAACCATGTTGGGCTCCTCCAAAGTCCCATTAATGGGCACCAAAAAGAAGTTCATTAAAACAATGTAATATCCTTAATGTAGCTAATGTGCTCCCTCCTGTTCTAACAAGCTCATGAATAATAGATGAAGGGAGCTTCATCTGTTTTAATTAATTTGGTCTTGAAATTAATTCAATTCAGGACAAAATTAGCAGGCTATTAAGTCCCATTGGCCCAAATGGACAAAAACATGCCAACACCATTGGCTAGAGAAGCAAACTGAAAATGGACAAGGGACCATGGTCCACTTTCCCAAACTGGAACACCAAAAAGAAGTATCAGTTTCCATGAGACTACAACTTAGTCTCTTTTCCGGATCTCCTAATTGAATCAAAAACCTCATCACTAGGAATTTTAGCTTTTATATGTGGGGAAATTCTGGGGGGGAGTTTCCAAATGCATAGCAATATTGCTTTTATTTTGGTTGTATTTTGTTTATGAGACCTCCAACTAATTGATAAGAATTTGTTATGCACTAAAGCATAGGCTGTAATAGCAATTATCAGCTGCAATCCTTGGGCACATGCAATAAACACATTTGGCTCTAAGAAATTATCAGTTTGTTATGTACATGAGTTTAGCAGATTCTTGGTTCCATTATCCACTTGGCAATTACATATAGTGTTATAATAATAGTTTATCTTAAAATACTGCATTTCTTCCCTGGATCTTGGCGTGCTTAATGAGTACTTTTTTCTTAACCCTCACAATGCCCTTTAGAATTGGGAAGATATAAATACCGTTAAAATTACTTTGGAAACAAAGATACCAGGGTACAGAGATGGGAATAGACAATCACAGCATTACAAGTAGATTTAAAAGACATTGACTGCAACCACCTACCTACCTGTCTTTTCTTGAACATCTCCAGTGATGGGGAACTCATTACTGCATGAAGCTGCCCATTCCATCTCTAGAGAATGAGATTGTTAGATTGATCTAAATTTATCCCCAGCAGATAAAGACTATTTTTACCCCCACACAAGTTTGATTCCTCTTACATATGGCATCTATTCTCCAGAATTAGTCACCAACACCTCCTCCCCAACTCCTCCAGTCAAACTTCATGACATGGCTCTGAGCCCTTCACCATCTTAGACATTCTCCTTAGAACTAGCACCAAGGGACAGTGCAATAGTAGTCATAAGTATCAGCTCAGGAGCCAGGCAGATCCAAAGTTTAGTTCTCGGGGTTTCACTTCAAGGGTATCTCTGAATTGGCTAAATGCATTCATCTGAACTTCAACATCCTCATCTATAGTATAGGAAGAAACTGTGTATCATGCAAGATTATCATGAAGATTAAACAAAATAATGCACAAGGAATATTTATTGTATAGTCCAGCATGACAAAGAATTCAATAAATGGGAGCCAAATAACAATTATAGCTAATTCCTATAGAGAATATACGAATTACTTCATACATTAACTCACTTGCACTTCACAACAAGTCATGACATTGTTATCATTGATGAGGCCACCGATGATGTACAGAGGTTAAGTACTTTGCCCAAAGTCACACAGCCAGCAGGAAACCGAGCCAGAACTTGAACCTAGACAGTCTAGCTGCAGAGTCTGTACTTGGTAGCCATGACTTTCTTAAAGTGTGGTGCCCCCAAAATGGAATGGTTTTCAAGTATTTCTGATTCAGCTGAATAGCAGATTAGGACCTTCATCGCCTCTCAATATAGATCAAGATTATGTTATTGTTCTTTGTGTGGGATTTTATCTATTTAGATACTCTTTCCTTGATAGTGTTCTCACTGTGACCTGTGCAGACTTGATTCCCCAGCTCTTTGTTTGATTAGCTGCTTTGTGAATATAAGGGTAAAGCTTTAGCTTTTAAAACACCTTCTCCTCACATTTGGTCCAAAATTCTAAGCTGCTGGCATCTTCTGGGGTCCCGACCTTCTCATTCAACACATTCTCTCTGCTCCCAACTTCCAGACCTTCACACATTTGATGTGAGTGCCTTCCCCAGCTTCACCCTGGCCACTGATAAAAATATCAGCTCAGACAGGGCACCATGCCATTAGGGTCCCCTCTCCAAGACGGCATCAATCTATTAATCAGCACCCTCTGGGTAGGGATCAGTCTTGCAGAAAAACAGAACATGATTCACCTTCTCTTTAAGAACATGGCTTCTTTCTTGTTGTTGTTTAATCTTTTCCTTTTATCTAAGGTAATCCTGGTTAGTAAAACATGTATATACAGAGTATATACATGCTAGAGTACAATGTATACACATGTTTAGAGTACAAACTCTAAAATTAAGTGCTATCCCTTTTTTGAACTTTCATCTATAAAATGAGGAGGAAATTTAATTGGTAATCTCCAAGAGCACTCCCAGCTTAACACTCCAGGAAAATGCCAGGGCATGCCAAGATTTCCATGGTCTATACTTTCCCACCCATGAAAGCCTGAAATCCCATCATTCTCCTTCCATATGTTAATACTCTAACCACCACAGCAACCACATTTGCTGCTATTCCTCACTATCCCGCTTTTGCACCTGCTGCTTCCTCTGCCTGCCGGCCCTTCACTTGTCCAGCTGGTGACATCTTGGTTATTCTTCAAAATCAATTCAGGTCAACAAATGGTTCTGGAGCAGGTGAATATCCATATGCCAAAAATGAACTTTAATAATCCCTACCTCACGCCATATAAAAAATCAACTCCTAACAAATCACAACCTTCAATATGAAACATAAAAATGTTAAATTCTAGAAGAAAAGATAGGGGAAAAAATCTGTAACCTTGGATTAGGCAAAGATTTCTTAGCTATGGCACCAAGGACATGATCCCTTTTTAAAATGGGGAATTGGATATTATCAAATTTAAGATTATTGGTTTTAAGAGACACTCTTTTTAATTTTTTATTTTTTTCTTTTTCAAAATTTTTTTATTATGTTATGTTAGTCACCATACAGAATATCATTAGTTTTTGATGTAGTGTTCCATGATTCATTGTTTGCATATAACACCTAGTGCTCCATGCAATCCATGCCCTCCTTAATACCCATCACCAGGCTTACCCATCCCCCAACCCCTTCCCTTCCGAAACCCTCAGTTTGTTTCCCAGAGTCCATAGTCTCTCATGGTTCGTCTCCCACTCAGATTCCTCTCCCTTCGTTTTTCCCTTCTCCTAATGTCCTCCATGATATTCCTTATGTCCCACAAATAAGAGAAACCATATGATAAATCTTATGATAATGCCTGAACAGGCCCAACCCAATTTCCCTCTGCTACCTCCCAATGTCTTCCACAATCACTATCTTCTCATTCTCTCTGATCCAGCTGTGCTGTCCTTCTTGCTATTCTCAAATAGACCAAGCAAAGAATCTGCCTCAGGACATTTGCACCTGCTTCTCCCTCTGCTTGAAATTCTTTCCTCCCAAATATCCATGTGGCTCATGCCCTCATTTCTTCCAGCTCTCTGGCCAAATGTTACCTTATCACTATGGCCTCCTCTAACCATTCTATATGAACTGAAAACTGATTTCCCCCCTCTCCCCTGAGGACTTACCTGCTTCATTCCCTCTCCCACAGCATTTATCTTCACCTGCCAATTTTGATTAATTGATTGATTCTTCTTACCCCAAGGAGTCATTAAGCTACTGGAGAGCAAAGCACCACCTGTTTTTTTTCACAGCTGTATTCCTGGTGTCTAGAGTAGTACTGGCATATGGAGACATGTCACAAGTATTTGCTGAATGAATGAATAATGAATGAATGATTTTGAAAAATAGGCTATTTCTTTTGGCTTCTAGGAACTCACACACCAAATTTGGGTTACCAGTACTCAAGAAAACCAGCCTGTGCCACCTTCATAATAGTGTCTGCCATTTATTGAGGCTTTCCCCTCCACTGTCCTTCCTTCATTGTTGCTTATATAAAGATACTGGATCAGTTCTGAGAGCCTAAATTAGAGTCACAAGGGTCTCAGAGACTGAGATTGTCACTTGCCAGGTGTATGATCTTGGGCGAGTCACTTGACTTTCTAAGTCTCAGTTTCCTCTTCTATAAAATACGTACAGTGTAGAGCCAGCACTAAGCATGGTGCCTGGTATTGTGGCAGCCATTGTTGAGGGAAGTTCAAAGAGGAAGTAATGGTGGAGGGGGCATTGCAGTTTAAGGATGATGAGTGAAGAGCATCGTGCAAGGCACACACCTGATAAAGAGAATGGGTTGTTGCAGGAGCAGCAGTGAGACCCAGGCAGGACCTGGGACGGAAACGCTTCTTAAAGCATGTGGTACCTGTCCCAGACACACTCTGCTCCTGAGTGCCGAAGTAAGAGGGCTCAGAATGGGGCTAAACATAATACATACGAGATCCCATGACCTACTAGACAGCCAGAAGTAGATGATATTTAACATGCATGAATGAACAGACATTTGAAGACTTATACTCGGACTCCAGGTTCCTATTGGGGAAATATATGTATATATACCACCCTCCTATGAAAGACATGATGGGCAAGAAAAAGGAGCTTTCACCAGAGCTTTTTCACTTCCAAAGACATCTTTTCCAGAATGGAATGACTAAAATCCAGCCCAGGGTTTCATCAAGCTCTCTGGTCTTAGGAAGTGTGATCCATGATGTTGTGGCTTCTAGGGAGAATGGATGTTTCAATAAAGGGATGACCTCTTCTCCTTTGTGGGAAGTTAAGATATATTCATTATCAGCTCTGAAGTTCAGAGTCAGCAAAGACAATATTTATAAGCAAGGAAAATTCATCAGAGACTAGAAACCCTGCTTCTCCTAATGATTATATGGCAAATAATAATAGAAGCTTATCTTTGGGTCTCCACAAACAAAGTTGAATTCTTTCTTTCTGTTCCCACTTACAGAGCAAGCCTAGTATAGCATCCTTCCATGGGGGGCATTTAATGGAAATTTTCCCTGAGAAAAAAAACTCTCCCTCCTTCTGATTTCCTCTCCCATTTACTAATGTACTATCAACCACTCTCTCTATAAGTACACACACACACACACATGCAAGAAGGCCTAGAATTCCACCATTAAGTATTCATCCTTTCATGTTATGCTTGGCTGTTTTCCAGCCATGGTCATTTAAGGTGCAAATATTCCAGAAGGGATAATAATACAGCAGTTCACGTTTAGTTAGCAACTTAGAGTTTGGAGAGCACTTTCACCTCCTTTTTGCCTTTGGTCTTGAACCTGGTCTTGAGTTCCTTGTATCCAGCACTAGCTCATGACAAAGGCTAGGTGCTCAGGAAGTATTTCTTGAATGAATGAATGAATGAATGAATGAACTGACACTATGACATTCATAAAATAGAAGTAATTGTCTCCACTGAAACCAAAAACCATGAAGGTAAATTAATTGCTCAGATTTCAGTGAGACTGCGCTTCAGCCACTGGTCTCAAGCACAAAACCCCTCCCTCCATCCCCCGCCCCCGCCCCCCGCCGACCCCAAGAGTAAAACCAAAGTGAGGGAAGGACAAAACCAAAACTATTGAAAGTTTTGTTTCAAAAAGGGGCGTATACAGTTGTTGTTTTTTTTAATTTTTTTTATTTTTTTAAAACATATAATGTATTATTAGGGGAGTATACTGTGAAAGAGTTGCATGTATCGTCAGCTTCTTGAAGACATCTTACCAGAGTGGATTGTAAGAGTAACCTATTTAGAAGCTATATGGTTTTGAGCATTGCAGAGGGAAAGAACATCTTCTGGAAGATGCAGGATCCACAGCTCACTCCCCAGGTCATGGTAAATGCTATGATTAAGAGTGCCCCATTCACATGGGCATTCCTTATGACCCTATTGTTGCAACCCCCCCCCCAAAAAAAAAATGTTCTGGAAACTTTACTGAATTTGCTGCCTCAGTCTCCTCTCCTGGGTCTTACAGACACTAATGAAAACATTAGGTTAATTAACAAGAGAATGGGAAGAGGCCTAGGGGAGTCAAGGGATTCTACCCAACAAGGTGGAAAGTTTTAAAAGGTCATTAAGAAATAAGATGAATAAAGTGAATGTTGAGGAAATGAAACAGAGGGAACAGAAAGGGATCACAGGACTGGTCCCAGCAGGGTGGAAACCTTTAGATGGTTGTTAAGAAATGGGATGACTAAAATGGACATTGCTGGGGCTAAAACAAAAGTTTTTTGGTTTTGTTTTAATTTTTTTTTTTTCAGTGTTCCAAGATTCATGGTATATGCACCACACCCAGTGCTCCATGCAGTATGGGCCCTCCTTAATATCCACCACCAGGCTCACCCAACCCCCACAACCTCCCTTCCCTCCAAAACCTCCAGTTTGTTTCTCAGAGTCCAACATCTCTCATGTTTTAATAGAGCATGAACTAAGGTTGGGAGGGCCATAGGGAGCCCCCATAAGGGGCCCCAAAGAAGTCCATTCTACATACCCCTGTTTGGAGAAATTTAAAAGCCTGAAGGCAGAGATTACAATGAGAAACCTGACCAACAGAGGCTTGTGCTTCTGGCAGCAGTCAGGCAGGTTAATCAAGATAAAAACTGACAGTAGGGCCGGGGTCCATTGGCTCAACCTCTCTCAAAAGGGAACTTTTGCAGAAGAGTGGGAAACATGGTCAGAGATTGGGGAAGAGAAGTTCCCTGGATCCCTTGATACAGGAGCCCCATGAGCTGGGGCACCAAAACCCAATGGTGAAGGCTTGACGTGAGCTACAACTAGATTGGAAGAACATAAAAGTATGAACATTGAGACCATTAAAAAGGCTGGATGTTCAAGTGGGTATTATATAAAGTTGTGTCAAGTTGACCTGAACGCATTATGGGAATGGATATGACATCTGGGGATACTTCCCCAACTAATATTATAAAAACAAAATCTGGTGATCAAGTCCCAATGGAGGTTAAATGTAAGGGTTGATGGAATTAAGGTAAGAGTTGGTAGGAGAACTGATATATTTGAACAGAATTCATGTGATGTGCTTGTGTCTCTTTTACTTGGTTGTATTTTGGGAGGACGGACACAGCATTTTCCCAGGGAACATTTCCCCTAACTAATATTGCAAAACAGAAGGCATGAAAATCTGCCCTCCAAGCAGTATTAGTTGGACATACTAAATGGGAACCAGTAATACTGCTTGAGCCCAGGCAATGTAAAATAGAAACTGGAGGACTGGTAGGGACAGGTTCTCTATGCCGTTGCACTTTGTGCCTACACTGAAGGCTTGGCAAGGGGCTGTGAGTGCCTCCCAGCAGCAAATCCTGGGACTTTGGACTAAAGAATTTCCATTTGAGGAGAATTTACCACCCAGCTCTTGGACATTAATTTGAAGCTACCTCGGTGACTAAAGGACATAATGATCCTAAAACCTGAAATAGTCATGATGTCTAGGATGATGTTGGAGAAATGTCCCATGGGGATGACAGTGCCCAGAAGAGTTCCATGATAATATGGAAATGATTTATACACATCTTGTTATTGGGAGGACACAAAGAGGAGATACTCCCAAGGAGGACTTTTCCCCTAGGACTGACACTGGAATTGTGTGAGCAGCCAGAACCATGGATTCACCATTACTTGGACAGTACCCTATAAACAGTTCTCAACAGACAAAGAGCTCCTTGGTTTGTGTATGGCTGTTCCAAGGTGAGCAGACAACATCCTCTTTAGAAGGCCACCATCTTGATGGAAGAAGGGGGAAACAAATTAGCTCGCAGGCTGGATTCCATACTATTTTCCTAGCAGTGATTAAAGAACTGAACAGTGTCAAAGCTGCTATGTTTGTGTTTTTACTCACTCATGGGCAGGAGCCAATGGCCTAGCCATATGATTAGATAGAAGGGCAGAGGAAAGCTGGCCAAGTAAAGGGATACTTGAAAGGAACACAGCCTTATGGGGAATCTGAGGTACCCATTGAAGTAGGACATGTCAATGCTTATCAGACCTCCTTCCAGATTTGGAAGACAACTAGAATCGGCTAACAGATATCCCCGTGTGCTTGACGGAGGCGGCCACCTGGCCCCATCAGGTGAGTGGAGACGGGGGAGCTGCAGCAGCACGGAGATAGGCTGAATCTAGACATATTTCTCTTGCACACCTCAGAGGCACAAAATGCCAATAAGCACTGTCTGTCTGCCGGCAAAAGAGACTCAGAGTGCAGATGGTTATGTGGCAGATTCCCTGGTGGGAAGGCCCTCAACATAGCTGGTAAGCGACACTGATAGCTGGTGGCTCTAAGAGGCTACAAACAAGTCTTAACAGAAACAGACACTGACTCTGGAACAGGCTTTGCTTACCTAGTGGGGGATGTAAATGCTCAGATACCGCACCGGTCTGCATGGCTGTCAGGTTACAGTTTATAGCCTGTGATGTCAGAACAGTGAGCAGAGAGGTATCCTCTTCAATGTACTAGCTTGGTAGGGAATTGGAGTGGGTGATTAAAACACTGGTTGTTTAAAATGGGGAGAGAAAGCCATGAAGAGCTGGAGATGCCAGGACTCCTGAGTTGGAGGGAGTCATTGGAACCTTCAATAAGTACCTGGTCCACCAGCACAGGTGACAATGTGGGCTTGCAACTGGTGCCTGGATGTGGGGGCAGTCATGTAGGACTGAGCCCTTAACCTGTGGGATCTGGTCTATCTTTAGGTTGATAGTGTCAGAACTGAGTTGGATTGTTGAACACCCAGCTCGTGTCTGGGGAGTCACTTGCTGTTGGTGTGTGAGGAAGCCCCCCACCCCATCGCACACACTTGGAATTCAGCCCAAAAACATCCAGAAGAGATGACGGCAGTGATGGGATGGCATGAGGTGGAGTATTGGGTGGGGAGGGGCTCGAATTGTGGCTGAAAGATCTGGGATGACCCTTCACTTGACCTCAATTTCCTAACTTGCAAAATAGAGATGATAATATCTTAATGTGCATTATTCTTATGAAGATCTACATAAATAACAGCTGTAATAGCACTTTGCGAAATAGTAAAGAGCCATGCAGATGATAATAAATAGTTAGGAGGTGGTCAGAAGCTGAGCAGCCCATATTCAGTTTAATCTCATTAAAAATCAATCTTAATAAAGCTCTCTATTAGCTAAAGGGAACTTCTTTTCCACTTTCAGTACCCCGACTCTCCCATCCCACTCCATCCCCCACGACTGTGTCCCCTTGGGCATATTTGCATATTTGTTTTTGGGCGATTCTCTCTGGCACCCCCTCTCTCCACTGTTTCGTACCCACCACTTCCCTTGCAAACTTGCTAATTTATTGTTGAAGGCCTCCTTTTCACTGAAAATCAAGAATCAGAAAAAGCAAATTTTACAAAATGAGCTGCATGAATGAGAAAGCCACATGCTGAGGCAATCACGTGTTTGCTAAAACAGATGGTAACAAAAGAGCCCTGGAGAGCACAACCCTGTCACTGGACTCCAACTTGAGGAATAACCCAGTCTGGAGCTTATGGTCAACTATCCAAATGCTGCCAAAGCCACTGCACCATCCTGCCTCTTAGATATCCTTACCTCAAGAGCAAAAGGTCCCGCACCACTGTCTGGAACTAACGGATACATTTAGTTCACATTTCCTGAGACACCAAGATTTGCATTAGGAGTACCTAGTGATCTTTTTCATCGTGAAAGCCCGGTGCTTCCCATCATAACCACCCGGCAATCTAGACTGCAGACCTGTTAGTTCAGTTAGACTCACAGAATTCCCAATCTGGGCAACTATTGGATGGCTGGGAAACTGGGGCCCAGAGGAAGGGTGGTGTGGCCCAAGTCACACAGGTAGACTCCTACAACCCACCTAAGGTAGAAAGGAAATTAAAAGACCACCTCGTCTAATCACCACCCCCCATCTCATCACTCTACCCCTTGGTCTGTAGGATTCCTGTCAAATCTCATTCATCCCACCTCTGATTGAACACCCCCAGCAATGGCGTACTCTTCACATCCCTAGCTAACCCATTTCATCTGCATTTACCCCTGACTGCTGGGAATGTGAGCTGGAATCAATTTCTCTCTCTCCTTCCTTTCCTCCCTTCCTGTCCACCAATTTTGCCCTTTTGCTCTGGCTCTCCATGTTGAAGAAGATGTCCCCCACCCACACTGCCAATAGCAGAGCCAGAACTAGAACCAGGTCTCCTGACTTTCTTTCCCTGCTTATCCCTTCACACTGTGTCACCTCCTCTCCTAAGAGGGATACATGAGAAAGATGGGCAGAGCATTTCCAACAATTCTTTTGACAGCACGTTAATATCTCCCTGTTTGTATTATGACTATAATCTTTAGTCTACCATTCCCTCACTCATTTGTTGGATTTACTGAATATTTCCTCTGTACTAGGCACAGTGCACTGAGCACTGAAGAGCACAGGGCCCTTGAAATCAAGAAGCTAAATAAAAGTAACCAAAATTCGATGTGGTAAGGGCTACATGAAGGGTGTTTTGCAAAAGACTATGTGGGCACAGAGGAGAATGTGCCTAATTGACTGGGAGGAACTTTACCAAAAAAGTCTTATTTATTTTTATACCCTACTGCTTGGCCTGTAGCAGATGCTCAACAAATGTTTGAATGAAAGAATGAGGCAATGAATGAAGTCCTATTTTACCAAGCCTTGAATGATAAGGAATTGTCCCCAAGTTAGAGAAATTGCTTGCAAATTCTTTATGATGCTAAGAAAGGAATTTATTTAGGACATTGTATTCGTTTGCTAGGGTTGTCATGACAAAGCACCAAAGCTCAGTACTCAGCTTAAAGCAACCAAAATTTATTCTTACAGTAATGGAGGCTTGAAGTCAGAAATCAACATGTCAGCAAGGCTGATTCCCTCTGGAGGCTCTGAGGGAGGATCTGTTCCTTGTCTTTCTCCAAGCTTCTGTGGTTGCTGGCAATCTTTGGTGTTCCTTAGCTCCAATCTCTGTCCCATCTTCCACGTGATGTTCTCCCTCTGTGGGATGTTCCTTTCATAGGACATTAGTAACTGGATTAGGGCTCACCCTACTCTAGATTGCCATTGCCTTAACTTGACTTCATCTGCAGAGATTCCATTTCCAAATAGGTCACATTCACAGGTACCAGGAATTAGGACTTGGACAGACCCTTTTGGGGCACACTATTTAACCCACAACAGACACCTTGCATAAAAGGGGAGATAGTTTTCTTACAAAAACACTTATTTGTTAATGCTGGCTATGAGACGAGCACTGTTCTCAATCCAAGAGATACAAAAACCAACAAAATGGGCAAGGGACCTGCCTCATGGAGTTTACATTTTAGAGGTTGTGTGGGGAAAGATGCCGGCATTGACAATTAACTAACAAACACAAACAAGAGAACATGGAGAGTGTTTGCAAAGGATGAATGTCATAAGGTGGTCAGGAGTGGCTACTTTCAATGAGATGATCAGGGAAGACTTCTCTGAAGAGGTGACATTTAAGATGGGGGTCTCAAGGAGAAACAGGCATTAAGCAGGTGGCATGTCCACACTGTAGAGGTTGTTCAGGAATACCAAAGAAGTGGAGAGAACCAGTGTCAGCTCTGCTTCTCCCTGTGTGCCCACTGCCGTGTCTCCCCCCCTCCCTTGTTACCACATGGCCACTCTTTTCCATATTATTTCTTCCAAATTCACAGCCAGACAGATTGGCTTGGCTGCTTATACTAGGCCATGTCCCCAGGCCAAGCTACACCTGGTCCACTCTACCCTAGAGCAGCCATCTTTATCCCAGACCAACTGCCCTCAGAACAGAATGTGAGGCAAGACCAGTTTCAGATAAAGCCAGACAAGGGTGCTCCCAGGAACACTGACCCCAATGAACAACACACAGATGCCACAGACAGGGCCCTGCCCGCAAGATGCCCACATTGAGAAGCACAGCAGCCACTGAGGATTTGGTTGCGAGCAGCAAACAGCAACTCTAACTTGCGTGAAAAGGAATTATTGGCAGAATATGAGATAGCTCAGAGAATCAGATGGAAAACTACAGAAATGAGTCTTGGAAAGAATGGGAAGGGGCAAATCTAGGTCTTGGGGACACAGAAACAAGCTGGTGGTCTTTTTGGGTGGTTGTTGGAATGAGTGGATGCCACCATGTTAACCGTCAAATTCCAGAGAAAGAACATTTGGCCGAGCATGAGTCTGCACCCGCCCCTTCGCTGGATGTGGCACCTTGATTGACAGTCTCACAGGCTGCATCCAATGGGGAAGAGAACATTTCCCATTAAAAAATCTGGGTGCAATAACCAGAAAAAGAAGTCATGCTCATCAGGCAGGGAAAACCTACCGTTGTCCTTCACAATTACCAGCAAATGCATTTCACTGGACAAGGTCTGTTAAATAGAAGAATTCACAAAAGCTCAGTAGAAGTTTCAGGATTTACTGATTAGCACCATGGCTTTTTGCCTATTTATTTTAAAAAATTTAATTTCCAATAGTCATGCAGCTGTTCATTTTCTCCAAGAAGGCTTGTACCAAAGAGCTCGCAAGCCTCCTTCCAGTCAAACAATCTGATAAGCAAGTACACTGGCATTTGAAAGGCCAGGTCCACGAATGGTCTCTTTTTTCCCAAGAAGTAATTCATATTAGGCACTTGGTGAAAGATGGAAAGAAATAACATGCCCTGGTGCTGAATGAGTTTGAACCTTAATGCTGTCAGCAGGGTCTGGATGTGACAGGAGCTGATCTAAGATTAAACAGCTCCTTCAGGATAGAGGCGCTGGGTCCCAGGAATGCCTGGAGAAATGGAATTGCCAGAAGCGGATTCTCTTTCTGCTTCTCAGGGAAATACCCAAACGCTGGCCCCCACCCCTAGGGAAAATCTTCACAGTAGAAGAGACGGGTTTCTACATGGAGGTCAAGTCAGGGTGATCCCTCTGGCGCTCGGCAGCTAGCCTGGGCAGGTTCCCAGCCAGAGGGATGGTTCTCACCTCTTCTGAGGATGGTAGAGCTGAGAAGGGGCTCAGTTACAAGTCTCCATCCAGTTCAGGATCCTCCAGCAGGCAGGCAGACTTAATTAAGGACTGCTTCATTAGGTATTTACATGCCTTGGGCACCAAAGAAAACCCCAGGAGTGCCCAGGGCAGTGAAATCACATTTCCAAGAACAGGAGATGTCTGCCTTCTACTCGGAAAGCTCAGAGCTATAAAGAACGTTGGTTCAGGGTCCACAGAACTAGGTGGGGCTGCTGCCTCAGCCACATACCAACTGGATGACGACTGTTTGTTCCCCTGTAAAATGAGAATAACAATAGGCTCAGCATCATAGGGTTGTTAGGTGAAATAAATTAGCCAAAAAGACAAAGTGCTTGAAATGACACCTGATGTGGGGTCCGAGTTGAATAAATGGTAGGCATTATTGCCGCCATCATTACCAAAGGAGGATGAGCCACTTGTCATTCCCTCTCCAACCCTCAGGGTTTTTTTTTTTTTAAAGATTTTATTTATTTATTTGACAGACAGATCCCAAGTAGGCAGAGAGGCAGGCGGTGAAGGGGGAGGAGCAGGCCCCCTGCTGAGCAGAGAGCCCGACGCGGGGCTCCATCTCAGGACGCTGGGATCATGACCTGAGCCGAAGGCAGAGGCTTTAACCCACTGAGCCACCCAGGAGCCCCACCCTGAGGTTTTATTCATTGAACCAAACCCATCTCTCCTATGAAGAAGAAATAGCTTCACTGATAGTTCACAAACAGGGTCCCATACTGGTAATAATTTTTGCTAGTACCACACCTTCCTCCAGCAACTACATCCAAACCCCCATCAAGACGGTTTCTACATTTTTTTTTGTGTGTGGAACCTGACTAAGACCCCAAGAAGACTGAGATTCAACCCACCTTGGCTGTTGACCAGCCCTGGAGACCAGCTTTCTTAACCCAGCTCAACTTGCATCCTACTCTGCATCCAACAGACAATCTGAGAGATGGCTGGCAGTAGGAGAAAATAGCAACTTTGGTCTAGATATTTCTGGTTAAAATCCCTTGCTATCTATGGAGGCTTGGATCAAATGACTTACCTCTCAGGTTTGCATTTGACTTTCAAAAGTGTTGTAGGTTTTAGAAAGAATGCATATAGTTGTGCCTTGGGGATGGGGTAGGGTGCTTCTTTTCCATGCCAGGTGCATCTTTCCACGTGTAGAGAATCTCCTGGCCTTTCTCCCTCACTCATTTACCCTCCCCAGGGAAGAAGAAAGAGTGTTTTATCTAATGTGTTGAAGTGTGTGTGTGAATGTGGGTGTGGGTGTGTCCATGAGTGTGTGGCTTTGTGTGGTGTGAGTGAATGTGAATGAGTTTCTGATGTGTGTGTGGTATGGGTGTGTATGTGTGTGTTGTACACAGAGGTGTGTGTGAGTGTGTTGTGTGCACGCACATGAGTGCATAAGTGTGTTTGTAGTGTGTGTGCATATATGGGGCATTAGTGTGTATATGTGTGTGAGAGTATGTGTCTATAGGTGAGTGTGTGGGTGTGTGTGGTGTGAGTGTATGTGAGTGAATTTCTGGTGTGTGTGAGTGTGTGGTATAGGTGTGTATGTGTGAGTGTGTGTTATATACACAGGCAAGTGTGATTGTGTGCTATGTGCATGCACATGAGTGTGTGTTTGGTGTGTGTGTGTGTGTATGTTTCTGGTGTGGGTGTGTGTAAGTGTGAGAGTTTATGTGTGCACCCACATAAGTGTGTGTAGTATACATGTTCATATGGGATATGAGTGTGTGTGTGTGTAGAGAGAGAGAGAGAGAGATCTGGCCTCTTAATTCTTCCACTAGAAGCAGCCGAAGGAAACTCCCCATTCTTCTGCTTCCCAGCGCTGTAGATTTCACAAGGGTCACAGTCCCGCCATCATGCTCTGCCCTCAGAAGAACATTAGGTCTGCCATCTGTTGAGATTCCCAACATGTTGTACATTGAGCTATGAATTTCAGGGAAGAGACAAGAAGAAAAATTGGAGAAGCAAAATAAGGTGTGGGAAGCAAGCCACTTTTTCTGGACTACCCAGGTGGTGACTAAGGTTTATGGTGCTTTGTAAAGGACAGTTGAGCTTCATCCTGAGACACACATTTTGAATCCTGGCTTTGCTGATGACTAGTCACATGACCTCAGCAAATGATTCTGCTGGCTCCAGACAGAGAGAGCTCCTCCCTCCAAGAGTCTGTCTTCAGCAATCATCAGCATTTGAGATAAAAAGCCCACGCATTTGTCTCCGGATGCCTGATGCTGAGAGGAGGGGGCCAGGGATGCTAGATCCCCTCCATGGGCAGCGTTTGGGGCACAGGTATGCAGAAGTTGTAAGATGTTCACCTAGCCCTTTAATTATGTTAATGCTTTGATCTGCATGTGATTATCAGTTTCCTGTATGTCTCCTTCCCATAAACCAGGCCAGACTATGAAGAGTAAATTTCATTTGTTCACTAAAAAAGAATTTTTTTTAATATTTATAGGAGACTTGTACTAGGCATTGTTCTAAATGCTGGAGATGCAGCATAAATGAAAAATAAAATTCTTGTTCTCCTATAGCATACAGTCTAATGAGGTAAAGCAATAAGGAAAGGTTGTGTTTATTTCAGAGTGAAAGAGGGAAAATAGAATGTCAGACAGCAATAAGTGGTCCAGCAGAAAAATAAAACAGAGAAAGCAAATAAGGTAGGGAAAGCAAGCAGTGGGGAGTGGGGACATGGATGGTGTTCGCTATTTTGTTTGTAAACCTTCAACAATAACCAAGTATGCAACTGTTGCAAAGATTTTGAACCTGCAGTAGGTGAAGGCCGACTTTTGTCCCTCTAGAGCCCCAGAGATAAGCCCTGACCAGGGCCCTGAGAGGTGTCCTAAAGCTTTCACATTCAGAGATAAGGCAGGCTGTGCTAGGCAGGGTGAGCCCAGCGTCCAGCCCCTCCAGGCTCCAACCAAAAACAAGCAGCAGTCATAGAGCAGAAGAAGGATTCAGAGAGAGCCTGCACACTCCCCAGCCTTGAGCCCCTTGCCTACGGCGACAGGGCGGAATCATCTGGAAAGATTTTAAAATATGGGTTCCCCTCACCCATCCCCAGTGACTCCAACTTGATTGGTCCAGGGTGGGGCTCCCAGAGTGACTCCAAGTGCAGCCAGGTGAGGGACCTCTATCTGGAGACGCCCTGGGGAGCTGCTCTGATTGAGACTGGAAGTGGGGATAGGATTGGACCCAGCACAGGAGACTGGAACTCTGGGGAGGAGACTCCAGAGAAGCTGAAAGCTCTTTTTTTTTTTTTTTTCCCCAGGAATACTCTGCTCCACACAGCTTTGGGGACTGCACCACCCTTTTAGAACCGCTCTCCCAAGAAGCAGAAGGAGCCAAGGAGAAACACCGTAGTTCCTGCCCTAGTGACTCCCATACTTGAAGGACAAACTGCAAAGACTGAGGAGTCTGGGAAAAAGGAACAAAGTAAAGCCCCCCCCAAAAGAGCCTATTCTCCCCTTTCATCCAGGCAAAGACAGATCTTGGGCTGTCATCCAGTTCACCCTGGTAGGACACCTCATGGAAGTTGGGGGCCAAAGCCCCGTGAGAAATCAAGGCCAGCCCTTGCCTCAATGGTTCTCTGCCCCAGAGGGTGGTCATGGATTTTATGGGATCCTGGCCAAGTCTCTCCATTGAAGACACAGCTAAGAAGCAAATGACAGGAGACAGGCAGGTAGGTGACAATTAAAAAATACGTGAAAACAATACCAGAAGCATGTTCTGAGGGCTCTGCTGAGCCAGGCGCTCCTCTCAATGCTTTACACATATCCTCCTGCTCAGAATCCCATCACTCTCAGACATAGGTATTGTATTCTCTATTTCACAGATGAGGAGGTTGGGTCAGAGAGGGTAAGTAAGTTGCCTGATGTCACACAGCAAAGCAAACAGCAGAGCCAGATCTTGCCCCTGCTGACCCCTAAACAGTCACAGAGATGGGCACTAGGTGGGCCACTCCCATGTAGAATCTCTGGGACTGAATTTGTGGGATGCCTCTGCTGGAATGTTCCTTATCCCCACCACCCTGGGGCTGGGCTCTGAGGGTCAGGGTCTCCCAGCAACAGTGGGCACAAGGCCATGTGACCTGGATGCTAGGAACAGTTGGCATCTGCTGGGCAAGCCCAAGGGAAGTCCTTTTATTGCTGTTCACCAAGATTTCAAAGGGTTAAGTGTTCAGTCTCAAGAGGCTCATCAGAGAAATTCCTTCCGCTAGCTTGGTGAATCACAGAACAAAGTCAAACCAGTGGGCAGCCCTACTGAGCATGGAGCCAGGACTTGATTCAGGCTCCAGAGATGGGGCAGAGGGCACTCAGGGTGGCAGAGGGTGTGTGGCTGAAGGGACCAGCCCATGCCCTGCTTCCTAGGAGCTGCCCTCAGACAGGTTTAGGAGGGCACCCCAAAGTGGACAGCTTCTGTCTATGGATCTGGCCCACACAGTGATCTTTCCCCTTTCTAAGCACATTTTTGACACATGCTATACTTGTGTGTAATTATAATTGAACACTGGGGTGGATTTCTTTGGCTGCATGTGATCTTCTGACCTCGACTGCCAGCTCTCAGCAGGCCCTAATTGCACAGAGTGGGAGATCATACAGATGTAACCTTTGTCTCTGTTCATCCAAGGTCAGCAGCAGTCTGGGCGACCCCCCCCAACCCAGTCCTTCCCGGGAGCCTTTACACCACACTCCCTCCCGTGGAGATCCTCAGTAGCTGCTCTGAGTCAGCAGGGGATGTCTTTCTGGCTGGAGGAGCCAGTACCTCACCCATGAAGGTCCTTTATTATCACGAGATTTTCTAAAATTATCTGTTTACCAAGATGGAAAAGAAGGGAGCTCCCAATTTCCTTCCATCACACCTGCTTCTCCTGGTTGCCTCACTCAGAGACAAGTAATAAATCTTGCAGAATGTGCTCACAGTCCTCAGACCCAGTCTCCTGGCTCTGCTTCCCTCAGTGCTACTCAACGCTGACTCTCACTCTGTCTCCAAACCCCTGACCCTGGCCTCACCCCTCCACCTTGATGCATCAACTGGCCACCTGCCGAGTTTCCCTTCTTTGGCTTTATTTCCTGGGCTCTCTCATCTCTTCCCTCTGGCAGAGCTCTGCCCAGACTGATAATTCAGTAATAAAGCTTCAGTTTGACTTGTACAAGACAGTTACTCATGTTATCAGATTTGAGAGGGGGAACCCCCTAAAGCGTGGGTTCCCTTGCTTCTTGTTCACCATTATAAATGGATAATTTTGAGTCCTGAAGAATTTTCAACTCATTTGAATGAGTGCCTGCTGTATACCTATTATACATCTGTTATACACCTACTATGCATACAGCTCCGGGCTGGGGGATCTGGAGGATGGGCAGATGGTTTGGGATGTTGGCACTTAAAGAGACCAGCAAGAGGAATTCTTAACATGGAACCTATGGACCCCTGAGACTACATGCATGGTTCCTAGTTACCTGAAAATGATCCTAGATTGTAAGTTACTTATCTGAAAAAGCATTTTTATGTCACATTATATTACAGCACTGTTTCATTCCTAACAAGTACTATTATCAGGGTCACCATTTTAATGATACCCAGAACAGGATCTCAGACAGGAAAGAAGAATGCCAACTGCCACTATGATTCCAACATGGTTGGTCTACATCAGTCCTAGTTTGACCTTGAAGATGTTGACGCGGCGCACATACTCTTAGCTCATACTCTCGTCACCAGACGTGGTTGGCCTCCACTGTTGCTGTCCTTTCATGTGCCCTTGATCTTACCAGGGAAGACTTAGAGCCACCCTAACTGAAGTACATCCGACCCTTGTCCAGCCATAGCCCGACATCAGACAGTGTGAGTCACTGGCCAAAGACTGAAAACAGGCCCAAAGAAAAATCTAAAGTGCTCTCCTGAGTAGCAATGGCAACAATGCTTTTTAAAAATTTTAAATAATGTTACAAGAATAATGGTGAAGCTTCCTAAGTCCAGGGCATTCTGCCAGGAACTTGACACACCACAGTTTATTTAATCCTCTTAACAAACACATGGTTGTTAAATTCTACTTCATCTTCACATTTTTCAGACCAGAAAACTGAGGTCTAGAGAAATTAAGTAACTCAGGAGGGGGGTAAAAAAGTAACAAGGGAGGGGGTCAACCAAGATTCAAGTTTATTTTCACCAGCCCCAGAGCACTTCAGCATAAACCTATGGTACCTCACCACCACTGTCTTTATCGTATGGAGGATAGGGGTTTTGTGTTCCATTACTGGTGAGAAAAACATTTCTTAATGCATAATACTATAGGTCACATGGAACAGCAGATGGGGGTAACATGGGTGCTCAAGACCGCTGTGTAGTGAGACAAGCCCTCCACTCTCATCAGCCCAATGGTAGAGGCATCAACTCCATGTCTGCATCCACACTGGGTCTTCTATCTGCTCTGATGACCTGCCTCCCAGCCACAGCTCTGCCAGCCTCTTTCCCTTTCCCAAGAGTGACTGTATTGGTGCACTACTACCTCTAAGGGAATCTTTCAGGAAAGTGTTGTTTTACTTGAAAAATCTATGCTATTAATAAAACTTGGGTTTGCCCCCAATACAGAAAACTTATCTGGAAAATGTGGAAAGTTCTATGGAAGTAAAATTAACTATATGCTTTCCTTCCATACTCCTCAATCCTGCCGTGTGCTCCCAACCATGTCAACAAGCAGTAAAAACTTTCTGTATGTCCTGCGCTCCGTGGGGAAGGATGATCCAACCAAAAGCACTCAGTTGATTTTCAGAATGTCCTGACAGTGATGGCAGTCTGGAATACCTGAACAAAATAATCAAGAGCTGAGCCCTGAGAGAAACAAAGCACAGGCAATAAATAAAAGATAAAGAAGACTAAGAGAGGAGGTAAGATACGTCACCTGAGCTGAAAGGAGGGCTTGTGAAAGAGCCACGAAAACAAGCTCATTGCATCACCAAAGTTAAGCTTCCTCGGGGTAAATCCCAGGAAAAAAAGGACCACACGTTTTGTCCAAGCTAGTTATTGGAAAAAAATGGGGTGGGGGTCATAGAAATCTCAAATGATTTGGGGAGCTCTCAGAGCAGAGAAAATTTGTGTCTTCTCTTCCAGTGTCTCCTACTAGCCTTGCAGAGAGGCTCTTCCCAGCAAGGCATGAGAGTGATAGCAATGGCAGAGGGAGGAGTCTTGCTGGATGGGCTTGAGAGTGGGGCCCTGTGTACTCCAATGACAAGGACACTGAGGGTTTCAAAGCCATCAAGGGAAGAGCAGAAGTGCTGAATGAAGGTAGCTGACCCAAAAGGACTCAGGGTCAGAACAAGGAGGTCACGTTGAGCATGACCTATCAATGGGAGACCAGATAGGACCACAGAAGCAAACGTCAATGCATGATGGCAAGGACCTTGTTAAGATATTTCATCCAAATTCAGAGGGTGGTCATGAACAGATGCCCCGTGTTCTTCTGAAGCCTATCCCCTGAGGGGAAACAAAGGAAAAAGGAGAAGGCAAGCATCCAGAATTGTGTATTTAACCCCAAAAGACTGAGTTTTAAACTAGATTTGCCTGAACCTACTTGATTTGGGGAGATTAAGTTTTCTGACATCCCTGGAATTAGGGACAGGAGAGCTAAGACACTATTTCCTATAGAAATAAAGCAAGTTAGCATATTTTACAAACCTGAGTTTTGAGGACTGCCGTGACTATGAAAATTTATTCTCTACCATTTGCTCTTGGCACTGGCAGCAGGGGAAGAGACACACAAACGAGCTCATCGCAACACCGCAGTTAAGCTTCCTCGGGTCTTGGAGAACTGGAAGAAAGTAGAAGCAACCACTCCACCAAACGGCACCACTCCCAACACATTAAATTTCCTCTAGTCTTTGGAAGCAGGTCATGGAATTCACAGCTATTTGCCTTCAACTTGCAACAGGATGTAACCACTGATGTCTTTCAATGCAGCCAACTCTCGGCTTTCATCTGTTTTCACTCACTCTGTCAGAGAAGAACTTCTATTTCACAAGTCCCCTCAGGAAACTTCACTGGCCATCCACATCTTCAAAATGATCAATAGTTTCATTGCCAAGCAAAATTTTGCTTAGAGAGAAAAAATGGCACTCCAGGCACAAAAAGAACGCCTTCGTTGCTTGGAAACACGTCTGAGTTAAGGGGGACCATTTTTCTCCCTCTCACAGCATCCCCACCTAGGCCCAGAAAATAGTCATTTTTGCCCCTCCTTCCACATTTATCCTGATCTCCTCGATGGAAGAGGAAATATCTAGCATCCACTGGTCCACTTTTCTCTACGGAGCAGAGGACAAGAAGTCCCCACCCAGTCTCATTTTTCTGTTTCTTTCTCTCTGGCGTAGACCTATCCAAAATGTGTATTTTGTGAAGCTCCTGCAGGGGGACATCTCAATTCCAGACGGTTACTTTAATTCCAGGGGAAGAGGGGGTTGTAGAAAGTCTGTTCAGACTATGAGTGCAAGCACGCTTTCTACGTCAGTGTGCTTGAGTGTCAGACCCAGCCAATCAACCTCAGAGAACTTCCTGCATCCTCACTTGGAACCAACTTTTCCATACATTTTATTAAAAAACAGGAGCAGATCTGAAGATGTTCTCCAGGGAGGTTTACCAGCTTCCAGAGGACAAATCTTGAAACACCTAATGAACTTCTGGCAGACAGTCCCATTTGCTGCAGACAAAGAACAGCCCTTCTCAGAATAATCTGAGGGAGATATTCTCAGTGGACATTTTCGGCAAGTGAAGGAGGCAACGCAGAACTTATACACAACACCCACGATTATGGACACTACCTCAAAGCTCCAAGCTTTTTGGTTATTTTGACTGTTCTGGAAGAGCTAAGAGATAGGAACTACCCAGTTTCCCGGTCCAGAAGAAATGCTTCTGTAGACCGTTGTCCTCTGGGAGAGAACCTTTTCAGCTTCTCTGCAAACAAATCTGTAGACACCTGGCAATAGGGCAAAATGTCTATGATGTTTAGTATTGTAGAGTCAGCCTTACACTTGAGCTGAAGTCATGGTCCTTGCTTTGCGACATAGCATCAAGAATGCAGATAACTGGCCAAAGCTGACCTCATTAACCCTATGACAAAGGGGATTATACAAAATAAATTAAACTCAGAGAGTCTTAGGAAATTCTTGGCCTCCTTGCCGCACATCTGACCGTGCCTGGCAAGGGAACTCTGGGAACAACGGTGCAGTTTGTTACTTACCTTTGTGAATCACCATCTGGGGGACTTGTTGCCAACAAAACAACGTTGAAATTGATTAGACACCAAAAACGATGTTGTCCTACGAGCACAGCTCTGAGATCCTTTTTCTCATTTAGTCAAATAACAGCCGGCTTCTTGCTATAATTCACATTCCAGCAGAATTTTAATTTTTATTTTTTATTCATTTGCAAAATTTGGATTTATTGCCTTTTTTTTTTTTAATGGCCACCATTGTTTTGCAGGGGGAAGAAATTGAAAGAGAGAATTTTTTGTAAAACCTTTTTTAGAGTCTACCCATATGAAGGGAACCAAATTCCCATACAATTAAATAGATCACAGGCAAATTCTTTTTTGTATTTCCATGTGTACCAGGACAAAAAGCTTTCATCTGATGGTCAGAAATGAAAAAGAAGGATTAAAAATAATTACACAAAAAGAGTGGGGGGAGTATGGGAAAGAATGTGTCAAGGAATCAGGTTTTGTTTTGTTTTTGGTACTTAGTAGTAGCATGATTTAGGGAGAATAGAAATATATGTCTGGATTTTGTTAGTAAGAATGTGACTCATAATGCTTATCAAACAGGGGAGTTTAAAGATTTCATGATATCAGGTATATGCCTGGTACGCAGTAGGCATTCAGTAAATGCAGCGCCCTGTCTGCTATCTAATTCTGGGTTTAACCCAAATATGCACGTTTCCTCTACCATCACTTCATGTATTTTGCATACGTATATGCCAGCAGCCCTGGCCTGGTGCATGCATAGCTTCTGTCAAGTTCCTTAACTTTCTGACCTACAAAATAGGCACCTGCAACATGGACTCATCATGTGGATTAAGTGAGGGTGTGCAATTAAAGTCTTTGGAATAATGCCCTCTATACAAGAAGCCCTCAATACCTGTTAACTAGATACGATACCTCTCCTACTCATTATTATTACATGCTAGCCTCCTACCTCAGCCTGATGTCTCCTTTCTCTGTGTTGTCATAGATAACCATTTCATTCTTCTCTGTTTTTCTAAATCCTGCTCATCCTTTTTGGGTCCCAATTCATAGTTGCCCGTCCTGAGCTACCATGGGGCTCTCCACATGCCTCTTCTAATCATCACATTATGGTTCCTTATCATCTGTCTGACTCTCCAGCTAGCCCAAGAGCTTGAGGGCAAGGATGTGCTCTATTCACATCCAGGAGCCAGGACCCAGGAAAAAGCCTGGCTCATTGCAACTGCTTGGTGAATATTTGTGCAAGTAGGAGAAAGAATAAATGCATGGCTTCTGTCTCCTCCCAAACAAACCATAACCATTCTTAGATTTTTGTGTGAATTGTTATTATTGTAGCTTTAGTGGGGAAAAGTGATATGAACAAGTTAAAGCAAAAGGGAACATATCTCAGTTAAGAGGTCCAGATGACTGGCTTCTGGCATCGCTGGACACAGGTGCCACATCTACTTCCTGCCTCTGCCTTCCTCTGTGTTGCTTTCACATCACTGTGTATAAGCCATACTCCCTCTCAATGACAAGATACCCAATGGTGTCCTCAGACGGGCATCCATCCAGCCTACCAGTCCCAAAGCAGAGTTTCTCCTTCCCAGTAGTTCCATAAATTTCCCCAAATTGCAATTCACTGGCCTGGTACCACCCTTGGAGAAAAGTAAGAGTAGCCCCACAGGTCCAAAACAAAACAAAACAAACAAACAAACAACAACAAAAAAAAAAAACAAATAGCTTTCCAATGGAAATCACCAAAAGTTACCAGAAGGGGAGATGGATGGTAAACAGGCAAAAGCACATTTGTCTATTACAGGTTTCCCACCTGGCTTTCAGTCCTCTGAAACTTCCCCGGGGAACTTGGGCTTCCATCAATACCTACCTTCTTTCTTCAACTGCAGCTTGTGGGTGGCCTTTTCACTACAGTGTTAGACACTTTGAGGCAACCCTCTAACCACCCTCAGTCCACCCACAGTCCTCGTGAGAGCCTTTGCCCAGGCTTGCTGTCCCACCGCTTCCTGCTTAAGGTCAGTGGCAGGGCCTTAGGGGTCCAAAACCTTCCCTACTCTGGTATGAGGAAGGAATAAACCAACGAGTGAGGCAGTGGGGATTTGCAATGTCACCTTCCCCACTGATTCCTCTGTTGGAGATCAAGGCTTAAGTGAATGGTAACAGCTGGCTTCCTAATGTCACATCCCAGAATTACGCAGACTTGTCTACCTGCTTATAAGCAGTGCCGCACTACCCCAGGCTCCCCCGTGGTGCTGCCCCAGGAAAGCCTGCAGCATGGAGGAGGAGAGACGATGTGCTTTCTGCAAGCAGGTGGAATGAAGAGAAAAACCGGAAGGGGCTGAGTTGGGATGCCCAGTTCCCTCTCCACACTAACCAATCCGGTAAGTCTCTGCCACCCTGGAGGAGAGGCGTTGGAGGTGCGAGAGAGAGGAGGGCTGGGGTGTTACACCAGCGGGTGCCTTTCCCCATGGAGTGGGAGTTAAGTGTCCCCCCAGCCACCAGCCTACTCTGGCTCATTTGTGCATTCCGGCGCTGTCATTCTGAAAATGAAATCTTCCCCTTTCCAGCCATGCTCTCCTTGCAAGCAGTCGGAAGTAACTAACAGGGATGCTGTCACTCTTGGAAATGAGCAACCCGTACATTTTGCACATCCCCAGGGAGATGCCACCTCACATTCCACAAATGGCATGATGGGGGTAGGGAGAGAGGGAAGGGAAGGGGACAAGTAGCTGACCCATAAAACCAACCTGATGGCCATTCCTTTTGTCTTCCGGAAAACAAAATGTACGAACTGCCAAAGGTTTTTTGCTGACTCTTGGCTTCTCTGCTTTTACATCTAGTGCTATTGTTTGCCCTTGGGATTTATGGTAATTCTTCCTCCCTAAAAGATATCTCCGTAAGAATGCCCATAAATTTAGGGAGCATTGTTTCGATTTTCCTCACTAATTATTTTCCCTCTCAGTTACCCATCAGCAATTTTTAAAGTCAAAAGATGTTTCTTAGATAAAATGGAGTATAAGACACAGAATGCTGAGACTCTATAGACCCCTAATTAAGGGTTATCAGACAATAGTATTGACAGGGAACCTACTAGCACAGAAGACCATTCTAGGTGCCATGGGAGACCGTATTGTCTGACCTTGAAGAGATGGCCATTCCCAAGGCTACTTCCCTTGAATATGAAATGACCTAGTAAAGCAAACACATTTTAATAGAGTAATTTTGTTGAGAAGGTGCCCCTCTACATCAGCCAGGGTCCTCTTGATGAGTACACAAGGGAGGCATTTCTTTCTCGTTCATGTACAAGAAAAATCTAGGCTTCAGCTGACAAATTATTCTGTTTCCAACCCATGGACTATGGAAATCATGCAAGTTAATCATGTTTTCCCTTTTTATTTTGGCTGCCAGGGAGCTCAAAGCAGATATTCAATCCACTTACAACAATTTTGTAAGACCTTGTAGCAGGCATTTTACATGCTTATCTTAATTTTATTTGATTTTCCAATCCTCATTGTCCCTTTGTCCCAATTTCTTCACCTGGTTATATAGCTTGCTTACTGTGTTGCAGACTCTCTAGTTTCCACTGGTCCACAATTTCAGAAAGAGGTCCCAACTACCCTCCTGCTCCCCTGCTCAGGATTTCAGAAGATGTTCATCATTATGTACAGCTTGTGGCTGCTCACATGGGAAAATGGGCAAGAGGTGCCTGAGATGAGGTCGTTTAGGAGGACAGGTCATGCACAGCCAAGAAGCATAGTTAGCATGACAGAATGGGGTAGGTGTCATAAACAAGGACTCGCCTGGGTTAAGGTAGGGGGACCAGCAAAGGGTGGGGGCACTTGCATCTGCCAAGGAAGGTGGACTCATGGGAAGGAGAACGTAAATACCACCAATGCAGGCACGTGGTTAGCACTCAGCAAAAACATGTTCGTAAAATAATATTTGTAAAAAACAAAGCACGAGGGGCACCTGGATGGCTCAGTGGGTTAAGCCTCTGCCTTCAGCTCAGGTCATCATCTCAGGGTCCTGGGATCAAGCCCCGCATTGGGCTCCCCACTCAGTTCCTGCCTCTGCCTACTTGTGATTCCTCTCCCTGTCAAATAAATAAATAAAACCTTTAAAAAAATGTTCAATGTATAAATGCTCACATAGGGATGGTTAATCAGTAATGTGATTCTCTGTTGTACCCTCTCTAGTGTCCTGTTGTCCTTGGTGATTGGGTTGGAGAAGGTAGAGGAAATTTGTTGGCCTCTGATGCTCATGGTTCTCTGATTGGGACCCCCCAGCATGTTGGGCTGGCCAATATATCTTTGTGGGACAGACCAATTGTACACTTCTTAGGCTCTTGAAGCACCTGCTAGTTTTGTACACAGGCTCCAGAGCCAGGTACCTTGCGTTCCTATCCCAGCTCCACGACTTGTCATCTGTGTGACCACAGGCAATTCACATAAACATGCTTGGCCTCAATTCTTCATCTGTACCATGGGGATAATAACAGTAACAACTGACGGGACCGTTGTAATGATTGATTGAGCTAAGATATGCACCTGGCATGTGATATGTATTGTATCTGTCAGCCACTGTTATTTCCACCTTGAGACCCAGGCAGCTATGACCCATACCTGTGTGATGGAGTGGACAGACACTGGGAATAGGAGTGGACAGACACTGGGAACTGGGGACAGGGTGAGAGGGGGCAGTGCAGGATGAGAACAGGTTGTGGAGGAAGTCTGGAAGTCTGGCAGTCTGGCATGGCAGCCAGAATAGGGTGCATATGGGGAGGCGGTCAGGAAGGACAGGTGCATAGCTGCAGAGCCTGTATCTGGAGGTTGTACCTTGAGTCTCCACAGGCTGGGATTCAAACATGAACCCAGGGTCTCTGCACCAGAATGGAAAAGGCAAATTAGAGGCCCAGACCTGGAAGGTCTAGCACAACAGGAAGAATTCTTGATTCATGGTTCTTTCCCAACCTTCTGGGAGCGGGGAAATCCCTGTTCCTCCCCAGTGTTTTATAAAACACCACATTCACCTACACATGCAGACCAAGCTCCTTAGGGCCAGCCTGGCATCCCCTCCCCCTCCCCCGTGCCCTCACCCCCAGGAGCCGCAGCCAAAACATGACTTAAATCCACCTCTTGCCCCACCACCTGGGCCAGTCCACCATCACTGCATGACTGGAGAGCTGGCAGAACCCTTCCCTCTGGTGGCCCAGGAGAGCTCCTTTCTGTCTGCTATCTGTTCTCCCAACTGGCATGCAGATGATCTTTTTAAATGTAAATGCAACCACATCCTTAAAACTCTCACTGCTTCCTATTGCCCTTGGAATCAAAGCAAATTTCTTCCTTTAACCTTCAAGGCCTTAGTCATCAGGGCTCTGCTACCTTCATCTGCCACCCCATTCCTTCTTACGTCCCGTGGTGTAAGCCCACCATCCTACTTCCCAAATGCGCCAGGGTTTTACCACGTTGTGGCCCATTGCACAGGCTGTTCCCTCTGCTGAGAACTCTCTGCTCTCCAGTTTTTCCTTGGCCCAAGCCTCCTGGTCTTTCAGACCTCAGCTCCCTCCCTTACCACCTATGCCAGAGAGGCATCCCCCACAAAGCATCCCCTTCGTGGTACAGAAAACCCCCAGGAATGTTGGGGCCCTACCCATCACAGTGGGAAGGAGAGCCTGCAGAAGCAGGGATGGCCTCGCTTGCTCACAATGGTTCCCCCAGTGCCTGGAACAATGACTAGTTGGTGCTCAGCAAGTCTTTTGTCAAGTGAGCAGCTTAATCATTCAAGCAGGAGATACCCCGGGGGCCTGGAGTGGTTCTGAGCCCACAGGGGAATGTGAGGAAGTCAGGGTAGAGACCAGAAGCCAGATAAGAGCTGAGAGGGAAACTTCAACTGGATGTTGCCAAGTCACTGGATGGGGATGGAAATCTATGTGCGAGCCATGACAGATAGACACAGCCACTCGAACAGAGCAAGTCCAAATGACAGAGGGTCCACTGGATCTAATCATCCTGTCAACAAAGCTCTAGTGACCCCTACATGAGTAAGGCACTAAGGAGTAGGGCACAGAAATGAGCAAAATGTGGTCTCTGCCTTAAGGAAACTCCCGGGATCGTGCGAACACAAGACACAAGCAGGGCTGTGGTCCTGTGTGCTAAGCACCACGATATGGTTAACATTCAGGAGACAGTGGTGCACACAAGCAGGAGTTGTCATCTCAACTCCACTTAGAGCCCAGGAGGGCTTCACAGAGGAGGGGGCACTTGAGCTGGGTCTTGATGGCTAAGAAGGAGTTCTCAGGAAATGTGTTGGATCTGGCAGGGTAGAGCCCTAAGACACTGTGAAGTCCACAAAATCTATCCCTCTGCTTCCCCAGCTAAACCTTCTCGCCACCAGTTCTGCCAATTGTCTCCCTCTCTCCTTGATATCGCCTTTCAAATCATGTCTTTCATCTGAAACACCTTTGAAGCTCCCCAGGCTAGCTCTCTTCCACCGTTCAAAGTAACTCCTAAAAACGCTTCCTCTTGGCAGTGAGCGGGCACTCTGATCTGTCGCTGGTGGGAGGTTACATTGGTGCACCCTTCAGGAGAGTAATTTAGAAAACTGTTCCAGAAGTCTTTTTTATTTTTTTTATTTATTTTTTTTTTAAAGATTTTATTTATTTATTTGAGAGAGAGACAGTGAGAGAGAGCATGAGTGAGGAGAAGGTCAGAGGGAGAAGCAGACTCCCCATGGAGCTGGGAGCCTGATGCGGGACTCGATCCCAGGACTCTGGGATCATGACCTGAGCCGAAGGCAGTCGTCCAACCAACTGAGCCACCCAGGTGTCCCCCAGAAGTCTTTTTTAAATGACCATACATTTATTATTCTTAAAAAAAAAAAAAAATCCTGCTTTTGGAAATCTATCCCAAGGAAGAGACTCTAAACTTGGAAGGGAGGAAAAAAAAAAAAAAAAGCTTTATGTGTAGATGTTCCTATATATACTAGTAATGTCAAGAACAACCTGTTTCAATTATAAGGAAATAAATATTTTCAATTTTTTCATGTCGTGGAATATTATGTAGCCATCACATAATGATGTGGGCATTTTCTTAGAATAGGAAAGAGCTCTGGGAAATACTGTGAGATAATATGTGAAATAAGATTTCAAGATTTGGGGATGCCTGGGTGGCTCAGTGGGTTAAGCGTCTGTGGTCATCTCAGGTCATGATCCCGGGGTCCTGGGATTAAGCTCCCCATTGGGTTCCCTGCTCAGTGGAGAACCTGCTTCTCCCTCTCCCTCTGTCTGCTGCTCCCCCTGCTTGTGCTCTCTGTCTGTCTGTCTCTCTGTCAAATAAATAAATAAAATCTTTTTAAAAAAGATTTCAAGATTTGCAGGCAATATGAGCATAACTATGTGAAAATTTCTTTGTTGTGGTGTCTTGTGGCAGTGCTGAGAATGGTTGAGGAGCGCCATGTGTCGCAAGGTGAGAGCTGGCAGGTGCTCAGCGGTGATGTGCAGGAAGCACTGGGTCCGCTTCCCAGCAGTGGTTCAACATGCTGTTAAAACCCAGACTGAAAACAGCTCTTGCATTAAGTGGGTTTCAAGGGCTCACACCACTGGAACAGTTTGTCTGCCCCCAGTCCCACACTCACTCCCCTTGGAGAGTACAGGCTCGGGTCCCCCAAGGCATGGAAGAAGACAGAGACTACGAGTCAGAGAGAAAAGGTAGCAATACAAGGCACTGCTGATGATGGAAATCTCTGACAGGAGCCCGTTAGGGACACCCTACAGAAAGCAGCACCATCCACAGACATCGGCAGGTGGAGATCTGACTCATGGTTTTTAAGCCAGGCATATTTCATGAGTAACAAGTTATTGAATCTGGAGAGAAGTATATGAACCTGGAGGACAATATGCCAAGTGAAACAAGCCAAACGCAGAAGAACAGATAGTCCATGATTCCATTTAGAGGAGACAGCTAACACAGTCAAAGTTGTAGAAGCAGAGAGTAGAAGGGAGGTTGTCGGGAACTGGGGGGAGGAGGAATCAGAGGGTACAAAGTCTCAGGTATGCAGGATAAGCAAATCCTAGAGATCTACTGGACAGTGTGGATAGCTGTCCATGGATAGCTAACCAAACTGTAGATCTCACACTGTTTTCTTATAACCAAATATATACAGAGAGAGAAAGAGAGAGATTCTTAAGAAGAACTTGGAGAAAGTTGCCTAAACCCAATTGAACCATCTCACACCAGTTAGAAGTTCTGGGAACTTTTCAAAAAAATATTTTATTTATTTATTTGACAGAGAGAGACTGGGGGGGGGCATAAGCAGGGGGAGCAGCAGGCAGAGGGAGAGGGAAAAGCAGACTTTCCTGCTGAGCAGGGAGCCTGACACGGTGATGTGGTGCTTGGTGCTTGATCCCATGACCTGAGCTGAAGGAAGATGCTTACCAGACTGAGCTGCCCATGTGCCCTGGTCTGAGAACTTTAGCCAGATGCTCCAATACTGAGCTATACAGAACTCCAGGAAAGAAGCAGCACAGGCCCAAATCACAGGATGCCAACCACCCCTGAACGGGGCCAGCCTCCAACCTTCCTGGTCAAGAGTTCATACTTCTAGTGTTTGTTTATACTGTGTACTGAATTAAGTCATGTTGTTATTTTTACCTTGAGAACAGAAAGTGGACTTTGAAATTCTGGATAGATGATGATAGTTAGATAATAGATAGATGGATAGATAGATATCTAGATATCTAGATAGATAGATACAGAGAGAGATGATGATGATGATAGGTAGCCTGAATTATTAGAGTCAAGATAACGTTCCATGACAAAAACAATCAGAACATAAAGGAGGTCCCCTTCCAGACTGTGTTTTTTTAAGTATCAATTCAAATTCAAATTTTATTTTTTTAATTTTTATTTATTTTTTTATTTCTTTTCAGTGTTCCAGAATTCATTGTTTATGCAACACACCCAGTGCTCCATGTAATATGTGCCCTCCACAATACCCACCACCTGTCTCACCCACCCCCCACTCCCCCCACAAAACCCTCAGTTTGTTTCTCAAAGTCCACAGTCTCTCATGGTTTGTCTTCCCCTCCAATTTCCCCCAACTCCTTTCTCCTCTCCATCTCCCCATGTCTTCTATGTTATTCCTTATGCTCCACAAATAAGCAAAACCATATGATAATTGATTCTCTCTGCTTCCCTTATTTCACTCAGCATAATCTCTTCCAGTTCCATCCAAGTTGATACAAAAGTTGGGTATTCGTCCTTTCTGATGGAGGCATAATACTCCATAGTATATATAGGCCACATCTTCTTTATCCATTCGTCCGTTGAAGGGCATCTTGGCCCTTTCCATAGTTTGGTGACTGTGGCCATTGCTGCTATAACCATTGGGGTACAGATGGCCCTTCTTTTCACTACATCTGTATCTCTGGGGTAAATACCCAGTAGTGCAATTGCGGGGTCATAAGGTAGCTCTATTTTTAATTTCTTAAGAAATCTCCACACTGTTTTCCAAAGTGGCTGCACCAACTTGCATTCCCTCCAACAGTGTAAGAGGGTTCCCCTTTCTCCACATCCTCTCCAAAACTTGTTGTTTACTGTCTTGTTGATTTTGGCCATTCTAACTGGTGTAAGGTGGTATCTCAATGTGGTTTTGATTTGAATCTCCCTGATGGCTAGTGATGATGAACATTTTTTCATGTGTCTGTTAGCCACTTGTATGTCAGATTGTGGTCTTAAAAACTCTTATTCATACTGGGTAGGATGTATTAAAACACCTAGATAAGCAGGAGGAAAGAGCTGGCTAGAGAAATGTATAAGGATGCTAACAATGATTGACTTCGGGTGATGAAGCTGGGCAATTTGTTTTAATTTCTTTTTCCATTTTTCTGAGGTATACCCATTTTCCTTAATTCTCATGTATTGCTTTCATATTCTTAAAATAAAACCTGCCCTTGGCACAGATTCCGCCACAAGTGAGTAAGCGGGGTGGGGACAGGGGCAGTATGGTGCAGTCCCATCACCCACACATGGGGTCGATAACAGACGGTTCTCATCACTGTCCCCTGGCTGCCCACTCATCATCGCTGACACATCATGTCACTGTGATACTTGTTCTGTTTGGATGTGATATGATTTTTCTCTAGTGCCATCGTTCTGGTGCCTCCATCTCAAAACTTAGCTTCTACTGGCGTTATTCCACTCCTAGGCCGGCTAGGAGTCAGCATCCTGGCTGCTATTCCTGTCCTGCCCTCTATCCCTACACCTGATAACTAGGCTATTCCAGTTAGGGGCTGAGGCCGGTGGGGTGTATCAATGTCTCAAATCAGTGGCCTTCCTGGATCTGTGCACCTTGCAATGTATGTTGTGAGCCCACTTGCACACGCACGCATGCGTACACACACACACATACACACACACACACACACACACACACACATACACACACATCTAAAGATGGTGTCTTTTTCCCCCTGTGCTTGAATCCAGACTAGCTCTGTGAATTGCCTTGGCCAGTAGAATGTGATAGAAGTGACAGGGCATAAGCCTAGGCCTTAAAAGCCTCTCATCTGTAAGACAAGGATAATCAAACCCACCTGAAGGTCATCTTAGGGATTAAAGCAAATGTCACTTGTCACTTGTAAAGCACCTAATGCAAAGCAGGCACTCAATACATGGTAGTTTCCTCTCCTTCTTTGGCTTCTTTCTTGAACAGAAATAAATGGCCAGCCTGTATTTATTTATATTCAGGACAAAGTCCAGACAACTAACCTCAAAGAGAATGAAAGGGAGAGGGAAGATTCACAGGGTGTCTTTTTCCTAGAACCATGGGTTTCATTTTGGAAATAGAAACAAATTGATATTTTGAAAAAAAGAATGTGTCTAATTCTTCCCATTTTAGAGATAGAGGAAAACAGATGCCCAGAAAAGCAAAATGACTTGAATAAAGTCACACAGAGAGTTAAAGGTCTTGTACTAGAACCCAGTGTATTAATTGGCTGCTGTTATGTAACAAACATCCACAAGTCTTGGTAGCTTAAAACACCCATCACGGATTCACATGCACAGACCTGTAAGTTAGCTAGGGCATGCTGGCTGAGGGGGCCCTTCTCAGGGGAATGGATGCTGTGAGAGAGCATCACCGCACACACAGATTTCACACTTTATCTTACATCCGTATCTGCTAACTTCCTGTTTCCACAACAAGTCAGGAGGCTAAGCCCAACACCAATGGGGTGGGAAAGGATATCTCATTCAGGGAGGCTGACTCAGCTCGAGGTGTTCTCTTGTGGTGGTAAAACATAGAGAGAGAACATCAATGCCTCAGGACCAGGCAGGTCATGTACGAGGGTCAAGTGAGTTTTTTTTTTCTAATTATTTTATTTATTTGAGAGAGAGAGAGCACAAGCAGGGGGAGCAACAGAGGGAGAGGGAGAAGCACATTCCCCAATGAGCAGGGAGCCTGGCATGGGGCTTGATATCCAGGACCCCGGAGATCATGACCTGGGCCAAAAGCAGATGTTTGACTGACTGAGCCACCCAGGCACCCCTAGGGTCAAGTGTTTTAGTTTTTTGTTTGTTTGTTTTTTTAAGATTGTATTTATTTACTTGACACAGAGAGAGATCACAAGTAGGCAGAGAGGCAGGCAGAAGGAGAGGGGGAAGCAGGCTCCCTGCTGAACAGAGAGCCTGATGCGGGGCTAGATCCCAGGACCCTGAGACCATGACCTGAGCCGAAAGCAGAGGCTGAACCCACTGAGCCACTGTGCCTATTTCTCCAGGGGTCTGGAGCAGGCTGTGACCAGGACATGTGGTTTTAAGCATTTCTTTATAAAGAAAGCTTCCTGATTCTTTTTTTTTTTTAATTTGTATTGCATTATGTTAGTCACCATACAATACATCATTAGTTTTTGAGAAAGCTTCCTGATTCTTAAATCACTGCACAGACCAACAGAATGAGCCCATGGGCCACATTTCCATAGGCCCTGCTCTTTACCACCAAACCCTTCCCTAAGGATCCCATTGGTCCTTTTGGCTCTCAGAGTGGGTCCCTGGGAACACTTGGAACGGTCAGATCGTGAAGACAGGTGGAATGGCGGCCCCACCTCCTGACTTGAGGTCAAGTAACAGGTGCCTTGGGATCATATGGAAGCTGAGTGGTCTCAGGGAGATGGGAGACAGAGAAGAATCACAATCTTGATTCTCAGCAGCAAGCACCTTCCTTCCATCAGGCCTCCAGATACAAAGATCTGCAAAAGGAGTTTTCATCCCACATATCTTTCCAGGTCAAGCATTTCTAATCTGAGCTAAGTTGGCAAAGACTCCTACCTCAGCATCTGGGCTTTTTAGCATCCCAGACGCTGTTGTGAGGAACTTCACTGAATTCTCTGGCTGAGGAGTAACAGAATTATAACAATAATGATGATAAAACCTGCCCTATCCAGTGTGGAGCCCTTACTCTATGCCAGACATCATGATAAGCATCTTCCATGTATAAAGACATTGAATCTTCTTAACTGTCCTATGATAGAAGTATTGTTATCCCATTTTACAGAAGAAGAAACTGAGACACAGACAGGAGAAGTAAATGGGCCTAAGGTCAGACAGGAAGTCATCCATCTATCTCAAAAAATAATTCTGAAAGAGCCAATGACCCAGCCTTCAGAAAAATTCAGAGAGCATCCAAAGTCACTTTTCTGAATCCCAAAGAGAGTTATTAAATCTCTACTCTACGGTCAATGGAACTTAGCGAATCTTCACAAGAGCCCCGTGAGGTGTATCTTATTCTCATTTTCACCAGAGGACGATAAGGCTCAGAGATTGCCCTCTGATGGCTGACCCTCCACTTGCACTTTTATTTGGTTGGGTTCTGCTGCTACGACTGTTGTTTATACCACACACGTGAGGACTGTATCTGACTTATGTGTTCTCTGCTTGTCTGTTTTGTATCTCATCTGTCAGTACAACATCAAATAATCAGACATTCAAGCCAGAGGCGTCCTCAAGAATGCACTGGGCACAATGCCTTCATTTCCCTGCTGAGGAGCTGAGTGCAGGAAAAAGCAAAAACTTGGCCAAAGCCCCCGCACCTGTTATAGCAGCGCTGGAGGGAGCCGCGGACCCCTGAGCTATAAGAACAACCTCTTCCTACTCTACCAAAAGTAGGTGGCAAACTTCTGTTGGCCTCACTTCTAGACTCATCTGATAAAAGCCAGCCGGATAGAGTAGAGACCATCATCTGTGCAAAGCGAGCAGACCCGCTCTGAAACAGACATCCCCCGCCAATGAACTCTCCACAGTAAGGCAGGTTGGGCAGAGGAATACGTAGGTGCAGAGTGAATAAAATTAAAATAACAGCAATAGCTAAAATGGGTTGCATTCTCAGCAGCGGGCATGTACTAACCACTTTGATCCTCACAACAGTCTACGACAGACTGGAGTGTTACTATTACCCCTATTTTACAGATAAGAGAACCAAGGCACATGAGGTAAAATACTTTGCCCAAAGTCACACAGCCAGAAGATGGAAGAGCCAGGATTCAAGCCCAGACTCTCTGGCTCCAGAGGGCATGACCATGACCATTGTACCATGCAACCTTAGGTCATGCTTCTCTTCTGGATGGCCCAGTCCTTGAGCCCCAGGGCCATGGCTCATTCACTTGTCTTAGTCCCTCCAGGCTGCTGTAACAAATATCAGAGATCGGGCGGCTTGTCAGCAACAGAAATCTCTTTCTCACAGTTCTGGAGCCTGGAAGTCCCATATCAGGCTGCCAGAATGGTCACAGACTCGGGTCCCCACATTATATGGCAGGGGCGGGCCCACTCCGTGGAGCCTCCTTCATGACGGCATTAATCGCATTCACGAGGCTCCGCCCCCATGACCCAAGCACCTCCCAAAGGCCCCACCTCCTAATACCAACCCACAGGGCATTAGGATTTCAACATATGAATTAAGGGATGGAGGGAGGGACATGAACATTACGATTGAAAATTTATTGATTTTATTTAAACTAAATTGTTTAAATAATTTTAAATAATTGTTTAAATAATCTCCTGGCCAATAATCACATGGCCAGGAGAAAGTTGGCTTCATTGGAGGACCCTGAGGGAGTGGCTTGCTCTCAGGGAGTGCGTCTACAAATGGGGATGGCAGTACCGACACCATTGTGTTACTGAGATTGTTACTTCCAACAACGTTGGAGGAGAACGTCCCTGTTCCCATGCCTGGCACACGATGAGCTAGCTGTTAGCAGTGATAATTCTTGTTATTAACAGGGAAGGGGAAGCAAGACAGAAAACAAACCCCAGTGGTGCTCAGAAGAGGTCAAGACAGAGATGTGGAAAGACAGAGACCACATCTGCTCCCACAGTGGGGAAATGGGGCGCCTGCCGCTGGGCCCTACGTCAAAAAAGCAAATACAGATTCTCACCCGAGTCTCCAAGCCCACTCCTGCTCCGGGATCCAAGGACACCTGGATTCCCTGGGCCTGGCTCTGCCACAGTGACCTTGGACAAGTCACTCCTCCTCCCCCCAGCTTCCTCATCTATAAAACAAGGAGCTCGAATTAAATGATCTCCAGGCCTCCTTCCAGCTTTAAATAATAATCACACTAAATGACTGGAAACCAAATGTCTTTCAGGCCATCTGGCTGGTTGGTGGGGAAACCAGTGCAGGGCTTTACGAGTTGGGGGTTGGGAACAGGCTCTAAATTGCAATGATAGCTTTGGGGAGGTTTTGTTTATTGTGACAGTAACTCACAGTTCCATGGTGTTCTACTGCTCACAGCAGCATCCTGCACAGAGTTTCATATCTTCTATGCAGCCCTCCCTTCCCTCCCCCCTGCCATGTGGGCAGCCACGCTCTGTACAAGAGGAAGATGAAGACCCTTCCAAGAGAGGACCCGGAAGCTGTTCAGCAGCAAACCACACAGACCCTGACCTGCTGGTTTAAGGAAAGAGGAGCCTAGAAGTGGGCAGTGGCGGGCGGGGCAGTGGCAGCTGGGCTGGGGGTGTCCCTATGATCCCCAGGCACTCTCTCCAACCGTCCTAAAATGCCTCAGACACCCCGCTGGGGTCAGGAAGGAGGGACGAGAGATGGGTGCTCTCTCCCAGGAGAGCCAGGTCTCCCCCAGAAGCCTTCTCAGCACCCTTGTCCCTCATGTTTCATTGCAAATGTCGTGTCACCTGGCCAGTCCTGACTGCTAGGGCATCTGCAAAAGTCCTTTTACCTTCCTATTCTGGTGCCGGGGCTATCATATCAAGGGACCACAGACCTTACCCAACAGTGACTTACCCACCAGTCCGGACACTAAAAATCCAAGATCAAAGTGTCCGTGGGTTTGCTTCCTTCTGAAAGCTGTGCCAGAAGGATGCTCTATCCATGGCTTCGGGTGGCTGTCCTCTCCTTCTCCCTGTGACATTTTACACTACCTTCTCTCTCTGCACCTGTGTCCAGATTTCCCTCTTTCTAAGGCGTCAAGCCTATTCCAGTAGGGACCTTCGTAACTGGATTACCTCCATGAGACTCAGTTCCAAAGAAAGTCACATTACTTGGGTTAGGACTTCAAGCCATGAATTTGGGGGGACACAGGTCAACCCACAGCATTGCCTCTAGAGTGGGGGAATCAGGGGTTGGCCAGTGAGGAATGTCTGCCCCTGAGAGTTAAGGGATTTGCTCCAAAGTGAGTTAGCAACGACACTGGGATTCACATGCAGGTCTTGACTGGAAGTTTGGGGGATGACCCTCCGGAGCCTTCCTGAACCTCTTTCAGCCTCTGGTTAACAGGAGACAGTATTGTATGATGGTAGAGAGAACAAATGAGATTCAGATTCCCAGGGTGAACGTGTATGCTTGCTGTGTAACCGTAAGCAAGCCACCTCACCTCTCGGGCTTCCATGAATGAGGAGAGGCATTCACGATCTAGCAACAACGAGATGGGTCCCCTTCTATCTCTGAGGCAGTGTTCTGCGCTGACAGTGGCATTACAGAAATAAAAGTACCCATTGAATAGTGTTCTCTTGAGGACTTGACGAGACAGTCCGGGTAAATAAAATCCTTCGTTTTCTGGTGTTTAGCACTAGCAAGCAATCAGGAAATGGTATTATTACCATCAAGGTAATTCCTATTAGCCGCTCTTCCTCTGTCCATGCCTGGGAGCTCTGGGACTGTGCTTATAGCCCAAGCCCTGTGCATGTCAGGACAATGGATGTAGGTCAGCCATGGACAGCGCGGCTGGCGGGCATAGCAGCTCACTGCCCAAGATGACCTGGGAGCCGCCTACTGCTCCAGGTGAGCTGTGTGTGCTTGCTGGCCCAGAAGTCTGCAGAAGGAAACCACTTTTCCCATGACGCCCTGCAGAGTGGGAACCATGGCGAGGCCAGAACCAGGAGCCTCTGGCAATGTCACAAAAAAGTGAGCCGGAGCAGGAGGGAGCATGAGCCCCTCTGGGAAGACAGTAATGGGACATAAATGATTTTCTTCGAAACACTGGGTTCGGAGCAGGTTATTTCAACAGGAAGAGTTAAGGTCTGTATCAAAGTGGACAAGGCAGGACCAAATGGCCATGACCTTGGACAGATTGGACGGAAATATCTAACATGAGCATCAAATACTGAGTGTCAAACACTTTATGGACTGTGTCTCCTTGAGTCCCTGTGACAACCAAGAGAGGTAAAGTGTGTAACAGTTAAAGGGGAAAGTTAGCAGAATGGTCAGATAAAACTCGATGTGAATCCCAGCTCAGGTATTTGATTCTTAAATCCTGTACTATCCCTGGCAAATCACTTAACCTCTCTGAGTTGGTTTCCTTGTTTATAGAAAGTGGTGAGTGCCCAACATACATAATGAACAGGAAATGACCAAGAAACGGGCTCAATAAAGAGCAGTCACCACTGGTGTGGTTTCTTTTTTTTTTTTTTTTTTTAATTTTACTTATTTTTTTGAGAGAGAGAACAGAGTGAGAGAGCAGAGAGTGGAGGTCAGAGGGAGAAGCAGACTCCCCATGGAGCTGGGAGCCTGCTGTGGGACTCAAACCCAGGACTCTGGGATCAAGACCTGAGCAGTCGCTTAACCAACTGAGTCACCCAGGCGCCCCCTTCTTATTCTTAACGCTGCTGCCACCCCAACTGTTAAGTAGATCTCGGTGCCAAAGGACATTTTGGATGATCCTGACTCACTCTGCTGAAAGGCTTCTTTGCCGTTTGCATGTAACGATGTGTTCTTCGTCTCTGAACATAGGAAACAAGCACATGGATACCAGGAGACCAAGTCATTTTGTTCTCCGAGGTAATTTATATAAGGCACAGCAAGCGATTTGGGAGGGGGGGAAAACGTAATAAAGAAGCCCTGCCTCCTGGGCACGAAAATGGTTAAGGCTCCTCTTGTCAGCTGATCTTCCCTGCCCTCCACACCACCACCCAGAATGGGGAGAGATCTCCAGTCTGCTCAGAGAAAGGAGGCTTCACTGGCAAAGGGCTGGTGATATTAGCTTTCTTCTTAATACTATCTTGAGTAAGAAACAAAGACTTTGTTTTAAATTTTAAAACAATTTTCTAATAAATGTCTATCTCTTGGTATTCTGAACCTTTTATACAATGCCTTCTGAAAAGAATAAATTCTGTGACAAGCAAAGAGAATTTTTGCCCCAAACTCCCCTAAAACAGAACTCTCCCCATTTTCTTTGAATGTCCTCAGCCTCTAGAAGTCCAATGCGCTATCCATTGCACCACGGAGCCACCTATCTCCCCATTTTCTGTATAAAGAAACAGGTATAGCCAGTGTAGGCGACCTGCCAATACACACAGCCTTGGCTTTTGAGGTCACAGCTGTCCATCCTTCAAGGACACATGAGCATCTCACCCCTCTCCTTCCTTTAGACCGAGAACTTATGGTTTCAGCAGCTTTGGAGCCAAGGACTAGAATTTCTGCCTTGAAAGGCAAGTCTTGCCCAGCACATGAAAATAATAGTAATTGCTAACATGCAAATGCCAACCTCCCCAGTCCAGTCCCCATGCTAAATTTTTAGATTTAATTAATCTCTAACAACCCTTTGAGCTGGGAATTATTATCATCTCCAGTCTGTAGAAGAACTTGAAATTAAAGAGGTCAAGTGACAGGCCAAAGGTCATTCATTTTGACAGCTAAGTGGTAGAGACCGGACTCAAACCCAGGCCCTGTGACATGGGGACCCAGCCTCCTAACCAGCACATACTACAAACTCTGACTTTAATGCACCTTCGAGGCAGTGGGGGAGGCAGCACAGAGATTAGCAAGACCTGCCTCCCTGAGACTTTTCGTCAGTGACTCACCCTGACCAACACAGCCATCATTGGTTAGTGTTCTTTCACTTTTAAAGAGTTCAGACCCTGAAGCAGGAGAAACCAGGAAAGGGAGTGAGCCAGGGAAGGAGGGCAGCCAAAATGCCCTGGGATGGCCACTGCTAAGGACAACAGATTTCTCCACCTTACAGGACCATCTTCCCATCGGCCGTAACAGGTGTGTCTTAGGATGGTTTGCCCCAGATGGAGGGGTGAGGAGGGGAGAGAACTTATTTCTCCACTCTTATGTTCACCCCAAAGGGGGGTATTAACAGCACCCCCAGTCCTGAGGGTGCTTGATATTTCTGTTTCAACAGGGAAGTTCTAGAGCAGAAAGCAAGAGGCCCACAGCATTCTACTCGAGGGAGATGCAGTCAGGTTGGGGTACATGAACTTGGTCAAAATCCACAGTGCAGGAGCAGCTGGGCCCAGTGCAAAATAAAAATGCAGGGCCTTTGTTCAAATATCATTAACAATTTCAAGGCAGCTATGGCAGAACATTAAACCAAGCATGAAGCCCTACTAAGCAGGGGATCTCTAAGCTCCCCAGGGTGTCTGTGTACCCGTTCTATTTGTGAAGAGATGAAGAATGGATTATCCCATGCAAATGGCCAAGAAGTGTTTTAGAAGAATGAGTCAGGATTGTCTAAACTTTCCTGTCCAGCTACACAGAGCTAGTTGGTAGACATGACAGGACGGCTGGCAGGTAGACAGGTGAAGGGGAGAACATTGGAAGTGGCTTCGGAGATGGGTCCGATGCAGCACCTGACAAGGTGGCTGTCTGGATATAAGCTCAGAAGAATGAGGTGGGGCCAGCACTGGAGGGGACCTGGAGAAACCAGTCTCTGTCTTGTAGGTGATGGAACATTCCAACGGAAATGGTGGTCTGTGAGCACGATCACTGGGTTGTATGAGCTTATCTAAAAGATGGGAGTCCAAGCAGAAAAAATGGAGATGACCAAATTAGGGGTGTCATGAGGGTTGCATTAGGCAGGAAGGGCTTCATGAGATGATGAGACACTGTCTGGGGGAAAGAAAGAGAGTGAGAAGGAAAACAGGGTCTTTCATCTCTGGTCTCTCCAGTACCGGGTGAAATCTGGAGCCCCATCTGGCACTGGAAGTCTCCTCCACAGAAGCTACTGAAGCAAGGCCTCATCTGTGTGTGGTCAGCAAGGACAATGGCTTCCATCTCTGTGGGGAACCAGTACAGCCCTAAACATCACTAAAGTCACACCATTGTTTCATATGGGGGTACTGTTTTCCCATTATCCAGTGTGGCGAGGATCTCTTACCCTCTCATTGCCGTCCCTACCTGTCACCCATGCTGGACCAGGCACCGCCATTTATTATGTCCCTGTGCAGCCCTGTGTTCTATACCCTTCCATGATGCATACCCTGGGGGACTTTATCCCTCTGGGACTGGCCCACATTCACTCCCCTATTTCCAGCCTGTATCCCCTCCTCAGATGTGATATTCCACACTGCCCCTGGAGGTAGATACCAGATTCTGAAGTTCCCTCCAGCATGACTTAGGGTCTCTCCAGCCCACCCCATGCTATACTTTCTTTAATGGACACTCAGGATTCTGGGACTGGGCCTTGGAAGCCCTGCTCCATAGCCTAGCCCTTCTGAAACTCACCATGGTCTCATGAACCAGCTGTCGCCAGCTTAATAAGATGATGGCCTTAAGCTTTGGGGTCAAGTCAGCCAGTCCCAAAGGGAGGAGGTCACGTAGTTATAACCCCGTTTTTATGTCATTCTATAGTTTAGACATAGATCATATCAGACTCAGAATGCTGAGGCCCAGCCGAGACCACTGGAATCAGGAGCAGGTGAGGGTCCTGTGATTCCCAAGCCACAGCATTCCCCACCCACTCGGGGCCCCATTCTAGTGGTCTAGTCCAGCTCTGCCTGGATCCACACTTCGGTTTGCCGGCTCACCTGCTTTATGTCCCAGGGCTGGAAATCGGGGATTCGGCACACCTAGACCTTATATAAATCCTCAGGTCATTCCTAGTGTTTGTTGCTCTCCTCCTCCCTGGTCCCAGATCTGCCCCTCCCTGTGCCTCAGGCTGTTGACTGAGTGGGTCCCCACCCAACAGACCCCTCACCAGTAACTTCCCCCCACCGAAGCCCACATGCTTCTTATAAAGTCAGCCCCAGCCTCTTACTGCTCTACTCCTTGCTGCCCACCCATTCAACTACTTCAACAAACCCCACTGCCAAAATTGGGTTTGACATGGATGCAGCCCCTCAGACCCTATGACTGGTCATTCCAGCTGTCCCTTCCAGAGCCTGATTCTGTGACCAGACCAGTTTCTCACCTCCCACAGTGCATGGTCCCGGCTCCCTCTCCCACCATTGGGGCCTGTGCCGCCAAACCCCCAGCGAGTTGATTTCCAAGATGCCCCAACACAAGCAACACCACCCTCCCAGAAGGCCCTATTAACCGTGCCCACACCAAGCACAGAAATCCAGACAAGAGGGGTGCCTGGGTGGATCTGTCATCTGAGCATCCGACTCTTGATTTCAGCTCAGGTTGTGATCTCACAACCTGATATAGAGCCCCGCATTGGGCTCCGTGCTCAGTGGGAGGTCCACTTGAGACTCTCTCCCTCTCCCCCTGCCCCTCCCACCCCCACCCCTCTTTCTCTTTCTCAAATAAATAAATAAATAAATCTTAAAACAAACAAATCCAGACAAGAGAGAGTTAATGCAAGAAGGAACCTCCACCAGCTTCATCCATTTGGGAATTATCCATTCATCCATTTCTTCATAGTTAACAAATATTTGTCGACCAAGCTCCATATGCCAGACATTGGAGCATTGTAGGGAACAAGAGCCAGAGGATCTGTCTTCATCATGTTTAGCATCTAGTGGAGACAGCAGGCTTCAGAGGGTCACCCCAGACACCTCAGGGCCTTTGCACTGGCAGTAAGAGCCACAGAGGAAATGCACAGCCCTGGTTCACAGAACACAGAGGGACCTGTGACTTGCCCTCCATTTTTCTCAGCTGAACGTGACAAGGAGACCGAAACTGATCTGTCTGATTCACAGATTCTTCCCCTTAACTTTGGGACAAGCCATAATTTTACAATTCAAGTACAAATAAAAAGCAACCTACTACCTTCTGAATTATCACCATCAGTTCTATTAATAGCTTTCATCTCCTCGGAAAGAAAGAAAAACACAGAAGAGAATTCTCTGGATAGATAAATGCCAAGTCTTGTTTCCTGGTTGTGGTTCACATTACAGAAAGGACTCAGGAAGCAGAAGTCAGGCGACTTTGGGGTTTCACAGGCGAGAGACCCCATGCATTTTCCTAATTCAAATAGGATAAGCCTCAGAGGCCCTTAGTGCAAGATGGTTTTTAAGTGTTTCCCAGCTCCCTGAGAAGACAAAACCACTCCCTTCATCAGAATTATTCAACAGTGACACTACTGCTTAGCATGGGGATAGAGGGCACTCGAATTTCTCCCCTGGCCTCACCCACCCATGCTGACCCTCTTTTCTCCCAGAGTGATTTGCATTTAGGCAAAACCCTTTGCTGTGCAGAAGCTTTTGATTTTGATGAAGTCCCAAAAGTTTATTTTGGCTTTTGTTTCCTTTGCCTTTGGAGACATATCTTGAAAGAAGTTGCTGTGGCTGATATCGAAGAGATTACTGCCTGTGTTCTCCTCTAGGATTCTGATGGATTCCTGTCTCACGTTGAGGTCTTTTACCCATTTTGAGTTTATCTTTGTGTACAGTGTAAGAGAATGGTTGAGTTTAATTCTTCTACATATAGCTGCCCAGTTTTCCCAGCACCATTTATTGAAGAGACTGTCTTTTTTCCACTGTATATTTTTTCCTGTTTTGTTGAAGATTAACTGACCAGAGTTGAGGGTCCATATCTGGGCTCTCTACTTTGTTCCACTGGTCTATGTGTCTGTTTTTATGCCAGTACCATGCTGTCTTGGTGATCACAGCTTTGTAGTAATGCTTGAAATCAGGTAACGTGATGCCCCCAGTTTTATTTTTGTTTTTCAACATTTCCTTAGCTATTCGGGGTCTCTTCTGGTTCCATACAAATTTTTGGATTATTTGCTCCAGCTCTTTGAAGTATACTGGTGGAATTTTGATTGGAATGGCATTAAAGGTATAGATTGCTCTAGGCAGTATAGACATTTTAACAATGTTTATTCTTCCGATCCAAGAGCATGGAATGGTCTTCCATCTTTTTGTGTCTTTAATTTCTTTCATGAGTGTTCTGTAGTTCCTCGAGTACAAAACCCAACCCAGAGCTCACTCCCACTTCCTTTCCTGGCCTCTTCCCATCCTGTCTTCTTGTGACCCATCCCCCGTGCCTCAAATGCCTGCAGCCACTGGCCTCCCCTGAGCCCCCTACAGAGGGGCCTCACACTCTGAGAACTGAGGCAGATGGGAAAAGCCCTCTGTCCCTCAGTTTCCTGAACAGGAAAAGGAAGATAACCATCTTATCTCCCTGAGTGGGTTTTGTGAGAATTTAATGAGGGAGTTCAGATCAGGCCCTTGGACAGTGCGGGCTTGTCTGGACCACATAGAAAGGTTAGCTCTTGTTTATACTAATAGTAGTCACTACACATGCTTTTCAGGATTCGTGTGAAAACCAAATGCAAAAATCGTTCTGGACAAGGCATTTTGTACTCTGAAGTCTGAGAAAAGTCTCCAACTTTGAGGTCAGGGAGCAGGTGTCATAGGAACAAGGGAGCAGGGACTGAAAGAACAGAAGCGGTCCTCAGAGATGGTCTCCTAGGACGAGGACTGGGCCCATTTTTAATCACTACTGTTTCCCCAGAGCACAGTTGAGACCTAGTAGTTACTGTGGGAAGGAAGGAGAGAAGGGAGAGAGAGAGGGAGAGAGGAGGGGGGAGGGAGGGAGGAATAGAGGAAGGGAGAGATGAAGGGACAGAGGGAAGAAGAAGGGAGAGGGAGGGAGGGTAGAGAGGGGAGGGAGGTAGAAAGGACAGAGGGAGGGAGGGAGGGAGGCATGTGCTTACACAAAAATGTGGGAGTAAGGACGGAGAACCTGAGGCCAGGAGAATGTTCTAGGGCACTTAGTGCCACGTGCAGCTCCTCATGGGGATGGCGGGGGAGGGGCATCTGTGGGGGACAGGCAGCCCCCGTGAAGGGCAGGAGGCAGACCCCAGGAAAGCCAGGGCGGTGTTTGCCCGAGTCACATCCAGAAGAGGGTGGTCACACGTTATCCATGCGAGCGTGGAAACTCACTTCAGTTTTATACTGCCCATACTTTATTTTAACAAGCCTCTATTCCTACTTGACAGTAAGAAAATTACATTCAGTCCAGTTCAGTCCACACAACCCCATGTAGTCATTTCTCCGGAGTCACTTTTGTTTTAAGACTTAGTCTTACGTCAGGCAGGTGTTCGACCTAATGTAGGTATGATGATTTGTCGTCGTCGTCGTCGTCGTCGTCGCCGTCGTATTAGAACGTGAGCCGTAAGTGAGCTGTAAGTGAGCCGGGACACAGACTGACTTGTTCGCCACTGAAGGCACAGCACCTAGAACATCCCCTGATCCATAGTGTTCAATAAATACTTGTGGGATGGATGACTGTCCTGTTTGCAGCCTCTAGCCTGATATACCCTCTGTCCCCACTGTGAGGGGCCTCCGTGCTGCCCATTCCTCCAGGGGCCACCAGCTACTGCATCTACTCTATGGCACATTCGATGGTCCCTGGATCCCCAGCCAGGTCTTTGGTGCAGCCTCTGTAAGGACGGAGAACCTGAGGGGAGTCCTATCAACACCCCGTCCTTCCTTTCACAGAGCTCCTGATTCTTCCTTCCACCAGCAGGTGTCTTGGGGTCATGAGCCAGTCCAGGCCCTATGGAACTGCAAGCTCCCACCAAGCCTTTCCATGTGGGATTGGCCACCTCCTGCCACAACAAAGCTGTGTGACAAAGCACCCCAAACTCGGGGGCTGACAGCAGTACATATTACCGTGACGTGCATGGGTCTGCGGGCCAGCTGGAAGGCTCTCCTTCAGGCTTGGGGTCTATGGGGTGGTTGGGAGGGTTTCACCATTCTCCATGTCTCTTGTTTTTCTGGACGAGCAGGGGACTCAGGGCACTGTTCTTCTCACAGTGGTGGCTGATGTGCAAAAAGAGAGCTTCTCGAGCTCTGGGCTCAGGACTGGGTCACTGTGACTTCACTCACTCCTCACGGGCTAACACCAGCCCCATGGGCCCCCTACCCTGACCTTGCTAGAGTAGAAGATCACACTCCACTTTCAACAGGAAGGACTGTGGTGTCACTGAGCAGAGGACATAGAGACAGGAGGGATGGCATGTTAGGAAGAATAATGCAACTCGCCCAGCAGCCCTGCCATCCCCACAGTGGGAATGTCCCATCCCTGGGTGCTGATCCCTCCCTCACCCATGTCCCTCCTCATTGCTCTACACCCAGCTCATCTGCGACCTCTGGGGGAGCCACCAGCTCTCACTTAGGCTTCAGACGGGATGTAAGCAACAGATCAGGCTTCTGTCTCTGCTCTTCACAGGGCGACACATGGCCTCCCAAGCATTTCCCTCTTGTCGGGAGGGCAGGACGACCTCTCTCAAACATTGCCCCCCCCCACCTTCCAGATTGCTTTATTTGTCTTTCCACTGAGGTTGGGACAAACCAGCCACACTCACACTCCACAGGGACCCCTCTGAGGTTAGTCTTGGGGAAGCTGGCACCTTTATTTTTAGTGATCTGGTTGGAAATAGAGAAAAAAAAGCCCAACTCACTGTTCAAATTATTGCCACAGGGAAATCCTGGCTGTTCCATGACTCTGTGTAGGAACTGGGGGTGCAGAGGACAGTAAGAGAAAGGACAAAAGGCAGGATGAAGATGAAAAAGAGGGGGAGATAATGCCCTCTCACAGGGCTTTGAGGAAACTCGAATAAGAAAAGGTGGGTGTTCGATAAATATTTATTTGACTTGGTTTAACTTCCCTCCACCTCTGGTGAAAGAGCTCTGGCCAGAAACACGGCGGGGTGACTTATTAGAAAAATAGCGGAAGCCAAGAATGTGGTCTGAGAATGATAGCGTGCCAGTGGATAGGAGGAATGGAGCCAAAAAGAGGCATTATTCATCTTAAGCTTCTATAAGTGCCAACCTGGTCCAGGCACAGTTTTCAAGTGGCTCATACACACACACTCACATGCATAAACAAACCCTGTTATTATCCATAGCAAATGATATACTAAACAAATTTCTCACTGATAGGAAATGGCATGAAACAGAAAAAAGTAATAATGCCTAGAAAATGTGGTTAATAAAAGCACAAAGCTGGCCAACTTTTGCTCTTTAATTTCCATATTAAAATTATTACGAGGCATATGCCTTAGGTGGGCCGTAGGCGTAAGCAGCTCTTTATCCACCACATAAAAGATTAAATCTTAGCTTAACCCACAGGCGGCATCTCCTACCACTAGAGCTAAATCCCCCCCATCAGGCACAGAGGCCTGGAAAGGGGTGATTTAAAGAAACCAGAACATTGCTTCCTCCTGCTGGAGGTGACTGGGGCCATCAGGGTATCTGGTGCATTTTAGGAAATGAAAAGAGCTTGTGCAAAGGCACTGAGGTAGGAATGGGGGCCTTCAGGAACCAAAAGGCCAGCATGGCTGGAACATTCAGCAGGAGGAGGAAAGTGCCTGGAGGTGAAACTGGGGAGCTATCAGTGACCAGACCCTGCTGGGCCTTGAACTTTGCATTATTTACTCCTTGATTGACAGCAGCTCACTTTGGCTCATTTGGTGGTCAAACATGACCGGTTGTCATACACAGAGTCCAATAAATTATCAAACTTTCCCAACTCATGTTACTGGGTCTTCCCTCCTGTCTTATATCATAAGCAGCCTAGAAAGTCATGCCTTGACCCAAAACAAACAAACAAGAAAAATCTTACCCTGGCCCATTGGTGATGTGGATTCTTTACAAAAGCACAAGTCTCTTTTCTTATCTGCCAGCTGAGGGATTAAAGGTCTGCAGCAAGGACTAATTAGCTCTTCACCAAATCCGTGTTCCTTTCACCCTGGGAGCACAGTTAGGCTAGGTTTCAAGGCTTCTCTGCTGTTAGCTGGGGATATAGGGCTGAGTCCCGCCAATGAGGTGTGGGCAGGAGTGAGGTATGCCTCAGCCGGGGGACCTGCATTCTCTGCATTCCTGTCTGCTGGTGGACCTTAATGCCCAGAACAGTCATGGAACCCACCTTTTGAAGATGGCAGGACCACCACCAGCCTGGTTTCCTCCAAAACAGTGTACAGCAGAGCCCATTCCTATCTTCACCTTCCCCTTGATGAGACTTTATGTGAGGGTAAAATACACTTCTATTTTATAAGTCAACTGAGTTTTGGAGTGTATGTACTAACAGCAACTAACATTACCTTAATACAACATGCAATCTGGCGTCTGACTGAGTTCCTGAAGGACAGTCTGACTTTCTCACCACGTTGAGTTGCTGAAAGCAAGACTCGTGATCCTGGAAATTTTTTTTCAAAAAGGAGATGCACTAAATTTGTTGGAACAGGATACAATCACAGCAGGAGCCCAGTTATGCAATCCAGCTGTCCATTCGGGAATCCCCAAGTATATTTTTATCATCCGTTGTTGCCTGGCTGTTCTCCACCTCCAGGGTCAGTGAGGCAACAGAGTGGAGATGTGATGTCTGCTGCTCAGGAACCATCCAGACCTTGGACTCCATCAACTTCTTCATAGAGGTTTTCCTTCAGGGCCCATTTGTAGATCTTGGAGACCCACCAGTCATTGACATTATGGGTGAGTCCTGTGAATGTCCTTCTAATCACCAGGTTGCAGGGACAGAAGGCACTCCTCAAGTGGGCATTAGGTCATGTTAGAAGTCAGCAGAGGTTTGGGATTGGCCGCCACTTGGCTCTAATTTCACATTTGGAAACTTCTAGCAACTAGAGAGGAAACTGGGTAAAGGGCAATATTAGGAGATCTATGTCTCTTTCAGACCACGGCCCACTTCTGTGTCTTAGGAGTCCTCTTCCTAGAGAAAAAGGCTGAGTGTGAGTTCCATGTTGAGCTCTTACAGGGGAAAAGTGAAGTGTGTCTGTGTGTATGCAAGTGTGTGCATGTGCATAGGTGTGACTGTGTGATAAGTGTGAGTGTATGCATACATGTGTGTATGTATAAACTTGTCTCTGTGTGTCCATTTGTGTGCTTGCGTGTGTCTGTGTGATGTGTGTGTGTCCATCGGTGTGTGTGTGTCTGTGTGATGTGCGTGAGTGCGTTTGTCCATCTGTGTGTGTCTGTATGATGTGTGTGAGTGTGTGTGTCCATCTTTGAGCAAGGACACATCTGCGTGTGTCCATCTATATGCATGTTGTGTGTCTGTGTAATGAGTGTGACATGCAGGTGTGTCTGTGTGATGAGTGTGAGTGTGTGCATACATGTGTGTATGTGTGAACATGTCTGTGTGTGTCCATCTTTGTGCGTGTGTGCGTCTATATGATGTGTATCGGGAGGGGTGTGCACATGCGCGTGTGCTGAAACAAACTTCTGTGACAATCACAACTTAATCATCTGGACTTGACAGTAGCAAAGGCTTAGTAAAGGCTTTTTGTTTAGTAAAGTCATCCGTGTTACTGTCACCCATGAAGAGGAGGGCAGTGACTGAATGAGCTGTGTAAAGACGGGCTCAATGGTTGGAAACCCAAGCAATGGAAGAAACACACATGGATGGCAAGGTGAGGCAGCCCTGAGTTTGAATCTAGGCAGCGCCATGTGGCCTGGACAAATTACCCAAGCTCTCTGACGTGGAATTCTCCTGCCTGTGAAGTAGGGATCACAGCAGCTATGCGGGGACGTTGGGAGCATCAGATGGGATCATGGATGTAAGCCTCTGGCACAGAGTATATATTCGTCAAATGGTCACCATCATGACCTTAGAATCAATAGACCCCTTGGTGGCCTGTTTATTATCCAACTATTTTATATGTGGAGTTTTTTTGGGGGGAGGGTTGTGTTTTGGTTCAACCAATGACCTCTGTGATTGCTTACCTGGGCCTGAGTCCCCAAAGAAAACTCAAGAGCTGCACTGTCCAGTACGGTAGCCACTAGTTTCATGTGCCTGCTTAATTTTAAACTTAAATCAATGAAAAGTCAGTTGCATTAGAAATTTGGCTCCTCAGCTGCACTAGCCACATTTCATGTGCTCAGGAACCTCATGCAGCCAGTAACAACTGAGGGGATCGTGCAGACATACAACATTTCCACTGTCACAGAAAGTTCTCTGAGACAACGTTGGGCAACAAAGTAACATAAAGACTTATGAGCTATTTCCCAGTCACTCCAAAGGCTTAATGAAAACCATACATTTACCTACAATGAGACTGCCCAGGTTAGCTAGTGCACCCGGGAGACTGCTTGGCTGGAAGGAGAGCAGGCTCGGTGAAAACACTATTAGTCTCCTCCACTGCAAAGACCGAATAGGTAGGCTGAAGAATGAGCCAGAGCTCCTGGCCCTGCATTCAGACCCCAGAGGACTGGCTTTGCTGTGGGTACAGTGACTAGTGGGCAGGAGCAGTCACCAGGTCAGTTCCAGTCCCCAAAAGCCCTCAAGTGGGGAGTATGCAGGAGTCTGGGGCCATGAAGCCCAGGTTTTGGTGGCAAAGCCAAAGAGACAGGATGGGGATGGGAGCAAGGGCAAAACCAGGTGTCAGGGGTATGGGAGGGAAGACAGCACTGGCCCCAAGGAGAGCTGAAATATCTGATGGTGAAGATCACTGGGTGAAAGCAGCTCAGTGTCCTCACCCTGTGTGTGGAGCACAGGCTCTAGAAAGTAGGAGGAAATTGATTTAGATATTTCTTGTCAACACCTAAAAATGCTCATCTAGAAGTTGTGCATTTGACTCACGAAAGTGGAAAAACAAATTATATATTACTTTATACATGCACTCTATTTGGTGGGTGTAACTGACATTGCTGAGAGCTACAGGATATATTCTCCCCTTTTTCCTTCTTAAGAGAATCCCAATTGTGTCTAGGGTGGCAATGTCCCTGGTTATGAATACCCATCTCCCATACTCACCGAAAGCTAAGTGTGGCCATGGAGCCCAGTTCCAGCCAATGCCATTTAAGTGTGGTGCTTCTGAGAAAGCTACAGTTTCCTAACAAAAAGAGACTGACTTTTTACTGGTTCACTCCTTTCATTCTTTGCATTTCTCCAAAACTTCCCACCTGGAATTCAGATGTGAAGGCTGCTGGATGTGCAGCAGCCACCTTGTGACCCTGAAGCTAGAGGCCATACCCTAACAGATCAGAGCAGATCGGGGAACTGGATGAACCTGGGTCCTTGATAAGTTTGTATCTGCTCTAAACCAACAAATTTTAGACTTCTTATTACATGAAAAAAAACAATCCTCTATTTGTTCAAGCCACTAAAATCATCATGTAAATTCTTTACACGCTATCATACACAATGAACAAAATAACAAAAAGCACTTTGTGGAGGGCACCCTAGAAACAGAGCTCTTTGGCATGGAAAAAGTAATGACCAGATTTGCAGGCTCTAAAGCAGGCTCTGAAATAAGACTACAGGGCTTGAACATTGGTTCTACAAGCACCACTCTCCTATAACAAGCCTTGGTGCAAATCAGAAAAGCCAGCTCCTCTGAGCAGATGCGTTCCCAGTGGGCTCGCAGCTTGGAGAAAATTGTGTCTTTTGGGACACCTTGGTAGCTCGGTGGCTTAAGCATCTGCCTTCAGCTCAGGTCATGATCTCTGGGTCCTGGGATGGAGCCCTGCATCAGGTTTTCTGCTCAGGAGGGAGTCTGCTTCTCTCTTCCTATGCCCCTCCCCACTGCTCGTTCTCTCTCTCTCAAATAAATAAACAAAATCTTTTTAAAAAATTGTATCTTTTATTTAATCAGGTAAAAGCTCCATTCCTCTGGACAAACACAACCTCATACTAGTGTGCATGACTTGCTCAGCAGAGTGCCAGCTCGATTTCCACCTCCTTGAACAGCCATCATTAAGCAGTGAAAAACATCTACAACCACACAGAGTTGTAGGGCTCCACCACCTACTGACTGAGGCCAAGCTGACTGCTGTCACTTTGCCTCGTTTTTCTTATCTAAAAGATGATCCTAATAATAACCTTCCTTGCTGGATCATAGACTGGGGCACTGAGCTGGAGACTTCTTTGAAGCAATGGATTTGAGTCTGAACTCCCCATCTTTGTAGCTGTATGACGTGGGCAAAGTCAGATCAGCTTCTGTCAAAGGGGGTAACAAGAGCACCTCCCTTTAAGGGCCACTGTGTGTATTGAATGTGTATATCAACGTCTGGAAGATAGCATTCAATAAATAATAACTGTGGTTAACAATGTGATCTCTGTCTTCATCATCATCTTCACTTTCTTTCCCTCGTGATTTGCTTATAGACTGCAGTGGTCTGCTTGAGCAGCCATAACAAAATATCATAGATTAGGTGACTGAAATAATAAAAACTTATTTTCTCACAGTCTAGAGGCTGGCAGTCCAGGATCAAGGTTCTAGCTAATTCACATTCTGGTGAGGGCTCTCTTCCCAGCTCGTAGATGGCTACCTTCTATGTGCTCACACGAACTCTTCATTGGGTGTGTGGATAGAGAGCATGATCTCTCTTCTTCTGATAAGGTCACCCGTCCTATTGAATTAAGAACCATTCTTATGACCTCATTTAACCTAACTACCTCCTAAAATCCCTATCTCCAAATAGAGTCACGTTGGGGGTTAGGGTTTCAACACATGAATTTGGAAGGATGTAGTTCAGTCCGTGGTATAAATCCCGAAATACTGGCCAGCAAATAAGACTCCATTACTTTTAAATTCAGGATTTGATTGAACGTGACACACCCTCCACTTTCATCCATCCTCATACCTCTTCATCAATCACACCACTGCCTTGATTTCAAGTAAGTGGCTTTCTTGACCTTCAGCCATCTCTCTCTTATTGGACATGCATGTAGGAAGTATCCTAGAGTTTGAGAGTCTTTTTCAACATATATTTTACATTTTAGGTTAACCCTATACAACAGAAATTTGCAACTTTATCCTATAAAGGGTCAAATAATAAATATTTTGGTCTTATCAGACTACCTGGTCTCTGTCACAACCACTTAATTCTGCTGTTGTAGCACAAATGTACACACAGACAATGTATAGATGAGTAGGCATAGCTGTGTTCCAATAAAGCTTTATTTACAGCAACAAGACATGGGCCAGATTTGACCACGAGCTATAGTTTGCCAACACCTACTTCAGAGGCAGCATGGTGAGGTAAAAGAACATAAGCTCTGAAATGAGACAAATTTAGGTTTTTATCCTGGCTCTGGAACAATGATGTTGAATGATTTTGTTTGCGCCTTTAAGGCTGTTTCCTTGGGTATTAAACGAGAATATTCACCCCTACTTTGGAGGGTTGCTGTTTGGTTATAAACTTGTGTAAAAGGCCTACACATAGTAAGCATGCACCAAATTGTCTCTGCTTAGTTTCCATCAGCATTTTTGAAGTTGTGGTTCTTCTGATCAACCTCAAAACAGGTGATAGCCTGGCCTTGCAAACTGTGCTTCCCACCTTGTCAGGAAGTCTTCACTCTCCACCGTGACTGTGTGTCTGTTATCTCCACAGTGGTATTGGCCCAGAAATGAAGCAATCGCCAAAAGTTGCATTGGACCAACTGAGGAAGGAGGGCTTGGACAACACCATGTAGATCTATTGTTACATCAGCATAAGTAGAAGCTTCTCTCAGAGGGAGAGAAAGGGGCAGAGCATGGTCTGGGATCCCCTAATGGCAGGAATAAGGGGCTAGCTCAAGTCTGGGAGCTCAAGTCAGGGTTTCATGGCTGAGAAATAAACAAGACAGGACCAGAGGTGAAAATGCTGCTCTGTACTTCATGCTGGGGCAGCCCCTTGTGGAAAGTGGAACCCACAAAGTGCCAGGTCCATGGGCAAACAGCTGTGCGATCTCTCCTTTATCCCTTCACTCCCAGCCATGACAGATGGGGTGAGAACAAGTGAGGAGAATCATTGACAAGATGTCCACTTGGGAAGAGCACCACTGGCATTTGGAAGAAAGCTTAGATGAAGTGTGCATGTTGGAGCCCTGAACCCCCTGCCAAGCAACCCCCAGCCTGAGTGTGTCTGGTGCCGTGTCTCCCATGGAAGGAAGAAGCGGCTCCAGGGAAAGGGAGCAGAGTGGAGAATGAGGTTGGAGAAGAGTGAGAAGCAAGCTGGGGACATACTGAGATTAACTGAAGTGGCAGTGACACCACAGTGGTGGGATGGATGACCAATAACGCCACCATGTCGCCCACAAAATCTCCAACCACTACTGTCCACTAATGTGTGGTATGAGTGGCCTCACCCAGAGGCACGAAGAGAAGATGAGATAGATACATGACTCCATCCTCACTGTGCTGAATGGAACAGTGTAGGACACCAGAGCAGTCCAGGAACAGCGAGCATCTGGGACTCTACAGAAACCCCAGACTCTGCACTCCCTGAGGGCTGGCAAGGGTTTCTGTCATTTCTGCTTTGGAGGGGCTGGGTGTGTGGGAAGCCCTGAGGTAAGCATGCAAGATAAGAGGCACAGAAGCTTGCACGTTTCATCTTTGCCACAGCGGCTTTACAGGGAGGACTGGGAGCACTCAGAACTAAGACATAGAAGATGGCGTGGAAGCCCCAGCTCTGCACTTCCAGGCTGCTTGACCTTGAGCAAGTTCCTTGACCTCTTAGAGTGTCATTTTCATCTTCCACGGTGCCCGGTTCCTAATCGCCCTCAACCACTCTTCAGTGACTTGCAAATGAGCCTGGTGCTAACAGCAACCATTATGCAGAGATAGTACACAGACTCAGCCTGTGGGAAAGCAGTGATGGGCAGGAGCAGCACGCTGTGTCTCTGCAGAGGAAGGAGGTGCGGGGGCCCGCCCCAGCATCTGTCCCAGGATCTCTGGGGCATTCTGCAGTATGCCCCCAAATATACAGCTCTGCGTAATTCCATGAATAGGCAGAGGATATAAGCTGGGATCATATTGAAAGTTGCTCACAATTGGTACAATCAATATGGACCCCACCTGTAAACTGGTATGCACCCCAGCCACACATATAAGATATTTTCTATATACTGTGAAAAGAACCCCCATAGTGGTGGGCAGACGTTGGGGACAACGGAATATCAAAGCACACCTTTGTACGAAGACATGCTCCATTCTTCCCTGCAGAGCTACACTTCCTACCATGTGACGTTAGAAACACCCCTTCCCTCCATGAGATTCAAGCTCCCCATCTGTGAAATGGGTATAGGAATAGCCTGAGGGCTGAAGTCAGGCTGTGACATAATAAATAGTGAGCACTTGTTTGTGTCCATTTTCCCAGAAGCAGGATCTGGGGCAAGGATTGGGGGCCATATGTTTTATTAAGGAGAAAGCAGATGGGGTTAGAGGAGAGCTGGACAGAGAGAGAAGGGAACCACAAGGGCACATTTTAGGAGTCCAAGCCTGATGCCCTGGGGAGATTTGGGGTGTAAACAGCCACTCAGACTTGGACAATGTTTGTCTGGAGACAGATGAGTTGGGTTTTTTACACTCACATAGTCCACTCCTGGTTATAAGCTTCTTAGAGCGGGAGTGACAGACTCTCTAGCACATCAGCTCTCCCTGTGGTCAGGAAGGCTCCAGTGCCTGAGGACAGTCCTCCAAAGGTGGCAGGGGCACATGCCAGCTATAGCAGCAGCGGTCAGGGGAGGGGATGACACATAGAGCCATTAAAGGGATCATGGGGATGGGGCGGGGGCCAGCACTGTCAAACACACTACCTTGCACAGGAAATTGAATTAAATAGCATCAGTATATATCAGGTTTTTTCATCTTCTCACCTTTTCATCTTCTCACCTCAATATGATCCCAGCTTTCATGTATCACACCTATGGGTGTGACAATACTGATAACCACTTATCTGACTCTTACCATCCATGTGTCAGGCACTGTTCTAAGTGTATTAACTGACACAATTCTCACCCAACCCATTCCTACCCCCAGTTTAAAGGTATGGAGATAGGCCACAAAGAGGGTAAGTAGCTAGCCTGAGGTATGCCACCAGTTAGTGGCAGAAAAGGTATTTGGGTGCATAGACCCTGCTTTTAAGAACCATGTTACATTGCATTTAGGTGGAACCAAGTCCATGCTCTTGCACACTCTGTCCAATATGTGAGCTGCCAGGCACATGTGGCTCTATGAAATTAAAGTTAAAGCATTAAAATTAAATAAAATGAAAAATGCAGTCCCTCACCCACACTAGTCACCTTTCAAATGCTAAATAATCCCATGCAACCAGCGGCACAGTACCAGACAGTGCACACACAGAACATTTCCAATAGAAAGTTCCACCCAACAGCTCTGGAGAGAACAGAATCCTAGGGAGAGAGAGTGCAGGTGTTAAGATCCAGGACCTGAACTAAGACTGCTGTGGTCCTTGGCCCAGCTGTGACACTATTAGCTGTGTGATACTGGCAAGTCTCCGTTTCATTACCTTTTAAAATGGGCATAGAAATAGCATCTCAGGAGGGCCTGGTGGCTCAGTCAGTTAAGCATCCAACTCTTGATTTCAGCTCATCATGATCTTGGGGTCACGAGATCAAGCCCTGCATCAGACTCTGTGCTCGGTGCACAGTTTGCTTGTCCCCCTCCCTCTGGTCCTTGCCCGCTCTGTCTCTCTCAATAACAAACAAATAACAAGGGAGAAGGGAGTTGAAGGAAATTGGAAGGGGAGGTGAACCATGGGAGACTATGGACTCTGAAAAAGAACCTGAGGGTTTTGAAGGGGCGGGGGGTGGGAGGTTGGGGGAACCAGGTGGTGGGTATTAGGGAGGGCACGGATTGCATGGAGCACTGGGTGTGGTGCAAAAACAATGAATACTGTTACACTGAAAAAAAATAAAAAATTAAAAAATAATAATAATAAACAAATAAAATCTTAAAGAAAAAAGAAGAAAGGAAGAAGGAAATAAATAAATAAATAAATAGATAAATAAAGGGAGAAAGATAGAGAGGGAGAAAGGAAGGAAGGAAGGGAAGAGAGAAGGGCATCTCCTTCTCCTGTGCTTATTGTGAGGATGAAATGTTTTCAGGAACATAAACACCTGACACAGTGCTTATGGGATAAACACTAGCTATGGTTACTCCTGTTATACCTACTTACTTTTGTTATTATTTTGGTCACTGTTACTATAGAGCTGGAGGGAACTCCCTAGGAGCTCATACCACAACATAGATGGAGAAACTGAGGTACAGAGAAGGAATTCAGCAGGGAGGTGGCAAAGCCAGGACTAGACTCTCTCTGCATTCCCTGGACGGCCGTCTTTCCACTGGTCTGTGCTATAAAACAATTCCATAGCCATTTTAGCTCTTCAGCTTCAAGCTTTGTCTATTGGATTTAAGTATTCCATCTCTGACCAACCGTGAAACTATGGAAACTGAATGGCAAATTGAAAAGACAGCAAACAAATTAGCTTGCAAAGCCCCACAAATGATACAATCGCTCCCATATTTAAGCTGCAGATATTCTCCACGTTTCAGCCAAGGCCTTTCTCAATTGCTTTTGTAAACGTGCACTGCGTGTTCCGCATTCAGCCTCACCCCACACAGTGTGGGGGCCAAGCTCTACATCCATCCTCAACCGCAAAGATTCAGAGCCGAACTGCAAGGGTGAAACCTGCCATTGACCCAGTGGGGTGCATTTACCTTCTTGCCCTTTGCAGGAAGGCTGAGCCCCATGAGCTGGTCTTTAATCCTGACGTCTCTGCCCTCCTCAGAAGCTCCAAGAATAAGCAAGTAAGAGTGGTGTCCTGTGGGTGGAAAGAGAGAAGAATTGCTTGGAGTGAACCAGGTTGGAAATTATAACAAAAACCACCAGAAGCATGGCGGGCACCTGTGGTAGATTGCATTAATGGCCCAATTCTTTAGCCTACACAACATTCAGACCTTTTGTCATTTATACTTCCCCGTTTTGCTGAAACATAATTCCATGGCCCTGTGGGTCTTTCATAGGCCAATGGAATTTTAGTAAATGTGATGCAGAGTCTTGAAATGCTCCTGTGTAACTGAGCTTGCCAGCTCCTCTGCCTCTGCCATTACCATGAGAACAAGCCTGCTCACCTGGAAATAAATGGAATCAATTGGATCAGTGCTGCCTCAGCTTAGCCTACTCAGACGAGTGTAGATCAAAGTAGAGCACATGGTACTCTCACACCTGCTGAGCCACAAAAGCATGCACAAGTCCAGTTGGGATCAATAGGGAGTCCATCCTACACCAGCCGATCAATAGCCAATCCACAGAAGCATGAGCTATAATAATAAAGCATTGTTATTTTAAGCCACCGAGCATGGGGTGATTTGTTACATAGCAATAGCTAGCTGATACAGCATCCTTGATTCCTCTCTCTCTCTCACTTCCTAAACCCAGTCCATCAGCAAACTTCAACCAAATCTACCCACCTCTTTTCCAGTTCCATAACATCATTTCTCATGCATGCCACTAGAATTGACTGTCACCTGGATCTCTCACCTACACTCTTGCCTCCACTCCTTTCTCTACACCAAAGTCAGGATTCTTTTCTCAAAGAAAAATTGAATTATATCTCTCTAGACATGGAGCTGGGATACATCTGAGGTCAAACCCCTGTTGCATCTTCTGTCCTCTCTCAGTTCTGCTCATGTCCCTCTCCCTGAAGTCAGACTGATCTTCAGTTTCTTGGAGCATGCCAAAATCTTTCCCACCTTGAGGCCTTCAGACCAGCTGCTTCCTTTGCCAGAAAGGCTTCCTTCCTTTCTCTCAGCATAGCTGGCTCTTTCTCTTCCTTGCATCTCAACTTAAACTTTCCTTCCCTGACCAGTCTCCTAAGGGAAGGGTCTCTCTCTATCTTCTCCATCCCAAATTAATTACCTCTTTCTTTCTTAGAATTACTGGAGTTGGCTGTTGTTTGATTTGTCTCTGTGTTTACTTTATTCACTTACTCCAAAATTATTTATGGATCTCCTGTTATGTACCAGGCTTTGTTCTAGGTGCTGGGGAGATGGCAGTGAAGAAAAAAGACCAGGTTTAGCCCTCACTGAGCTTTGCTTCTGGTGTGGGAGAGACACACAGGCTTGGGAACCAGTACCCTGTGTTTGAATCCTGGCCCCTCTGCTTTCCTCCTGTGTGACCACGGGCCTAGGGTTTAACCTCTCTATGACCCAATTCCTTTATCTATTAAATGGTGATAATAGTGGTGCTACATTATAGGGTTAATGTACTTTATTAAATTATAAGATCCATGGAAAGTGTTTAGCATGATGCCTGCAAAGAGTGTTTCAATAAATAATATTTGGGGGAGGGGTATCGGTATCATCAGCCTCATCATCAGAGAAAGAGAATCATGTATAACAACCAGGATAGATTTAGCTGCAGAATATCAGATGCTCATAACAATAGGACCAAAAGGTAAGAAATTATCTGGATCCTGAATCAAGGAGCTCCGAGGACAGGGCTGGAATGGAGGCTCAGGAATGGCTCAAGGACCTAGACTCCTTCTCTCTTTCCTCTTCACCAGCACTAACAGGTTGGCTTCCCTCCTTGTATGTGTCCCTCCTGGCCACAAAAGACCATTGTACCTCTATCAACATGCTTGTGTTCCAAACAGAAAGGGAGTAAAAGAGGCTTGCCAGTCAAGTGTGTTCTTACCTACAAAAACCAAAGCTTTCCTGAATGCCTCATCCCACCGACCTCCCTGAAGGCTGAGTGCCACAACTGTGCCGTATGGCGGCCCCTACGTGTCAGGTTGCTGGGAGAAGGGGGCTGTGAACAGGGGCTGGTTCAGCACCAACACTGACGATCCTTAGAGGCTGAATTGTGCTCTCCAAAGACGTATTCAATTCCTAATCCAGTACCTGTGAATGTGACCTGCTTTGAAAATAGGGGCTATGCAGATGTGGTTAGTTAAGATGAGGTCACACTGGAGTAGGGTGGGCCCTTCATCCAATATAATCAGTATCCAAATAAGAAGAAGAGAAACATGAAGGGAAAAGATGGGCATGTGACAGTAGAGGCAGAGGTGCAGGGGATGCTGCCACAAGCCAAGGAGTGCCAAGAACCCTCGGAAGCAGCAAGAAGTAAGGAAGGGTCCTCCCCTAGAGACATCGGAGGGAGCATGGCCCTGCTAACACTTTGACTGCTGACCTCTAGCCTCCAGAACTATAAGAGAACAAATTGCTTCTGTATTAAGCCAACAGTTGTGGTACTTGATACAGCAGCCCTGGGAAATCAACTCAGGGACGCTGCTAGGCCAAGTAAATAAATGGACCCCAATGTGTGGAGTGCTAAAATTGAGGGTTGGGTTAACCTGATTTCATTGGATCATTCATTCATTCATTCATTCACTCATAAAACACCAGCCTAACCCAAGCAATTTGCCCAAGCTAATATTATAGCCCCTTGAGTGCTGAAGATGAGTCATGGGGACTATATCAGATTCTGAACCCCTCATCTTCTCAGTAACTCCTATTCTTGGGGGTCTCCAGGGCCCCTTGTTCAAGAGCAGGTTCACCTGGCCCCAGTCATTACTCAAGCTGACATGGAGACAGGACTCAGCCCCAACTGCCTTCTGTGCCTGCTCGCAGCTGCACTACTAGGCAAGTGGCTGGTGATGGGGAAGTGTGACCTGCAATCAAAAGGATCCAAGACCCCTCAGCTGCAGGAAGCCCCTCTGAGGAGGTGCTGAAACAATTTTGGAAAACACATGCTAAGAGCTGAGGCAGGGGCTCAGCCTATGCCCTGACTTCAGACAAAAGACATATTGTTATGTAAATAGGTGGAGTTGAACCCTGAGTTATTACAGCATCAGAATGCCTTCCCTCCTCTGCAAAATCTCTTGAATAACAAGTAGTCCTTCTCTCCTAAGGTGGATCCCTTCTGTTACTTTTTTTTTAAACTTATTGAGCAAGTATTATGCACCATGACCCATGCATGATTATATTTCTGCTTCGTCACACAGGAGAAGATAGGAAAGAGGTGATTCTAATCCTCACTTTATAGACAGAGAAAGCAAAGAAATTGCCCAAGGCCAGTCAACAAGGGGCAAAACTTGAACTCAAACTCAGAACTATCTGGTTCTGACTCATGAGCTCTCTTGACCATTAAAACAATTCCACCAGCCCATAAATTGTGCTTAATGATCTTAGGAAACCAGTTTCTTTATTCACCTCTTATGGAATTTGAGTAAGACAGTAAGATAGTTCTGCCGTATTTCACAAAATAATACGTTAATCTTCTCATACTTGAGCTTATTTCCTATAAATTATTTCCTTAAAATATCATACATCACCAGTATCCCTGGGGCTAATAATACATTATATGTTTATTAAAAAATTAAAAAATATATAAAAAATGTCATACGTCTTCTGGTCTCTGTGGGCAAAAGACAAACAAATGGACAAATAGAAATACGTATTGAAAAGAAAAAAAAACTGACCATGACGTCTTTAAAATTCTTTGTGTATTATTTTTTTAGACTTGAAGACCCACATATATGCAGGCAAGTTTTAATCTATTTTATCAGCAACATCTCTCCCAGTTTGTTGAATAAAATGCACATGTGTGTCACAGTATTCCACACACCAATAAATGTTTCCAAGTACTCACACTCTTGAATCAATTAGAGAGTTCAGAGACGTCTGAGTTCGAATCACAGTTCCCCTATATCAGGTGAAAAACCAATCTGGATTTAAGACTGAGGAGACTTTATTCCAAAAGTCTATTGCAATAGAGAGAACATTTGACTTCAAGACCTTTACACATCTCAAAAACCAACAGAAGACATCTTTTCTTTTAGAGGGAGGGATTACAGTGCTAGCAAGGACTTTGGGGGAAGGCTGGTGGGCAGTGAGGCTGAGCAAACAGCATTTACCTGGGTAAGTTAACAGGATTTCTCTTTGTGGTTGGAACCTCAGAACACACTGTTCGGAACCTCAGAACACACTGTTCTGCACCTTGGTGCTTGCTTAAATGGGCACGGCCAAAACTGAGGCGCATGTAGGAAGGAGGCAAGCTTGACTACAAAATTTGGTCAAGTCAAGTTCATGGGTAATTGTGAACACTTTGTCACCCACTTCTGAGATGTATGACCTGATCTTTTCTGCTCTAAGATTTGGTTTCCTTTTTTTTTTCTTTCTCCAAAATGTGGACAATATCTGATCCTTACCTCAGCATAGTGAAGATTAGGTCAAGCCCTTCAGAGGGAACCTTGGATCTCTACTCCTCCGGGGCCTAGAAGGGTGCCCAATGACATAGTATGACCCTGTCCATGTTAGCTTCTATTCTTACACACCTTCACCAAGAAGACTCGGAGAGGCCACATGCACTGATGTTTGGAAAGTGCCTGTAACATTGCAACATGAGAGCAAGGCTCTTCCCACATTCTCTGTGCCTAAGAACCCTTCACTTTCCTGCAATGACAACGTCTCAGATGCAGCCTTGGTAAATTTGTTCTCAGCTGCAGAGAAAATGGATTAGAAAGTTCAATAAAAAAGGAGATCCTCTTTTCTGTTACTTTTTTTCATGCATCTGGTAAGGAAAACAAATACTTTTTATCACCCAGGACATTCTTCAGACCTATTTTAGACTGTGATGCCAGAACTGAGCAAAATGCTCAAAATCTGGGAACCTCCCAGACAGTCTTCAGTTCTTAGGAATGAGAGCTAGGAGTTGGGAATGGAGGAAGGGAAAGGAATGAGGTAGTTTGAAGAAAGGGGAGTGTGGCTCACCTATCTCTGCTGCCTTGCTCAGCATGGGATTTGGCAGGTGGTAGGTGGCGAGGAATCATTTGTCCAAGAGAGCTGTGAGAACACATATGACAGGCACTTCGCATGAGCCATCTGGTAGACTCTAATGTAAGACCCCACACTGAGCTTCTGGGCTCTTCATGACCCAACACTGCCCCCTCTTATCTCATTCCCCACCCCACCCCCCCTTCCCCAAGTCCTATCCCCTGTGTCCACATCAACCTCCTGGCAGGGCTGCTCCTTCCTGAGCCAGGTGAACTCCTCCCTCAGGCTGCTGCACTGGCTGCTCCATTGACTTGAAATCCACTTTCCTCCTCACATGACTCAAGTGTCTGCTCCAATATTAAGGGCTCCCCAATCCCCATGTAAAACAGAAGCCCATTTTTCCATGATTCTTTTTTGCTCATAGGACTTACTACACTTGAGATTATCTTTTAAAATTTGGTCTTCTAAGTTCTTGTCAAGACCCCCTGAATGTAAGCTACGTGATGTCAATGACTTGGTCTTATTCACCACCAGCTCTCTATTGTCCAGAACAGCACCAGGCACATAACAGATGCTTGACAAGTATTGCTGCACTATCTCATTTACTCCAGCCCAGGAAGTAGGTCTGTGGTCCCCATTTTCCAGATGAGGGAATGAAGATTCAGAGAAATGAAGCCACTGGCCCAGAGTTGTATAGCTTGGAAGAGGCAGTTCTGGGTTTGAGTCCACATCCATCAGCTTCCTCTGCCACCTGCTGCTGCCTTAGAAATAATACTGTTAAAAGTGACTCTGAGTTCCCCCATAGCCCCTAGAAAATAAGAGCTCAGCCTGAACCCTGCAGTGTGGATAGGCCATGAGCTCCAGCTCATCAAAGTGCCAGCTACTTACATAACCCCAACCATGCCTCCAGAATTTGATATCAGAAGATCCATTTGCTAAATTCAAATGCACTGAGACTGTCTGCACTGCTTTCAAAATTATTTATTTTAAGCAGTTGATAATAGGAACACATAAAGAAGACACCCACTTTAATAACATCTTTTTTAAAAGATTTTATTTATTTATTTGACAGACAGAGATCACAAGTAGGCAGAGAGGCAGGCAGAGAGGGAGAGAGGAGGAAGCAGGCTCGCTGCTGAGCAGAGAGCCCGATGCGGGGCTTGATCCCAGGACCCTGAGATCATGACCTGAGCTGAAGGCAGAGGCTTTAACCCACTGAGCCACCCAGGTGCCCCCACTTTAATAATATCTTAATGTGGCAGACAACAGGAGCAATGATCCACATGTTATCTGGTCTTTGCTAACCATCAGCTCAAATAGCCAGCATACTCCTTAATGGACAGTCTCCATTAAAAGTCCAGGTGTATGAGAGAGGAAGAGTCTTTGGTTATAGCAGGCCAAGGCTAGAGCCCCCAAGCCCCAAGGAGGCTGCATGAGACACGGCAAAGAGCTCAGTTTTTGGAGCCAAGTGAACATTACAGTCTCTCCTCCCAGTTGCCACCTGCAAACTTAATGGGAAGAAGGGTGTGATTAACCTCTCTGAGTCTCATTTTCAACATCTGCAAAATGGGGGCTGGGAGACACAACAGTGGTACCAAAATCCATGGGTTATTGTGGAGAATAAATAGTAATGTGTATACAAAGTGCTCGTCAGAGTCCTTAGCATGTAGCAAGCGTTTAATAAATGATGGTTGACACATTTCTCCTCAGTGCACCTGTTTCCCTGAAACAAGTTGCCCAGCAGTGGAGTTTTGGTTAACATTTTATTAAAGAGGTTATATGATTACCTCCAGATCAGAATATACTTGGTCATTCTCTGAAAAACCTTTAGTGATCATCTGCCTTGTTCTAGGCCCTGTGCTCCATTCTAAAAAAGACAGAGATGCATAAGACATGAACCTCCAAGAATAAGTCTTGGTGAATATGTCCGTGTAGGTAATTATTACATTTGTGCCTTTTAAATTAAGTTTGTTTCCTCAGACTTAATTAGCATCATTTCTTCTATGTGCTTAGCCATTGGTCCAATGGATTGTTAAGACTGTGGATAACTATGAGGATAAAAGTATTTTGGGAGGTTGAACTTTAGCACCTTCTTAGCTGTTTTATTCATTCAATGGGTATTTATTGGGAATTCCCTGTGTTCCAGGCTCTGTTTCAGGTGCCAGAGATATAATAGTGAACAAAGCAAATCCCTGCCCTTGTGGAGCTCAGATCTAGCTGGGAGGTGTGGTGGTTTTAAGACATGCCTGAAAATTCTTTGGTCCTTTTCCCATCAAGAATTGGGGTATACATCCCTCCTCTTGAACCTGGTCCAACTTTAATGATTGGTTGGTCAATGAAGAGAAAGTGATACAATGTGACTTCCCAGCTAGGTCATAATAGCCAATGCAGCTTCTCCCTGTTTCCCTGGAATGCTTTTGATGGAGCCTCCATGCAAGAAGTCTGACAATCCTGAGGCTGCCATGCTGTGAGGAAGCCCAAACTAGCTCACATGGAGATGTTCTGAGTTTATGAGAAAAAGAGACGCCGGACCAGGTCCCAGCTGCCCCAGCCACCACCTTACAGCAATCCCACGAAAGAACACAAGCCTGAACAACCCAGCTGAGGCTTTCCTAAGTCCCTGACCCACACAGACTACCACAGATAATAAAAGGATTGATGCTGTTTTAAGACACTAAGTTTTGGAGTGGTTTGTGATGCTTCAATAGATAACCAGAATAGAGAGAAAACAATAAACAAATAAATAAACATATTTATTAAGTAGTGATAAACACTAGTAAGAAAGGAAAACAAGACAAAAGAATAAGTTGATGCAGGTGTTATCAGGGAAGGCCTCCTTAGGTGGTGAATGTTGCACAGAGACCTAAGAGAAGGAGCCTCATGACTATTTATAGGAAGAGAATTCCCAGAGAAGAGAACAGCAAGTACAAAGGCCTTGAGGCAGGAGTGTGCTTAACATGTTCTAGGTGAAACAGGAAGTAAAGTAGAGGTGGCACATGTTAGAGAAGGAAGGATTAGAGGAAGGAGAGAAGAGAGAGGTGGCAGGCATCTGATCATATGGCATCATTGCAATTAAAGTTAATGCACACAAAACCCTTGCTTACAATGTATCTGGCCTTATTCTAAGCTCTTCACAGAAATTATCTCATTTAATATCACCTCATTGCTCAAGGGAGGTAATGTCATTAACCCCATTTCACACATGAGGAAACAGAAACATTGTAAGGTAATTTGCCCAAGATCACAGGGTTGGTGTGTGGCAGGGCCCAGATTTTAATCCATGTGGTCTGTCTCTAGAACCCACGATCTAACCACAATTCTTTGACGGTATGGCGAGGATTTTCAATCTTATTGTAGGTTCGATGGAAAGCCACTGAAAGTCTGAACATGATTGTGACATGTCCTGACTGACATGTAGCCACGATTTCATGGGCTACTCTGTGGAGAGTAGGCTAGAGGGAGGCAAGGATGGGACCCAAAATGCCTTCCAGGAGACTGCCATAGCCCAAGGAAGGGATGGTGGTGGCAGGAGTTGTGCAGGAAGCAAGGAGTCTGCAGCCTGGGGACACAGATTGAAGCTGACAGGACCTGCTGATGGATAGAAGTGAAAGAAGAATCAAAAACAACTCTCTATATGTTTTAGCATGAAAAACTGGGTAAGCAGCAATGCCATTTAATGAGAAGGGATAGATTCTAGAATCAGTACCTCCAGAGCAGTATTTAAATCTTAGTCATTTCTGCATTGCCCCACCAGTCCCCATCATAGTGCCTAACACATGAAAGGCTCCAATCGATACTACTTGGACAACTGGTCTACTAAGATCTGGGTTGACCTTGCCAATTGTGTTCTATACAAAGATTAAAAGACACAATTTCCCTCTAAAATTATCAAACTACTTCAAAAATCTTTGTCACATGTAGCTTAGCATAGATAATTTTTATCACACCCTCTCCTGGAACTATCTTTTAAGAACTAGGGAAGAAGGAGGGTCAATGAACGGCCTGGATACTTGAATAGAGATGAGACCAGGACCTCCGGAAGTTCTTCGGACAAGCTCAAAAGCCTCCTGAACTCTTGTAGACTTCAAGGGGTGTGCAGAGCACTGAACGTAAAATGACTGGCTTTGACTGAGTGGCTACCCTATTTGGAGTCCTATACCAATTACTTATCATACACCATCTCATTTGATGCCAACAAGTTTGTGTGAGAGGGGCACTGTTGCTTCCTTACAAGTGATACAACTATGCTCACAGGGAACAAATTATTTGCTGGCGATCTCACCACTCATAAGTGACAGAGGTAGTATTTAACCTAAGGTCTATTCAAAAGCTGGTGTGTTTCCACTGTGCCATCCTCTGAAACAGACTACTAAGGTGCAAAGTACCACAGGGGGTCACTAACACAGTGTCCTCCACCTGGCTCTGCCCTGCATGTCCTGGGGATCCTGAGGCCAAGAACTTTCTTTTCATGTTCCTCAGATTCTACCATCTTTAAAAGGAGGATTAGGAATAGGACCCAATATCATCATGTTTTCTGAGGTTATAAAAACTGATGTGTTGGCAGCTGTCCTTGTTATAGCAGCAACCATTATGGCAGACCCCTCTGAGGAATGGGAAAGCAGAGTGCCAGGGACAGAATTGTGTCCCTCCTCCAAATTCATATATTGAAGCTTAACCCCCAAAGTGACTATATTTGGCTATGGGTCTTTAGGAGGTAATTAAGATTAAATAAGGTCATAAAGGTGGGGACCTCATCCAATAAGATAAGTGCCCTTATAAGAAGAAACAACAGAGAGCCCCCCACTCCTCTCTCTCTCTCCACATGTTTGGAGGAAAAGCCATGTGATGCCAAAGCAGTGCCTGAAAGCCAGGAAGATAGTCCTCAGAAAACCAGCCAGCACCCTGATCATGGACTTCCCAGCCTCCAAGAACTATGAAAAAATGAATTTCTGTTGTCTGTGCCACCTAGTCTCTGGTCTTTAGTTATGACAGTCCAAGGAAACTAGAACACAGTTGCATGCCATGCTTTCTCTCTCACTGCTCAGACTTTCCTGACAGGGTTTCCTACCTCCTGTTCTCCCAGGACCCTCTACTCTGAACACACATGTGTTCACTCTAGTCCCAATAAAAGCAAAGCAAACATCTCTGGAATTCAAAACAGCCGTGGACTGCAGCCTCTTATTTTAATGATTCTAATTTATCTCCAGCATTATCAATAATAAATCAAACTAAGTGGAATTAAAACAACTTTCCCTGCAGCTGTGTCATGTTCTGTTGGAAAAGACCCCTTTTGAAAGGCTGTATTGATCTCCAAACACCTCAGCCTGCCATCAAGGAGCAGGTTCCTTGGGATGGTGCCCAGTGACTTTCCTCCATGAAAGAAGATGCTTTCTGTTTGTGCCCAGCATTCACTGCACATACACCATTCTCAGCACACATGCACATCACCTTGTTTAAGCCTATGGAGTTGGAATGAGTAGGACCCCATTTTACTGGTGAGGAAACAGAGACACAGAGGCATTCCTTAATGTGAATTAATAGCTGCAGAACAAATAGAAAAATATCTTGTCAATTAATCAATAATCACAGTTATTATTATTTATCTATTAGGGTGTTTTTCTGGGTCCTTACTGATACTTACGAGCTGAACTTAAAGTGGACTAAGAATGGCATTGAATGTATTGCCTCCTGCTCAGCCAGTTGAATAATTGTAAATGATGGTCGATAGAGTTAAATGTTCTTGAATCCACAAAACTTAAAGGCACATCATGCAGCCTGAAGGCCTCATTTGGAAAATGAAGAAGATACAGTTAAAGAGGCTACAGAGTCATTGGAGGTCACACTAGCACCTGTCAGCAAAATCAGGGTGAGAAGCCCAGTCTCTCAAAGACCCGATTCTCCCTCGCCACGTCCCTTCCTGACTTCCCTCCCAGGACAGCAGTGGCCCGTGTGTTGCACTCCACAGTTTCAATGGTGCTTTCATAGATGTTACTGCTTTTTGGTCCCTGTTGAGGGTTGAAATGTGGCCCCACCCCAAAATATATATTTGACAGTCCTCACCTCTCCAGTACCTATAAATGTGACCTTCTTTGAAAATAGGGTCTTTGCAGCATGGTACTGACATAAAAACAGACACATAGACCAGTGGAACAGAGTAGAGAGCCCAGATATGGACCCTCAACTCTATGGGCAAATAATCTTCGACAAAACAGGAAAAAATATACAGTGGAAAAAAGACAGTCTCTTCAATAAATGGTGCTGGGAAAACTGGACAGCTATATGTAGAAGAGTGAAACTCGACCATTCTCTTACACCATACACAAAGATAAACTCGAAATGGATAAAAGACCTCAACATGAGACAGGAATCCATCAGAATCCTAGAGGAGAATATAGGCAGTAACCTCTTCGATATCAGCCACAGCAACTTCTTTCAAGATATGTCTCCAAAGGCAAAGGAAACAAAAGCGAAAATGAACTTTTGGGACTTCATCAAAATCAAAAGCTTCTGCACAGCAAAGGAAACAGTTAACAAAACAAAGAGGCAACCCACGGAATGGGAGAAGATATTTGCAAATGACAGTACAGACAAAAGGTTGATATCCAGGATCTATAAAGAACTCCTCAAACTCAACACACACAAAACAGACAATCACATAAAAAAATGGGCAGAAGATATGAACAGACACTTCTCCAATGAAGACGTACAAATGGCTATCAGACACATGAAAAAATGTTCATCATCACTAGCCATCAGGGAGATTCAAATTAAAACCACATTGAGATACCACCTTACACCAGTTAGAATGGCCAAAATTAGCAAGACAGGAAACAACATGTGTTGGAGGGGATGTGGAGAAAGGGGAACCCTCTTACACTGTTGGTGGGAATGCAAGTTGGTGCAACCACTTTGGAGAACAGTGTGGAGATTCCTCAAGATATTAAAAATAGAGCTTCCCTATGACCCTGCAATTGCACTACTGGGTGTTTACCCCAAAGATACAGATGTAGTGAAAAGAAGGGCCATCTGTACCCCAATGTTTATAGCAGCAATGGCCACGGTCGCCAAACTGTGGAAAGAACCAAGATGCCCTTCAATGGACAAATGGATAAGGAAGATGTGGTCCATATACACCATGGAGTATTATGCCTCCATCAGAAAGGTTGAATACCCAACTTTTATAGCAACATGGACAGGACTGGAAGAATGCTGAGTGAAATAAGTCAAGCAGAGAGAGTCAATTATCATATGGTTTCACTTATTTGTGGAGCATAACAAATAGCATGGAGGACAAGGGGAGTTAGAGAGGAGAAGGGAGTTAAGGGAAATTGGAAGGAGAGGTGAACTATGAGAGACTATGGACTCTGAAAAACAATCTGAGGGTTTTGAAGGGGCGGGGGGTGGGAGGTTGGGGGAACCAGGTGGTGGGTATTGGAGAGGGCACGGATTGCATGGAGCACTGGGTGTGGTGCAAAAACAATGAATACTGTTATGCTGAAAATAAATTTAAAAATTAAAAAAAAACTTCAAAAAAAAAAGAAAATAGGGTCTTTGTAGATGCCATCAAGTTAAGATGAATTCCTACTGGATTAGGGTGGATCTTAATCCAATACAACTATTTTCCTTGTAAGAAGAGGAGAAGACACAGAGATACGCAAGGAGAAAACAGCCATGGGACCACAGAGGCAGACACTGGAGGGATGTGTCTTCAAACCAGGGGATGCTGAGGACTGACAGCAACACCAGAAGCCAAGAGAAAGACATGGAACAGACTGTCTCCTAGAACCTTTAGAGATAGCATGGCCCTGCTTCCCCCCTTGATTGATGACTTTGTGCTTCTGGAATAGCAAGGGAATAATTTTCTGTTGTTGGAAGCCACCTAGTTCAGGACTTTGTTATAGCAGCGTTAGCAAAGGAATACCACCACCAAAGCAGATATGGGGGGTAAGACCCTCCGTGCCTTGTAGGCAGAGCTGGAGCTCATAGGTATGAATGGTGAAGCTATAGCTAACTCTCCTCCCTCATTATTCCCCACCATGCTCTCCAGGCACCCTGGGCCCCTTTTCTTAAACCCACCCAGGCCTTGGTACTTGTTCTGCTTTCTGGGGACACTTCTCCCAGAACTTCAAACTCCTGCTTCTTTCCTCCCTCCTGGTAGGCCTCCCAGGCACCACACAGCCTGAATCCCACTCCATGCATTCGCTCCTCCCCCTTCTGCATCACATCTGTAGGCACCTGGAATGACCTTACTTATTACATCACACCTGTCGGCACCTGGAATGACCTTGCTTATTGCTTGTTCACATGATCAGTGTCCCTCTCCCCAGAAGAAAGTTTCCTTCTTGAGGAGGTGGAATTCCATCAGCTCCATCCATTGCTGTCTCCTCAGATGGGAGCGCATCATCAATCTTCAGTAAGTATCTGCCAATGGTTTGGAAAGAGCACAGCTTTGGGATAAGACCTGCATTCATAATTCAGCTCTGCCTTCGTCAATTTGGTGACCTCACTCGTGTGTGAAACTTCCTCCATGCTCGGTTTCTTCATCTGTCCAGGGGGGCCAAGAATAACCAGTATCTGATGAGCTCTTCAATACGCCAGGTGTTGTTCTCACCACTTTAAAGACACTAACTCATTTAAACTAACTCATTAAACCCTATGCTGAAGGGATGGTGTTTATGCCCATTTTACAGCAGGTGAAACAGAGAGAGAAGTGACCTGCCCAGCAGTCCCATGGTGGGCTGGGATTTTGCTTGTTGTTTGGCCAAAGTACCCACCCTTGAGCATCATACTTTGTTCTTCCAAGGATGCCCCCAAAGGTGTTTCTCTAGTTAGATGGTAGGGAGTGGGGGACTGGAAACCAAACATGTCCAGCACTGAGAGTGGCCTCTAGCATATAATTAATGCTTGATGAGTAGAAATTTAGTTGGTTTTGTTGCAACCCTTCCTCTAACACCAAAATCCAATGGTTTCTTACCTCCTTCATCAGTTCTGCAATGATCTGTCCTTTATAGCATCCTACTCTCCAGCCATAGAACTGAGCAGGTAATTTCTCAGGTGCCTAATTTGGCTCAGGGGGCCTGAGCCAATGCTGGGTTCCACAGAGTTCTGTTCCACTCAACAAACTCCCTCTGAGCACCAACCACTCCTCTGGAACCATGGCAACCAGGACCCAGTACACAGAGCTTCAACCCCCATCCGATCTGCCCAGCTACTCTTTTCCAACTCAGGTCAGCAGAGGAGGAGGGGGAAACCCAATCCTGAAAACACCAGCCACAGCACACCCTCCCTGGGAACAGCTCACTTTAGGGTCAGAGGCACAAGCTCTGGTCCAGGAACCAGAAGATGTGGACTCAAATCCCCAGGAGAAAGAATAAGATCATAGGACACTGACTTTAGGGTCAGACAGATATGGGTTACAATACAAATCTGCTTACTGGCCATATTGTTTTTGTAAGTCCCTTGACCTCCATAAGCCTGTTTTTCCATTGTAAAATGAGGGCTATCATAATGCCTACTTTGTAGGGCTTCTGAAGGATTATGTGTAACATGCACGTCTAAGTACTCCATAAACGGCAGATGTTATTACTACTCTTATTACTAGTGATGTAATCTTGAGTAAGTCACTTAATCTCCTTGAGCGCTGCTTTCTCATCTATAAAACAGGGATAATAATTCTTAATTTTAAAGAGAAGTTTGGAGGAATCTAAACGAAATTCGTATGTTGAAAGCCACAGATACCAGAGAGTGGGTGGTTGCACGACGTTGTGAATGAATTTAATGCCACCTAATTATACACTTGAAAATGGTTAAAATGGTAAATTTTATGTTGTGTCTACTTTGCCACAATAAAAAGATTAAAAATTAAGCAACAGCAACCAATACATCCATACCAGTTGGGATTCCTGGTTATAAACGACAGAGCCCACTCTGGCGAGTTGAGCAGAAGAGGAATTTACTAAAGAATGTCAGGACGCCCATTTCCGGGGGGGGGGCCAGAAAGTCATTCTCAGAGGCTGCATAGCCAAGAGCAACACCCACATTATGGTACAGATCAGCACTGGCAAAGACTCCACAATGTCATACAGGTGGGAGCAGCAGAGGTCAGCGTTGCTAGAACCCCACCAGGCTGGACACACCATGTGCACCTGAGTGCATGCTACATGGGCCTCTGTTTCTCCATTCCACTCCCTTGAAAATCCAGGCTTTGCACAGACCCTCCTGACTATCCACATCAAGGTCCAATACTAGGACCCTTGGGATCGCTGGCTGGGATAGCAGGTACCTCCGGGTCCAACCTTAGGAAGGCATGGATGTCCATTATGGAAGTTCTCCAAGTTTAGGGGAAGTGTGTAAAGAGACCAGACCACCAAAAATTCCCTTCAAGTCCATTTCAAGGTTTTAAAAGCCAAGCAGACTCGGGTTTCAGTATCAGTTGTGGCACGGCAAGCCATATTAACCATGGTAAATAACCTCTCTGATTCTGTTTTCTCATCTGTTATAAAGGAGTATTATTATCTCCTTTCAGAGTTTGTTTTTAAGACATTTATTTGTTTAAGAGAGAGAAAAAAAGAGAGTAGCGGAGGGGCAGAGGGAGAGAGAGAGAGAATCGCCAGCACAGAGCCCGATGTGGGGCTCAATCTCACAACCCTGAGCCGAAATCAGAAGTCAGACGCTTAACAGACTGAGCCACCCAGATGCCCTCACAGTATTTTTTTAATATTGAAAATAACACAATCGGGCATATCATAGGTCCTTCCTTCATAAACCCAGCAAATCCAATAAAACAACTAGACAAGAAAAGTTTTTGACAATGTACCACCCCAAATGGCCAAAATACTAGAGATCCCTGACATGGGCTATTGTCCCCTCATGAACACTCCAGAGATCCTCCTCACAAAGACAGTGGCAATCCTGCGGCCACCTTCGGGCTTCCAGGTAAAACACAGCAGATATGGCAGCCCCGGAAGAGAAGCCACCTGTGGGGGTGGATGAGATAGTCCTGCCCAGGTGAGGCTGAGCAGGTGGGAGGTACTTCCGTCAGCTGACACACACCCTACACCACACAGAAGCAGAGAAAATTCTAGATTATGCCTCAACGAAGGGACTAATTACTGTCATAACCTTAATTAAGTGCCAGACCTCACACAGTCCAGTCTTGGGGTGCCTCATATGGAGTCCTAGAGTCAAAGGTATTTCCAATCTGCTTCTGCATCTCTCAAAGAGCATTACAGAAGTCTCAAATCCTAAAACACAGCCACCCTTTTTAAGTTCCTCCCCAGCCCCCATGGTCTCCAAGCCTCCATGCTCAGCAGTGGCCTCAAAGCCTCTTCTTCTATCCTGTCCTCTTCCATCAGGACTCCCCAAATCACCGGCAGGGTTCTCCTTCTCTCACTATTCCCTGTTCTTCTCCCAAGTCTCTCTCAAAGCTTTCCAAACCAGATCTCTCAGCCCAGCTCCCCTGCTTTCTCCAGGTGAGCAACTAGATCAGTCTGCACTGTGTGTGTGTGTGTGTGTGTGTGTGTGTTTGGGGCAGAGTTGCAAAATAACCCACCAGACAATGCTAGATGTTTCCTTAGTGCAGAGGGAAAGAGGACATGGCTATGCATCCATTAACAGTTTTGTCTCCATTATATACATTTTCATGATACTGAGTAAACCTGAGAGTGAAGTTTGTCAATGACAAGGGTCTGCCAACCACTTCAGGTTGGGGTTTGCATGTCAGAATTCTCTATGGTAGATGGAGAAAATGGTCACAATGCTTTCCAGCTTCTCCCACTAAGAAGAGGCATCTGTTTCCCACCTCTTGCTCTGGAATGGCCCCCGTGTCTGAGTTTGGCCAACAGAATATGGCGGGTGTGGTGTTGTGTGAGTCCTGAGCCCAAGTCTCGGTCGGGGATGCAGCCTTTGCTTTTGTGGCTTTGGCAACCTTGAGACGTGTATAAGCAAGTCCAAGAGAACCTGCTGGGGGAGAGGAGATGGTGGTCCCGTCACCCCCACTGCCCAGACGACGGCTGCCCAACCCCCAGGGAACAGAGCCATCCAGCTGCCCAACAGCTACCCACAGCACGTGAGACTAGTCACGACCAGAAGAAATTAAATATTCACTGGAGCATGGCCTCACATGCCAGTCCACAGAACCACGAGCCAATACATGACTGCTGTTTCAAGTCATGAAGTTTTGGGGTAATCTGTTACATAGCAAAACTGAATGACAATATATGGTACCTCAAAACATCAGGGTTTGAGGTTCTACAGGAGGCATCTGAACAAGGGCCTGCCTGCCATGAAAAAGGCCCCCTGCCATCTATGGGTGTGGGGTACTCACAGGTCTCTCAGGGAACCCTTCCCTGCACCTGCCTGTCTGAGCCTCTGGAAGTGGCAGGAATGTTTTATTTGCTGCTTCTACCGCCCTGTACAAGCCAGTACAACCCTGGGTAAGTTTTGTTTCCATTCCTCCCTCTTGCCATTTCCCTTTATCACACAAACATATCAAAAAGGAAAAATGATTCATTTCTGCAAGTCAGCAAAGCGCTAGAGTTGGCCGTTGGTAAGTTCGTCTTACAGCAAAGACAGCTGCTGAAAGTGCTAGGTTCCATGGACTGCGGTGCTTCAGGATGCTTTTCTGATAAAAGAAGCAGCCTAGGACCCCTGGCAGGAGGCAGCCCTGTCCTCACTGACAAATATTAGGCCCTGCGAGTCAAGGAGATTTTATGGCACTCCCCCGTGGTATGATGAGAGCTGTAGTGAACGTCCTAGCTTCAGGGACTGCCTCTTCCTCCCTCCACAAACTGCCAGGCTGATACCGAAATTCTACCATCCAGTCTCATTTTGTGTCATGAAAAACGCTCTGACATTAAAAAGTATACAATCTGGGGTGCCTGGGTGGCTCAGTGGGTTAAGCCTCTGCCTTCAGCTCAGGTCCTCATCTCAGGGTCCTGGGATCAAGCCCCAAGTTGGACTCTCTGCTCAGCAGGGAGCCTACTTCCTCTCTCTCTCTCTCTCTCTGCATGCCTCTCTGCCTACTTGTGATCTCTAGCTCTCCATCAAATAAATAAATAAAATCTCAAAAAAAAAAAGTATACAGTCTGTACAACAAAACCACCATAAAGAAAGTTGAAAGGTGACAGACTGGTACATGTTTGCAAAGCATATGACCTACAAAAGATTGGGGTCTAGAATATATAAAGAGTTTCTACAAGTCACTAACAAAAGGACAAACAATTCAGAACAATGATGGATAAAAGCCATAAACAACAAATCATGGACGTGTTCACCTGAATGGCCAATAAACACATGACAACAAGCTCAGCCTCGTCAGGAGCCAGGGAGCGGTAAACAGCAAGCAATTATAAGATATCAACTCACTCCCTACCAGACAGGCAAAAATCATTACAGAGAGGAGCACAAATTGGCACAGCCACTTTGGTGAAAAATTCAGGACCACTTAGTGAATTTGAAGAAGCACATACCCTAAGACCCAGCCATTCCACATCCCAGATCTAAAAAAAAAAAAAAAAAAGCCTCTTACACATGTGCACAGATGACATGCCCTAGGGGGTCCACAGTGGTACTGTTTATAGTAGCAAAAAATTGGAAACCACCTAAATATCCATTTAGAGAGGAAATAATAAATAAATCATGGTATATTCATACAATGGAATTCTATACCGGTCTTAAAATGAATGGATTAAATTTGCATGTATCATCATGAATAAAGTATAATGTTGATATACAAAGCAAATTGTGGAAGGTTATTTAGTTTATGTAAAATGTTAAAACCCCAGAACAATCCAAGATATATTATAAAAGTATAAAATCATGGACTATCTACCAACATCCGGAGAGTCACCTCTGGGGAGGAAGGAAGGGGTCTTCCAGCAGTATCAAGAGCATTTTCTTTCTTTAGAAAAGAATCAGAAGAAAAGGCAAAACACCAACCTCGTTAAACCAGATGATGGATGCACAGCTGTTTGTAATTTTATTCTCAATACTTTTCATTCATTCATGCACTCGTTCATTCATCCCGCAAGTATTTATTGAGTACCTGCTGGGTGTCAGGCACTGCCCTAGGCACTAGGACACGGCTGTGAACAAGGCATGAGGACTGACTTCTGGAGCTGACATTAGTGAGGATGGGCTGACATTAAATGAATGAGTCCGACTTATTAAATTGTCAGGTGGTGATAAGAAAAATAAAGCAAGGAAGGTCGATACGGAATAAAGGCATCAAGAAAAGGCAGAAGGCTGAAAGTGGAAAGCCACAAAAAACATGGAGGAACAGTGGAGATGGAGGAGGAGAGAGTGAACATGGAGATATGAGGAGAGAGTGAACCTCAAGATGGCCAGGGGAGAACCCCCCGGAGAGAGGAATGACAGCTGTGAAGGTTCAAGGCTGATACAGTGCCTCAAAGGTGGGCTGGAGCAGAGGGAGAAGCAAGAGACCCATCCAAAAGGCAACAGGGCAAGATGGGGCCATCACAAATTATTTAAATAGTTCATACTTTTTGACAGGGAAAGGAAGAAAGGGATAGAAAGAGAGAGGGCTTTCCAAATTATGTCTGGTTGAGTGCAAACAAAACTACAATTAGCCAATACATATTTAAAAATTTGATGAAGTCCCCAAAACTTTGAATTCTCTGCTAAGCACAGTGACATTTCAAGAAGGGGATAGAGCCACATGCTGGAGTCACCCAGGATGCTTGAAAACTTCTGGATGTCCAGGATGCATCCTGAGAGCTTAAATCAGACCCTCTGGAGTTGAAGTCAAGCACAGATAGACACTAAAGACCTTTTGGGGATCCCAGCATGCGGCGAAGTTGAGGAACCAAGGGAAAAGAATATGCCAGGTATCTCTAACCTCGTTGACTAGGGAGACCTTCTCATTTTCATTTTATTTTTCACAGACTTTTCCAATCACAGGATTAGGTTTCCCAGCACAATATAGGTTCATGAAATGTGACTCCACTGTTTTGTTTTTGTTTTAAAAAAAAAAAAAAAAAAAGGTTTTTAATTTTTTTGTATTTATTTTATTTTATTTTTTCAGTGTTCCAAGATTCATTGTTTATGCATCACACCCAGTCCTCCATGCAATACATGCCCTCCTTAATACCCACCACCAGGCTCACCCATCCTCCCTACCCACCTCCCCTCCAAAACCCTCAGTTTGTTTCTCAGAGTCCACAGTCTCTCATGGTTTGTCTCCCTCTCTGATTTCCCCCAACTCACTTTTCCTTTCCTTCTCCTAATGTCTTCCATGTTATTCCTTAGGCTCCACAAGTAAGTGAAACCATATGATAATTGGCTTTTTCTGATTGACTTATTTCACTCAGCATAATCTCCATGAGACAGGAAACAAGTGTTGGAGAGGATGTAGAGAAAGGGGAACCTCTTACACTGTTGGGGGGAATGCAAGTTGGTGCAGCCACTTTGGAAAACAGTGTGGAGACTCCTTAAAAAATTAAAAATAGAGCTTCCCTATGACCCTGCAATTGCACTACTGAGTATTTACCCCAAAGATACAGATGTAGTGAAAAGAATGGCCAAATGCACCCCAATGTTCATAGCAACAGTGTCCATAATCGCCGAACCGTGGAAAGGCCAAGATGCCCTTCAACAGACAAATGGATTAAGAAGATATGGTCCAACAGTGTAAGAGGGTTCCCCTTTCTCCACATCCCCTCCAACACATGTTGTTTCCTGTCTTGCTAATTGTGGCCATTCTAACTGGTGTAAGGTGGTATCTCAATGTGGTTTTAATTTGAATCTCCCTGATGGCTAGTGATGATGAACATTTTTTCATGTGTCTGATAGCCATTTGTATGTCTTCATTGGAGAAGTGTCTGTTCATCTCTTCTGCCCATTTTTTTGTCAACAGACGAATGGATAAGGAAGATGTGGTCCATATACACTATGGAGTATTATGCCTCCATCAGAAAGGATGAATACCCAACTTTTGTAGCAACATGGACGGGACTGGAAGAGATTATGCTGAGTGAAATAAGTCAAGCAGAGAGAGTCAATTATCATATGGTTTCACTTATTTGTGGAGCATAACAAATAGCATGGAGGACATGGGGAGTTAGGAGAAGGGAGTTGGAGGAAATTGGAAGGGGGAGGTGAACAATGAGAGACTATGGACTCTGAAAAACAATCTGAAGGGTTTGAAGAGGTGGGGGGGTGGGAGGTTGGGGGAACCAGGTGGTGGGTATTAGAGAGGGCACGGATTGCATGGAGCACTGGGTGTGGTACAAAAACAATGAATACTGTTATGCTGAAAATAAATTTTAAAAAATGATTTAAAAAAAAAGAAGAAGATATGGTCCATATATACAATGGAGTATTATGCCTCCATCACAAAGTAAGAATACCCAACTTTTTTATCAGCATGGATGGGGGCGGGGTGGTGCCTGGGTGGCTCAGTGGGTTAAAGCCTCTGCCTTCGGCTCAGGTCATGGTCTCAGGATCCTGGGATCAAGCCCTGCATCCGGCTTTCTGTTCAGCAGGGAGGCTCTTCCCCGTCTCTCTCTGCCTGCCTTTCTGCATGCTTGTGATCTCTGTCTCTGTCAAATAAATAAATAAATCTCTCTTTTAAAAAATGGATGGGACTGGAGGGAAAACTTGTTTTTAAAAAGCAGCATATTTCTGGTCATTAAACAAAATCCAGGTGAAGCACTTAAAACAGTGCCTGGCCTATCGTAAGGCCTCAGTGAATACATATTACTATTATGTTGTTACTGCTGCTGCTGTTGTGGTTGTTTATACGTTAGCATGAAGATATCTGCTCCGTTCCTGAAAATAGATCTTCATTAGGGCATTAAAACATTTGTTAAGAATATCAGTAGAGTCCTGGAATATGCCAGGAACTTTATGTGTTTTCAGGCCAAAGACCTTGGTTTAAAGATGAGGGAACAGAGGCTCAGAACAGTGAAGCAACCAGCCCAAGGTCACAGAGCTCATTAGTGGCAGAACTCAGGCTACGTGTGTGGCTGTCACCTACCCCTGACTTTAAAATATCTTTTTGTTCTTCCCTGATATGTAAAGGTCGTTTTGAATTTTAGGCTTGTGTCAAGAAACACAAAAATAAGAGAACCAGATGCTTCTCTGGGCTCCTCTGGAAGAACTAATCTTTCCCCTTCTCTGGGCTTCCACAGCCTTTGTATACACCTCCACAACAGCTCTTCCCACACCACTTGACAGCCGGGGTTAGGATTCAGCTGACAATCAGGGACTGAGGCAGCCTCCCATGTATACATCTGAGGACCAAGGCATTAAATCCTGCTGTGTGTAGGGGCTAAAACGTATGGACTGTGGATTTGCTGGGAATGTTACCCACCCTTGTGAGAGGGATGACGGGGTAGGGGGCAGAAAGGCAGTGCGTCCCAGTGGTTAAGAAGGGGTCTGGAGACAGAGTCCTCAGGTTCGAATCCAGGGTTGAGGTCTTTGGTTGCTGTGTGACCCTGGAGGATTTTCTGGACCTCTCTGTGCCTCCATCCTCTTACCTGTAAATCAAAGGCAGTAACAGTATCTTCTGCACAGGGTGGAGAGGATTAATATATGCAAAGTTTCTAGAACAATGCCCCCCCCCCATACCTAAGCACTAAATAAATGTTAGCTGTTAGTGTCGTGTTACGGGTAAAAACTGACCAGCTTAAACACACAGAAATGGAACACAGATCCCTGGTTGCCAGGGGCTGGTGGGGGGCGGGGGAGAATGAGGAGCAACGGCCTAATGGGTGTAATATTTCCTTTCGAGGTGATAAAATGTTTTGGAACCAGACAGAGATGGTGCTTGCACAACATTATGAATGCATTAAATGCCACTGAAATGTTCACCATAAAATGGCTAATTTTATGTTATGTGAATTTTACCTCCACAACAACAACAAAAGTTTTGAGAAAAGAAAACAAGCCAACCTCTGTTCTCCAACCCAATCTAAACCTCAATCTAAACTCTATTTACTCATCTGTCAAAAGGAATGATGATAAGACCTTGACCACAGGTCATACGAGAGAGGTAAAATAGGTAATTATGTAAAGTAGGCCGTGCACTTGTCACATAGTGAATGGTAAAGAAATGACACTGATTAGTCTTTGAGTATAAGGGCTAAAGCAGTAAGCACCTCCGGAAATGACCATCTCTGCCTTTTCATGGAGAGAATGGATGTATGCCCCCCTTCGTTGGAGGACTGTCAAAGCACATGTCAGTCCTGTAAAAATTATGGGGGCATTCTCCAAGATCAACCTTCCGAGATTCATCTGGGAAATCCATGCTCTGAAAGTCAAAAATGTTCACCCTTCCCTGCTTTAGAATACAGTTAGAGATTTAGCAAGTATTTGAAATAAACCTGTTGATTACAATCAAACACATTACTAAACAGAGGAATTTCTGTCCTGCTCTACTTGGATACAAGGAAACAGCTCCTACACCAACGTGTGAAGTCACAGCTCTGGAAACACCTTTGATGGAGATTGTCCCAGCAGAAGGAATTTCTTGCATGCTGTCTCTGTGCAGTGTTCAGTTTTGTTTAAAAAGAAGTCACCCAGGAATTTCTATAACACCTGTTCTGGCCTGGGGGAGGAAGATGGCTTTAATTAAAGAGACAAGTGTCTACACCATCCTCTGTAATTTGGTCAAATTGCAACAGAAGGATGGGAAGAAAAAAAACACACAGAGAAATATTTAAGATCTAAACCATAAAGCCAACAAAAAGACAGAAATATTATAAATGGAAGACCAGGTGCGCTATTTCCAAATTATGCTGAACTGAGCCCAAATCCCTAACGTCTCGTTTTGTACCGGCTATCCAAACAGATGTCTTAGCCTTCAGAAAAAATTGCTAAAAATGGAAGTACAAATCCTCACTGAGCTGTTGCTTTGCCCAAACCTCCTGCCGGCATTAAAACCATCAGCAACAGACGGAAGTTGAAGCAGAATGCCAGAGTGTGTCGTGAAACTTTTCTTGCTCACCTACTACGTATCAGGAAACATGCTAAAAAAGTTAGCAATTATGACTCCACTTAATCCTTAAAATAAGTCTGTGAGGTAGAATTTATTAACCCATTTTTTTTAAGGTGCAAGAAACAAGCTCAAAGCCCACAGCCAGGGCTGGTCGCATAGGTGTGTGGTCTGCACAGTCATACAGGGTCTGGACTTGGTTTCATGATCTGCTGTCAACTGTTTCCAAATTCTCAATTTTTTAATGAGAGCCCTGTATTTTTATTTTGCATGGGGTCCTATGAGTTACGTATCACATCCTGTCACTGGACACGGTGACGTATCCATAGGTCCCCTCCTACCTAATGCATGTCCCAAGGCACTAGGATAGACCCCTGTGGTGGCTACTCTGTCTCTCATCTCAGAGATCCAGGCTTGCAGGAAGGATAAAAGGAAATGATGGTCATAGGGAAGCTCTATTTTTAATTTCTTGAGGAATCTCCACACTGTTCTCCAAAGTGGCTGCACCAACTTGCATTCCCACCAACAGTGAAATGACCATCTCTGCCTTTTCATGGAGAGAATGGATGTATGCCCCCCTTCGTTGGAGGACTGTCAAAGCACATGTCAGTCCTGTAAAAATTATGGGGGCATTCTCCAAGATCAACCTTCCGAGATTCATCTGGGAAATCCATGCTCTGAAAGTCAAAAATGTTCACCCTTCCCTGCTTTAGAATACAGTTAGAGATTTAGCAAGTATTTGAAATAAACCTGTTGATTACAATCAAACACATTACTAAACAGAGGAATTTCTGTCCTGCTCTACTTGGATACAAGGAAACAGCTCCTACACCAACGTGTGAAGTCACAGCTCTGGAAACACCTTTGATGGAGATTGTCCCAGCAGAAGGAATTTCTTGCATGCTGTCTCTGTGCAGTGTTCAGTTTTGTTTAAAAAGAAGTCACCCAGGAATTTCTATAACACCTGTTCTGGCCTGGGGGAGGAAGATGGCTTTAATTAAAGAGACAAGTGTCTACACCATCCTCTGTAATTTGGTCAAATTGCAACAGAAGGATGGGAAGAAAAAAAACACACAGAGAAATATTTAAGATCTAAACCATAAAGCCAACAAAAAGACAGAAATATTATAAATGGAAGACCAGGTGCGCTATTTCCAAATTATGCTGAACTGAGCCCAAATCCCTAACGTCTCGTTTTGTACCGGCTATCCAAACAGATGTCTTAGCCTTCAGAAAAAATTGCTAAAAATGGAAGTACAAATCCTCACTGAGCTGTTGCTTTGCCCAAACCTCCTGCCGGCATTAAAACCATCAGCAACAGACGGAAGTTGAAGCAGAATGCCAGAGTGTGTCGTGAAACTTTTCTTGCTCACCTACTACGTATCAGGAAACATGCTAAAAAAGTTAGCAATTATGACTCCACTTAATCCTTAAAATAAGTCTGTGAGGTAGAATTTATTAACCCATTTTTTTTAAGGTGCAAGAAACAAGCTCAAAGCCCACAGCCAGGGCTGGTCGCATAGGTGTGTGGTCTGCACAGTCATACAGGGTCTGGACTTGGTTTCATGATCTGCTGTCAACTGTTTCCAAATTCTCAATTTTTTAATGAGAGCCCTGTATTTTTATTTTGCATGGGGTCCTATGAGTTACGTATCACATCCTGTCACTGGACACGGTGACGTATCCATAGGTCCCCTCCTACCTAATGCATGTCCCAAGGCACTAGGATAGACCCCTGTGGTGGCTACTCTGTCTCTCATCTCAGAGATCCAGGCTTGCAGGAAGGATAAAAGGAAATGATGGTCATAGGGAAGCTCTATTTTTAATTTCTTGAGGAATCTCCACACTGTTCTCCAAAGTGGCTGCACCAACTTGCATTCCCACCAACAGTGTAAGAGGGTTCCCCTTTCTCCACATCCCCTCCAACACGTTTTTTCCTGTCTTGCTAATTTTGACCATTCTAACTGGTGTAAGGGTACTTACCCCAAAGATACAGATGTAGTGAAAAGAAGGGCCATCTGTACCCCAATGTTTATAGCAGCAATAGCCACGGTCACCAAAATGTGGAAAGAACCAAGATGCCCTTCAACAGACGAATGGATAAAGAAGATGTGGTCCATATACACCATGGAGTATTATGCCTCCATCAGAAAGGATGAATACCCAACTTTTGTAGCAACATGGATGGGATTGGAAGAGATTACGCTGAGTGAAATAAGTCAAGCAGAGAGAGTCAATTATCATATGGTTTCACTTATTTGTGGAGCATAACAAATAAGATGGAGGACAAGGGGAGATGGAGAGGAGAAGGGAGTTGAGGGAAATTGGAAGGAGAGGTGAACCGTGAAAGACTATGTTCTCTGAAAAACAACCTGAGGGTTTTGAAGGGGCGGGGGGTGGGAGGTTGGGGGAACCAGGTGGTGGGTATTAGAGAGGGCACGTATTGCAAGGAGCACTGGGTGTGGTGCAAAAACAATGAATACTGTTACGCTGAAAAGAAATAAAAAATTTAAAAAAAAAAGGAAATTATGGAGTGACACCAGCTGCCTGACAGTTTACAATGTTCCAGGCGCTCGGGAGGGACTCTAGGCTAAGGTTATGGCCCAAGGGCTAAATCTGGCTCACCACCTGAGTTTTACAACCCACAACCTAAGAATGTTAAATATTTGGAGAGCAAGACTTTAAATAATATTTCATTACACATGAACACTGTATGAATTCAAATCTCAGTGTCCATATGGAAAGTTTTATTGGACACAACCACGTGTGTTCATTTAAAATCACCTATGGCTGCTTTCAGCTACTGTTGGGTGTTACGGAAGAGACCCTATGGCCCAATAGCCTAAAATATTTACTATCTTCCCCCTTACAGAAAGGGTTTGTCAACCCCTGTTCCAGATGTTTGATGAGTGCATGAACGCGTGAACAAATGGTTTTAGGAAATCATCATTAGTATTATATTCATACAATGTCAGTGCAGCTTAATAAAAAGTCCAAAACTCAGAAATAGTACCCAATCCTTCAGGATTACTCAAATGTTTTAGAAAGCAGACCATTTAAATTCCAGATCTCTTTCATTTCTCATCTATGGTTTGTTGGTTGCAACTATGGCCCCTGCTCTTCCCCTCTCCATATATGTGCTCCTTGCAGCTCCTCCCACAAAGGGGTGCAATTGAGTTCCCTACCCTCAGAGCCCAGGCTGGACTTGGGACTTCCTTTAGGCAAAAGAAGTGAAAGGGTACCAGTTTGGAGCCCAGGTTTTAAGAAGCCTATGGGCTTCCACTTGCCCTCTGGGAAGCCTGCCTGAAAGGGCTCCCTGAGAAAAAAGCAGAACTCACCCACCATAGAATGAGAACCCACATGCAAAGGAGAAAGGGCAGCTTAGTCATCCTCGCTGAGTCCCCAGCAAGAGCCCACCCACACCAGCGAAGTCATCCCACCGGCCTGTGCTTGCCCATAGACATAGTGAGCCTCCACCAAGCCCATCCCAGATCAGCAGAACCTCCAAGTCAATCCATAGACTTGTGTACAAAAATATGTGTTTATTGCAGGATGCCACAGTGCCTTTGGGGTGCACTATGCAGGACTATTGTGCCACTAGGTAACTGATACACCACCCCTTCTCTATCTACTCATACGCATTTTCCTTCCCCACCATCATCTGTAGAGGAGCAGTAGCAATGAACATTTATCCAACCATAATAATAATAGCAGTAAGAACTGCCTTGGACATTTACTACACACTAGACAATGTATTAAATTTTTTCCCAGATCTTCTTATTTAATCCTCACAATGGTCTTGGCAGGTTTTGTACCGTAGGCAGCTTCTAGGATGGCGCTTAGTGTCATCTGCTTCCTGGTATTCATGCCCTTATATAATCTCTTCCCCTGGAGTGTTGGCCAGGGCTAGTGACTCGCACAAAGATGATAGGATGTCACTTGTGAGATCGGGTTACAAGAAGATGATGACATCCATCATACTCACCCACTCTTGCTCTTTCTAGCTCACTCTGATGGAAGCAGCTGCCACATTGTGGGCTGCTCTGTAGAGAACCGTGTGGGAAGGAACTGAGAGAGGTCTCCCACCAACAGCCGATGAGAAACAGGCTTGCAATCCAGCCACCAAGAGAAACTGGTTTCTACCAACAACCAATTGATCATTAGTGGATTCTCCCCCTCAGTCCAGTCTCAAGATGGCCACAACCTCAACTGACACCGTCATTACAACCTCGTGAAAAACACTGAGTCAGACCCCTGACCCAAAGTAGCTAAGAAATAGTAAGCATCTACTGTCTCAACTGCTAAGCTGGGGGGTAATTTGTTACACAGCTCCGATAACAAGGACACTGTACAATGCCATCTTTGCATACGAGAAGGACAAAGCGTAGAAGTTAAGCCAACCCGCCTACATTACACAGCTGCCTCCAGAAGCCATGTTCATACTCACTGCTGGCTGCCCACTGCTTCCAGAGACATGAATTTTTTCAGAGTCCATAGTCTCTCAGCCCCTGTGCCCCTCACCCTCTCTTCCTGTTCCTCTTGGCTTCATTGCCTTGTCTTGTCTCATTTTTCTTCTGCCCCTCGTTTTCTCTGTGTTTGTTTGCTGTCTCTGGTGAAGTCCTTGTCTCAACCTTTCCTTTGCCCATGCTTTCTTCCCTCTCCCTTCCTCTTTCCAGGCCCCCATAACACAAACGATTCCGTTTTCAGGTAAGACAACCTCCAAGAAGGCTCTTGGCCACTGGCGTTCAAAAACATCAACTAGAACGACAAATTTATGCAACAGCACTTGAGAAATAAACTAGAAAAACACCTCCTCTCTACAGTTCCTGTGGAGGATATTGCTGTTACCTGATGTTACATGACATAATAGCTATTTTCTGATTCATTAGCCGTTGTCCCCAATATCTGTAAGCTCCAACAAGGTGAAGACCTTGACTTTTTCACTACTCTTTTCTCCAAGTTTTTTTTTTTAAAGATTTTGTTTTTATTTATTTGACACAGAGACAGATCACAAGTAGGCAGAAAGGCAGGCAGAGAGAGAGCCGGAAGCAGGCTCCCTGCTGAGCAGAGAGCCCGATGTGGGGCTTGATCCCAGGACCCTGGGATCATGACCTGAGCCAAAGGCAGAGACTTAACCCACTGAGCCACCCAGGTGCCCCTCTTTTCTCCAAGTTTAAAAGAGATCTCACCCCAGAGTAGGCAGCAAAAAGATTTTTCTCCGAAAGAATGAAAATTATGTGGGGGAAGACGAGGGAAATAGAGAGGGAGAACCATGAACACCCTCTACATGTCAGACATTTTACCAGTATTATTTCCTGCAAGATCACAACAGCTTTATGGAGACCTCCCCATCCTGGGAAAAAATGAAGCTTGGAGAAGTCAGTTAATTTACACGAAGTAGCACAGCTAGGAAGTGACAGATCAAAGACTGGAACCCATGTCTCCCTGGCCTCAGAGCCTGTTCTCTTTGATCCACGTGCCACTGTCAACCCATGGGTTTCTAGAATGGCACTCCACACCCTCAGATTAGAATCTATACCTCCTATGACCAGGTTTCCCAGCAACTAGCCTGGGTGATGGGAAATGTTACCTTGGTCCTTGCATGGCAGCTTTGGAGACACAGTCAGATGTCTCAGCAGCACTCCTGGTCTGTCACAAACAAGCAAATCCCATAGGGTTCTAGGACAGGGGTTGAGGAGATGGAGGAGCTGCATTGCAGTCCAGTTTGCCCAATTACTAACTGCATGACCTTGAGCAACTTACCTAGCATTCTGTGCCTCGATTTCCTCATGGGGGAAGAGGGGGTAATACACAGACCTGAACTTGGGGTCAGCTGGAAGAATTCAGTGAATCGACACCTGTGAGATGCCCCCAAAGAGTCTGACATGTCGTAACTCCTCACTGCAACTAGAAGAATTAGTTTCTCTTTGAGCATCTGCTCCACAATCCCGTTAAGTTTGTCCTTTTTCTGAATGAACAAAATGCCTCAGAAAATGTAAGTGACTTCTCCAAGTCATGCAACAAAGCCAGAAGAAAGGAGACTCCACACCCTGACACTGTTCTGTCCCCTGTCCAGACTGCAGTGGCACATCCAACAGCTCCTGCCCACCCCCTCACTACTCCATCCTGAATCTTCAGCCTCATTTTCCAAGCTGTACCAAGTCATCCTTATGGTCAGAGCCCAGAGTTTTTATGTGTTGTTTGGTCTTCCCTTCTTGATATTAGCCTTTCTCTGATAGAGCAGAGTGGGAGCTAGAAGATGGGGTCCCAGATGAGGGGTCTGATTGGGAAGCAAGGAAGAGAAGCAATCAGGGGCTTCCAGCCGGGCCCTGTCCATCTCCGGGATGCTCAGCAAATTCATTTCCCTCAGAAGACTTATTAGCTGCAGAATGGAATGGGGAGCCCACAGTAACAAGCCTTTAATTATGAAATTCTTTTACCTTATTGCTTTTGTGTGGCCCTGATGAAAATGAGCAGTGGCAGTTTCTATTAGAAATGTTAATTACTTTCCTGGGTAATTAGACTTGCTGGGTACTGCGAGCACCTGACCTCACTTCATAACAGCAGAGATGGGAGGAGGGGGAAGAAATTGGTGGGGGGGGGGTTGACGGTGGTGACAGGGGAGGTGGGGGAGAAAGGGAAAGTGTTTATAAATGCTGAGAAAAGCAAAATCATCCAAATTAGTTGAATGGACAAGGAAGCCTCAGAGGCCCCCAAGAAAGGCTAGCAGAAGAGAGGATCTACTAGGGAATGGGGGGGTTTCCGACACCCAGGACCTGTCATGATGATCAGAACAGTGACAAGCCCGTCTCAAAATGCAGGGCCCCGCTAGAGAGGCTCCTACTGGGCCTCCTCTCACAGTGTGGCTATGGAGCCCCTAGGCTGCTCAGAGACCCCCAGGGTCACACAGCTGGTGAGGCAGGGCTGGGACCAGAGCCTGCGGAGCATTTCCTCCTTTGTTCCTTCTACAAGCATTTGCTGGCCGCTAGGGAGTACTTTGGCTGGAAAACAGAACTGACACAGTTCCAGTTCCTAAGGAGTTTAAGGTCTGGGGGTGCACACAGATAATGGCACCATCGCTGTTCATAGCATGAGGGAACACAATATGTAGGAAGCACACAGGAGACTATGATTAAGAATAATTGGGAAAAAGGCATTCAGTGTGGATGGAGTGGTCAGGGAGGGCTTCTCTGGGGAGGTGGCTTTTGCCTGACCCCTGAAATTTGGAAAGAGCTTTGCAATTTGCAGAGTTGGGGTAAAAGAGCATATCATCTGGTGTTGTGGGTTGAATAAGGTCCCCCCCAAAATTCACACCCACTGATAACCTCACAATAGGACCTTATTGGAAATAAAGGTCTTTGCAGATACAATTTGTTGACATCACAGTGGATTAGGGTGGGCCCAAACCCAATGACCAGTGTCCTTGTAAGTGAGGGAAGCTGGGCACAGAGACACAGACACACAGGAACGATGCTGTGCGACAATGAGGCAGACAATGGAGGGATGCAGTCATGAGTCAAGGAGACCCAAGGATGGCCAGCAACCACCAGAGGCTGGAAAAGGCAAGGAAGGATCCTGCCCTAGGGACTTCAAGGAGAGCATGGCCCTGCCGACACTTTGATTTTGGACTTCTAGCTTTCAGAACTGAGAGAATAAACTATTTTAAGCCACCTGGTTTGTGGTCCTTTGTTACAACAGCCCTACAAAACCAATATACCTGGCTTCTGTAATCCCATATCTCTAGCACTATAGGCTAAATCCCCAAAATAATATAGGATGAGGTCATGAGGAGAGCACTGAACAAAGAGTCCAGTTTTCCCACTAGCCTTATGACTTTGGGCAAGTCACTCCCCACCTTGAGCCTTATCTAAGTCTGAGGGAACTTGGGATTCCCAAACACATCATGGTCGTGGGCAAGCCAAATCACAATCACCCTGGGGCACTGTGTTTAGAATATAGATTCCTAGTCCCGCCCCAAAGGGGCTTACACAACCAGCATCTCTGGGTAAGGCTGTGGAATCTGAATTTCTAACAAACTCCCCAGGAAAAGGATCTTGGCATGCCACTCAGCCTTTAGACTCTCTGGGTTCGAACACACAGCCTAAGGGCCCTTTTAAAGCAAAGTGTGTGTTACTCTAAGGACTGTCCACTCTGGCTTTGGCATGAGCCATACCTGCCCATCTGCCCTGACCTCACTGACTGCAGGTGTCTGTTAGAAAACCCAGGCATTCAAGAGATCGGTTGATGCTTGTGCCAAAGAAGAGAGGCAGGCCTTCTCTTCAGTCATTAAAGAAGCTGTTTATAGAGCCCTGCTCTTCTTTTAATTTGTTTGTCTTTTTGATTGTGTAATTGAATCCCAGCCATAGGGCTCAACTGAGCCTTGCCAGGGAAGGCAGAAAGCCATCAATACTCAGGAGTGACTGACAGTCGCTTCCAAAGCAAGAGGTTCTCCAGGGCGGGTGATGGAAAGGCTTGAATCTTGCCAGGCTTCTTAGGTCGGACAGCGGACAGCACGAGGCCAGGAAGGGCACCTGGACCTTACTGATCAGACAAACCAAGATTCAAATCCTAGCTCTGCCATGAGCCAACTCTGTGATCTGGAGCAAACTGCTAAGTCTCTCTGTTCCTCAAATTCCTCATCTCTGAACCCAAGGGTAGCACATCCACCTGTCAGGGTTGCTGGGAGAGCTACAAGAAGCAATGACCATCGGGGGCCTGGCACATTGTGAGTGACCAGCACACTATAACTGTATCGTGTGTGCTACTACTATTATATTAGTGGTATTAGCAGTAGAAGGCTGGCACTGGAGAATGCTAGTCCGTTTGGCAGAGCAGGCCCCTACCTGTTAGGGCTGTAAGACGCAAAGGAGGGGGCTGCCTCATGTCATAAGAAGAGCCAGAATTTGGAATCAGAATGTCTCATTCTGAAACCCAGCTCCGCTACATTCCCCCTCAATGGATGTGGGTGAGTCAATCAAACCCCCTAAGCCCTGGGGTCTTCATCTCCTAACCTGAGCCCAGAATCCCTATGCCCCCATCTCTTATCACAATCAAATAGACAATGTGCACAAAATTGGGTAAACTCCCAATCTTTTCACTAATCCAAAGAAAAAATTACTATTATCTAGCCAGATCCCTAAGTCTGGCTGAATGGTGGAATCCCCTGGGGAGAGTCTAAAAAATACCAGGGTCCACACCTTCTCCCCATGCCAGACAATGGCAGGTTCCCAGGTTGGGGTGTCAATGTAGCCGGCAGCCTCTAGGGAAGCTGCTGACCTGGCCCAAAGCTCCCTGTCTATAAAGGAGGAAGGCAAAGCCAAGAGAAGGGAGGGACCTTGCTCAAGATTACACATCAGGGGACTCAAAATTCACCCTTGGAGCATCATTTATCTCACTCCCCGTGTCTGTCCTCTGCCAACATAAAATTCCAATAGGCAGTTGCTGTGGCCGATGTCGAAGAGGTTACTGCCTATGTTCTTCTCTAGGATTTTGATAGATTCCTGCCTCACGTTGAGGTCTTTTATCCATTGAGAGTTTATCTTGGTGTATGGTCTAAGAGAATGGTTGATAGTAAGGAGGGCACGTATTGCATGGAGCACTGAGTGTGGTGCATAAACAATGAATCTTGGAACACTGAAAAAAACATTTAATTTAATTTTAAAAATCCAACAGGCAGATTCTCAGGGCCAATCAGGAAAGATTCTGTGTGTCGGGTAGCCTGCCTGGGAAGCCAGGGAGTACACAGTTGGTGCTGGCCAGGAAGGCTTTCCGCCCAGAACTTTCTACACATGGGCACGGACCCAGCAGAGGTGTCCCTATTCCTGGGTGATCAAGAGAGACTGGGACCTTCCTGAAGAGTGTCCTGGCAGGGGACAGAGGATGAGAGACACAGACATGGTCATTGCAGCCCACCATTGAGAGGAGTCTGTGGGAGGAAGCATGAAGATGGGAAGGTGAGCAAGCCTCAAAGTCAAACCCATCTGGTTCTGAGTCCCCTCTGCCGCTGACTGGCTGCACACCATTAGGCAGGCAGAATAAATGAGAATTTTTCTATTTAAACACAGTGTTTCCTGCCAGGCTGGCTCTGGCTCCTTCTTCTTAGAAATGCTTCCTTCAGCCCTGGTGTTCAGCCCACTCCTTTGGATGAATCAGCCCTTTGTGGGCAAGAACAATGTCAAGCGGGCTCCTTCATCTACAGTGACACAGCTGGCAAGTTGAAAGAATAAGGCTGGGTCTCCAGAAGAAGAGCAGGGAGCAGAGGCAGTGAGGCCTCAGACCCTGAAAGCATGTGCAGGGAGAAAGCCCCAGGAGCAGAGCTAAGACCTAGGGAGGAAAGCCCAGAGAGAGTCAACCCACCGAAAAGAAGAACTCTGTCAACCTAAGTTGTATACACAGGAGCCAGCTGCCTCGTGAGGTAGTGAGCTCCCCGTCACAGTGGGATTACATTAGTGAAGGCTGCATGGCCACCGATGAGGCTGGTATCAATGGGAATCCTGTCTTCAGTGGACATGTGGGCTGAATGAACTCCAAGCGTCCTTCCATGCTTAGATTCTGGTTTGATGACCCTGAAGTCCCAAGGATGAGATTTGCAAGAGAAGAATTAGGTGGATGCCCAAGTCCTAGCTTCTCTTGTCAGTTGCATAAACTTGAGAAGTTATTTCACCTCTCCGGGGCTGTGCCCTCATTTGCAATATAAGAATAATTGTATGCATTCTGAATAAACAGGGTGGGAATTCAGCCATGTACTGTACAGAGTACCTGACCAGCCTTGTACACAGTCGAGTCTGAAAAAAGCACAGCACCCCAGCCGCCCTCCTCATCTCCACCAGCAGCCTCCCAGCGGTCCCCCAAGTTTTCCAGGAGACACACTCATTAGGCAGATTACTGCATAAAACCAATCATTGCTCCCATCCTTGGATGCCAGGATTAAATACTGTCACAGGATCTCTTCCCATGAGGCTTGTGCCTTGCAGAGCCCGGGCTGTGTCACAGGGAGGGAGGTCTTCATCACCATGCCTGAGGGGAAAGTTCTATTGAGAGGAGGATGGGGGGGGTGGGAAACTAGGTGTAAAGGAACATGAAGAATGTAGGCACGGTGTTTGGGCTGAAGATAAACATCACTGAGTGCTGGTCTGCACTGCTAGGCAGAAAGGCAACTGCTTTCTACAGAAGCCAAACACTCTAACCCCCAGGGTGCCAGCTGGCTGTCTCCTACGCCTCCCCCAGGCTCATGCTAAAGATGGGAGGTAAGCAGCCATCTACCCAGGCAAAGCAGCCAGGTCCAAAGTGACACCACACACCCCTATCTTTTATGTGTGGAGGGTAAGTAGGGGTGTCCTGGTGGGGTTTGAGGGGCCCCAGAGCATCCCCCCACTTGGTTCCCCAAACATCTCCCCTGGTAATTTACCACCCATGCTTGGAACTTAGGACTTCTCAGTTTTTAAAGTAACTTTGCTTTTTGTCTCCTACAACTGTGCTTCCTCAGCCCTCAGGAAATCAAAGCCAAAATACAACTAAGAATTCTCAGTTGGCTTGGAAATCACCTCTGCCTTCTACCCTGAGAAGCTGGGAAGGGGGTAGACTTCATCCCTGACAAGAGAAGAAATGCATAAAATGTCCAGAAGCCCCCTCCTCCTTCCACTCCTCAACACAAACACACACACACACACACACCACCACCACCACCACCACCACCAGAATCCATCCAGGAGCTACCAAATGCATAGGCGGTCCATCCATGCATCAAGATGATAGCATCCAACCCTCTCAGTTCACTCATCCATGAGTGACAGTGGCCAAGTGTCCAGATGCTGCCCTACTTGACACTATAAACACTGTAAATGCACTTTAAACTTCAAAGAAGTTCCTGACAAACCTTCCAACCAAAACACAAGAACGGATGCTTCCTTAGATGGATCACATCAGGGAGAGTGAAGGTGGGGATTCACTACGCATCAGCACACCCATTTTACAGACGAGGAAGTTGAGGTGGTAAGAAGTGACTTGTTGGTTACAGCCCACAGGTGGCAAAGCCAGCTTCCCATCCAAATCTGCCAAGCACTGAACGGTGTATTATTTTCATTATGTCACATGCATCCTTAGCAGAAAGCCTAAGTTTGCTTACTCCACAGTGTGGGGAGACTAGATCTGGGCCCTGTGGAACAAAGTTGCTCCCTTAGGCCTGTGGCTGTCAAAACTTAACGAGCATAAGAACCACCTGGGAGCTCGTTAACCAGGCCGACTGTAAGTTCCAGTGTGGTTGAGATCAGCTCTTCTCAAACTTTCTTCCGCACACGTATCATCTGGGGATCTTGTTAAAATGCAGATTCTGGTGCCGTGGCTCTGGGGTCTGTCTTGGCTGAGACTCTGAGCTCCCAGGTGAGGCCGGGGCTGCCGCTCCACAGACCTGGCTTTTGAGTGGCAAGTCTAGTGAGTCTGCCAATGCCCGAATCCCAGCATCACCACCGACCCAGCTACAGAACGCAGGGCAGGTTTCCAAGCCTCTCTGTGCCTTGGTGTCTTGATATGTAAAATGTGCATCCATGAAGCACGAGTTCATGGAGTTGCTTTTCAGATTAAAGGTGACCCACAGAAGTCGCTTCGCACAACGCCGTTGCCCAGAAACATCACAATGAAGTATGACTCTTCTTGGAGCTAGTAGTAGCAGTAGTGAGTTTTGTGGTGCATTGCAAGATTTCAAAAAACAAATGCCAACTGCTCGTGTTATATTTTCCCACTAGCTCACGTTTATTCAGCTTTCCTGAGTCCCATAGCTGTCTCTAGAAATGAATTTTAGAGCTGGCAGTAGAATGACAGTTAGCATTTGTCTAATGCATTTTCATGTATGTTTGTGTTCACGGCATCAATGCTGCTCAATGCTTACAACAACTGTGATTTATTACTTCTCTAATCCCGTGGCTGTCTGAGTCTGACTGGGTGGTTATTCTGCTGCCCGCTGAGGTCCCTCTGCATTCCCTCTGCATTCACCTGGGAGCTTAGCTGGGAGCCATCTGGGGTTGGACCATCCAGATGGGCTCTCACCCCCCAGGGCACCATCCACCTGGATTCTCAGCCTTCAGCAGTTCAACCGACCTTCTCCCACAACACAAGCCTGCTTCCAGAGTGGGGGTCCTGGGCGGAGAAGCGCCAACGTGCAAGTGTGTGTCATTCCTTTATCTGCCCTCTGCTTCCCAAGGTCTCATCAGCGCAAGTGAGCCACGTGGGCACAGACCACAGGGGTGTGAACACCAGGGTGTGTGGTTCACAGGGAGCCACTGATGTGAAGTTGACCACGATTAACCAGCTGGATTAAAAGTCCCTTGAAGACACCTTGCCAGCCGTGTGCACTGTCGTCTCCCCAGTCCTAGGAGATCATTGGTACATCTGACCCTCAACCAGCCTCAGATGCAATGTAAGTCCAAAGACGTTCCTATTTGCCAGTGGCCATGAGGGCTTGGTGTCACGCAGATAGTTAGGGGCTTTTGCCCAGGAAATCCAGCTCCATAACTGTCATTGTTTCCTGTCCACTGTCCTGTTAACCTTGCAACATGAAGTTTTTCTGCCTGCCTCTCCTTACCCTGTATGTCTCTTTTCTCCAAGCTTCCTGGTGACATAGTTAATTATTTATAAATGAACATTTAAATGCACCAGAAAGAGTGCTATTTAAAGAAACCCTATGGTGAGTCACTGAGTAATTAAAATAATCATTTATTCCATAAGCATTTATCAGGTTCTTGGTATGCACCAGGCACAGCGGGGACGGGGGTTGGGAATGGAGGGACAAGGGAGCAGTACAGAGTTAGGAGATGGGGCTCTTGCCCTCAGGGAGCTAAATGGCTTAAGCTTCCAACAACAGATGTTGATTAGGCATCTACTGTGTGTCCAGCTAAGTGCTGGGCTACAGAGGCAAACCCAGTGCCATTTCTGCCCTCAGGGTGTCACAGGCTGGCAGGGAAACCAACCAGCACGGTCCCATACCATGTGGTCCCTCTGGGGTGGCTGCATTTGGAAAATGCAGAGCATTTCATCTCAGAGCAGAGAAGGGCCAAACTCTGCCTGGTGCAGAGACAGAAATCAAGGAAAAACTTCCTGAGAACAATGACCCACAAACTATCTGTGGACACACGAGAAGTTGACCCAGTAGACAAAACCAGGGAAGGGTTTCACAGGCTGAGACAAGAAGGCACTAGAGACAATACAAGTCACTGGCTAGGGGGGACAGAGGGTGTCCTACATCCTGTGTGCTGGGCTGGTTTCCTAAGAACCACAGCCTGAGGCTGCTCTAGCCAAAGGCACTAGCAGCCTCGTTTGGCCAGAAGGTGCCTCCCCTCCGCATCCTTCAGGACTCCGGGCAAGGCCATGTGCTTGGGCAAGTCTTCCCCTGTGACCACAGTAGGACCCTCCTTTGCTCTCTCTCTCTCTGTGTTTATCTCCCTCACAGTGCTTAGCACTGACTTGGCCTCCCGGCTTATTTTCTGTCAGCTCCACTCAGACGAACTCCATGAAAGCAGGGACTCTATTCCTCTCTGCCATCCTATTAGAGTGTACGTTGCACAAGGACAAAGACTTGGTTTGGTTTGTGTCGCACGCCAAGCACCTAAAGGAGTCCCTAGCACCTGGCGTTTCAAGGTGTTTCAAGACTAAATGAAGTCGAGGTCCCAGGCAGGAAGAACAAGGGATGAGGAGTGGAGGAGTCAGTACTGGGAGCCTTGTGACTTCAGAACAAGACTTTCTGCTCCAGGCTAGCCAAGGACTGTGGGAAACCAATTCCCCCTAAAATCCCCAGATTTCTCATCCCACCGACTGTCGGGCATCCTTTACTGGACTGAATTTCAGAACAGATATGAAGGTTCTATTTCTGACCGAACTTGAGATGGTAGAGGCAGCCTTGTGAGTTTACCTGGGAGGGCTGGCCTGGCAGGAGCCCAGCCAACACTTTATGATCAACATTGTGACAAGGTATTAGTTCAAAGCCCAGCTGGGCTTAGTTCCAATTCAGGGTCATAGCCTCCAGGTTCCCAGGGGAGCTGGCAGAGTTCCATTGGGGCCAATGGAGCATCGAGAACTGTTAACTGGCCTGTGATGCACAGGAGTGTGTTGTTAGGCTGGTCCGTCTGGAGCCTCAGCCTAAAAGAGAGAGGGGGCAAGAGATATTTCTAATAGGCCTCTGTGCTTTCATACACACAATGCTAATTCCTCTTCAGGGATTTCTAGTCCTATCCATGGTGAACTCTTATACATCCTTCAAAACCCCTTTGAAATGCTCTCCCCTTCTCTGAAAACTGCTCTGCTTTCCCCATGTGAAATTAGTGACTCCCTCTTCTGTCCTATCATGCCTGGAACATGCTTCTACAAATGTTTTCTTGTTTTCCCTATTCACCCAAGAGCTTTCCAAGAGCAGAGGGTTGGCCTTCTCTGTCTGTAGCTCCAATGTCCGGCACAACACCTCCTACATACTACTCCTAATAATAACTACTGTTGATTAGGCACACACTTGCGTTCAGGCTTTGTGCTAAGAGTCAAGTACGCGGTTTCATTTATTCGTCAAAACAGCCCACTTGAGAAAGCAGAATCATGGAAATGGAACTCGCTACATGTCCAATGAGTGTGTGTTAGATAAATGGGCACATGAGGAAGTGACTGAGTGAATAATTAAGTAGTAAAGTCATTTTTATGTTTCGGCTCTCTTTGTCTTCTGGAGAGCAGACAATCACTGGGATGTCCTAATACATTGCAGTGTCCAACTTCAGTGTCCCACCCAGGGATCCTGTCCTGAGGACCCCTGGGTACCCATCATGGGAAGGAGTTTGAGTAAAAGGTATGGAATAAGATTCCTTGGTTATGAGACATAATTTCCCAGCTCCCCTGAAATGAAAGGCCCTAGAAATCATGGCCTGTGGGCAGATCATTATCTCTTGGGGGGGTGCCATTTCTGGAATCTCTTTCCTTCTATACCGCACACCCCCAGGCCACTTGCCTGGTCTGCCAACCCCCCTATGGACAGATCTGAGATTTGTGTGTCTCCTGGCCAGAATGACAACTACTTCTGTGGTGTCGAGCACACACGTTTCTTCTCTGGCCATAGCTGTCGAGAGCCTTTGACAGAAAGACTGTCACCAAGTCCACAGAGACTGAAATGCATTTCCTTCTCTGCAACTTCTCCCTGAAGCCTTGGGCTGGGGGACAGCAGGTTCTTGTAATGATGGCAGACTGATGGCTGGGGTGTGAGGACAAGAGCTTGTGGGCCTCGGTGTCAGAGCCACCGTCCAGGGTTTTTGCATCAGTTAGGGGTCAGAGATGTAAGGTTGGTGAGCTCCAGACCCCTGCATGGGCCCCGACCCCAAAGCTACATGTTAACTGTCCCAGGAGGGCAGAAGAGATGCCTCCTCACGAGTACCAGCCAGAGCCACAGAAATGGTTTCCATGTGAAAAATTGAGAAGGTGGATACACAACCTGTTAAGTTTTGTGGCCGACTTCTGCATTCATTTCAGATCAAGACTGTGTAACCTTAATATCAGGGTTTGGCATATTGTGAAGTCTTGCCAATTAAATCACCTCTAATAGTGGCTAATATTTTATTGGGCACTCATTGCAGTTCAGCCCTTTGCTGAACAATCCACAGGCATGATCAGATAGACCTCCACAACCCAAAGAGGAGACAATTGCTAGTACTACTCTCATCTTATAGTTGAGGACACCAAAGTTTAAAGAAACGCACAGTTTCCCAAGCATCGGTGGTGGACTAGGGATCTGATCCCAGGTCCGTGTGACCCCCAAGACTCCATGTTATTTGGCCAGAGTATGAGTCAAGCCCAGATTTGGTTGGCCCGGCCACTTAATCTGTGGAGTTTGCAGGCCAGGGGTCTCTGAGTCTCTGAATTACACCAGGGTTTTGGAGCAAGTTCTAAGAATGCAGACGGGCAGGCTCCTCAAAAGGGGAGCCACCCACAACCAGTAGTCTGAGAAAACACCCTCCCTTCCCCAATCAGCCAGGCAGGTGTGTCTACCTCTTCCAATCCTAGGCACACCATTCTGACTCTCCCAGGATTCAGCATGAAGGAACTCCCTTCCCTTCTGAAAATGCATGGAGCTGCTAGCCCCAGCACCCAAAGTGTCTGTTAATTCTTTAAGATCCTAAAGTCACCATCCAAACGCTATCAGCACACCGTATCTCAGGACAATTACACTTCTCTGAACTTCAGTTGCTTTCTCAGTGAAACTGGGAATCAGATAACTTGATCAGCTTTGGCAGTGCCGGATCTTCTGGAACAGCACTGTTCAACACAACTTCCCACAAGGATGGAAATATTCTAAATGTTCTTCCATCCAATATGGCAGCCACTGGTCACATGTGGCTCTTGACACTTGAAAAGTGGCCTAATGTGGCTAAGAAATTAAACTGTTAACCTGACATAAGTTTGATAGATATTAGTTATTTTTTTAATTTTTATTTTAAGTGAGCTCCACAGCAAACTCAGAACCCTGAGATTAAGGGTCACATGCTCGACCAACTGGGCCAGCCCGGCACCCCAGTAGATTTCAATTTAAATAGCCACAGGGGGCTAGTGAGTATCATATTAGATACTGCTATTCTAAAATTAATGTTAGGATAATCTCTGGCTCCCCCAAAATACGGAAGACTATTCTGTATAATCAGTAATATCACTATAATAATCAATAGGATACCCCAGGGGGGCATGAGAGGTTGATGACCCCTCCACACATACGTCAGCCATTCAGCAGTGCCAGGGGTCGGGGTGGTGATGGTAAATATTCTTAAAACAAACCAAAAAGCAATGCTCCCCGTGCAAACAAGCTTCAAAACTCTTTGCCTGGTTGTCCTGCATGACGACACTGTGCTCCTGAACTTTCTATAGGCATTTTGTTGCCACCACAGTCTCTCACAGTGGTTCATGTATTTTTAAGTTTCCATGTTAACAAAGCCATTAGAACAGCAGCTCTCTGAAGCAAGTGTCATGATTTCCATTTCCAGATCAAGACACTGAAGCTCATGGAGTTAAATGACATCTTTGAACCACAGGTAACTGTCATTCCATACAATGAGGCTCAAGGCAATCAGCCTATCCTCCCACTTTTAGAAATGATGGAAACTTGAATCTCTGACCTTTTTATTTTTTTTAATGTTTTTATTGGAATATAATTAACACAGAATGTTACATTCATTTTAGGTGTCCAGCATATTGACTCAACAATACTATGCATTACTCAGTGCTCAATGTAAGTGTGGTCACCATCTGTTGCCACACAATGTTATTGCAAAATTATTGACTATATTTCCTATGCCATACTCTTCATCTCTGTGACTTACTTATTTTATAACTGAAAGTTTGTACCCCTTAATCTTCTTTATCTTTTTCACCCAGCCCCCAACCACCTTTCCTCTGGTGACCACCAGTTTGTTTTCTGTATTTAAGAGTCTAGTTTTTGGTTTGTTTGTTTTGTTTGTTTGTTTGTTTGTTTGTTTGTTCATTTGGGTTTTGGGGGGGTTTTTTTAGATTTTACATATATTTGGAATCCTATGGCATTTGTCTTTCTCCACCTGACTTAATTTCACTTAGCATAATACCCCCCAGGTCCATCCATGCTGTTGCAAATGGCAAGGCCCTTTTAGATAGGTAGGCTGTCTATACCTTTGTGGCCTGCAGATATTTACTGAATACACAAAGCAGAGAGATGAGCTCCAGGCCTGAGCAAACAGCAGATGGAGCCTGGTTCAACAGAAGGGATAGAGTATGGGCACATCACACTTGGTACTGTAGGGTCCCTTTGTGGGACTCTGTTCAACTTCATTGTGCTGCGTGACCTCCAACACATCTCTCTACATCTCTGCCTTTGGTCACCTTCTCCGGACAACAGGTGAGGTATACCAGGTGTCTCTAGGGACTCAGATGCCTAAGACTTGGAAAAATAATGTAGTGTTTGCTGCTTGCCATGTGCCCAGCACTGTGCACCAGGAAGATCTGTGGCAGGACCGCAAGAAGCTTTGTCAAATGGTCCTCACCATCTGCAGAGTCACCTGACCTGTGGAGATGTGTGTAGAGGGAACAGATAAGGATGTGGATTTGCCATTCTGGGCCTCCCAATTCAAGCTGTGTGACCTTGAGGAGGTCACATAACCTCTCTGAACCTTACTTCAGTCAATTTTAAGTAGGGAGACCACCCCCCACCTCAGAGATTGGGGTAAGGACCACATGAGACAACTAAGCTGCGTTTATCAGTGATATTTGTACCATGAATGTCACTTCTCTCCCCTTCCCTTTCTCAGTCAACTGAGAGAGAGAGCACCCACTGTCTGCCAAGGAGCTTCTGTCATCTGACTAGATTCACTGCAGATTCCTGCCCAGCCCATCTCCATTCCTAGTCTATGTTTCCAAGCCCTGCTGGAAGCCCCAAACATACCAAACTTGCCTGGTGAGGCACGAGCCAGCAATAAGAGAGGAGACTCAGGTCACAATGACTGGGAGTGAGGCCCCTCTCCCCAGGATCAGATCCTTGGCCAAAACTTTACCCCTTCTTGGCCCCGACAGGCTAGAAAGCTGCTCTTCTGAAGGTTCCACCCAAAGATCCCACTCATACATCATCCTTCAAGCAGGAACAGCTCCCACAGCTACAAGAGAGAGACATCTGTCCCTCTCCTTCCCACCAACACCCAGAACGAGCCTAATTAGACAGTATCTTCTTTCAGCTGCCACTGTGATCAGTGCCATGGAAGTATAGAAACAGGGTGGCTCCAGGCACAGATGCCCAGAAATGCCACACATTCCCCAACCCAGGGCCCAGGGCACCTTGGCCTGTGTCAAGAGCCTGGAGTCAAAATGCAGAGATCTGTTGAAGGCACCATGAGATGAGACCAGGATAAGAACTGTTTTTCTGGGAGGAAGTAAACATTTTCTCAAAATGGGCTCTGAGCCAAACTAACTTTTGAAATTTTATTCCTGAATTTTGGATCTCTGATGAGAAATTATATCAGTCAGGGTCTTGGCAGGAAACAGAAGCTCACTCAGCTGGTATTTTTGAAGAGATATTTAATGAAGGGACTAGGGCAGCACACAGGGCTTGGCAGGATTCGGAGAGCCAACGGGGCATATTGAGGTACCCAGGGACCAGCAACAGCAGGAAGATGGGACCACCCCTAATCCCAAAAGGGCAGGGAGGGAAAACGTTAATATCAGAGCCCATTTAAGAGCTATAGCCTAGAAAGGGGCCAGCTCCACCCACTGCAAAACCACAGCAAAGCAGGGAGGAGCAGAGTATCCTCAGCCAGACCCCAAACTCCTCTCCTCCCAGTGTCCAACTCCCCTACTGGCTGAACCCAATCAGAAGTCAAAGGTCAAGAGCCCTGGGGGTGCAACCCAGAGAGGAACAGGGCCCTGGAGCACAGAGCAGGTCAGGGAAGGGATGAAGATGGATACAGACAGATGAAGAGCATCCAGAGCAGAAGAAAAAGCTCTTGGTATCATATTTCAACACTTGCGTGTATTAGCTAAGTAACACCAAATAAATTCCTTACTTTTTCTTGACCCTCAGTATCCTTGTCTATAAATGCATATCATCCAATTTATAAAATTAAAAACCATGTTTATAGAGCACCTTTATAGTGGCTGGCACAGAAGAGTCAGAGAGTTGGTGATGTGGAGGTGGTTGGAAAATCACAGGCTCTGGGTTCAGATACCTGTGTTTCCTATTCTGGCTCCATCAGTCCCTAGTTGTGTAACTTTAGGAAAGCAACCTAACCTATGGGAACCCAACTGCATCAGCTGCTAAACAGGTATTTTAAGAACACCTGCTACAAAGGGTGATGTACATAGTGTTTCGCACAGTGCCTAACACAGAGAGTGCCAATAGAGTGTGAACATTGCTTTTCTAGGTGATAAAAATTGAGTAAAAAACACCTCCCAGGTATGGCCAGAGACATGTACTTCCCTCATCCTGACTTTGCTTCCCTTAGGAGAGGTTCCTGAACTTGAATTTCTGTGCTCTCCACTCAGCAGAGCCTCTTTCATGCTTCTGATTCTTTACAAACTCAGACTCGCAGCTCCAGGAAAGACAGACTTTCCCACAGACTTGGCTCCCACCCTCCACAATCCAGCTATTCCTCCACCCAGAGAAGAGAGCTGCTCTCAGTTGATGGACTGTGGAAATAGACCCAGCTAGATGATGAAAAGACATTTGTCCCCGGCATGTTCTTCAACAAAAGTGACAATTTCCCTAAATCATTATGAAGCTGGAGACACAGCCCAGAAAACCTGGGCTTTGACAATCCTTTTCCAGTTGAAGAAATGGGTGTGCTCTGACCCAGGGCTGCATCTCAGCTGTGAGCAGTTAGAGGACTGGGGTGTTCTTACCCAACTTGCTGCCTTGGCACCTGGCACAGGGCCTCAATGATACACCTGAGCATACACGATGTGCCATGTCCTGGGTGTACTTCACTGAACAAAGCAGACACATCATGCCTTCATGATGCTTGCAGACTGGTAGGAGAGTCAAAAATCCTACAAGTACAAATTTTCACAAATGATACCACTGTTATGGAACACAATGTAGGAGATCCTTGCTGATTAGGATGCATAACATTGCAAAGGACCATTTTTCCCATGACTAGCAGAAAAAAACATCAGATAAAAGAGATATCATACTTTTCCTTAACATCACCAAAGAGTGGTGAATACAGTAAAGTTTAAATGAACCAAGTTCCAGAGAGGGAAAAGCCCACCATCACTGAGGAAATAACATCCCTTGTCCCCATACCTGGCATCTGTGGTCCAATCTGGGTATGTGCAGGCAGAGCAGGAGGTTTCCATAGGCAGAGGAACTTTGCTGAAACAAGGATAAACCAGCAAACTTTTAGTGAAAATGTGGGCTGGCATGACAGATTGGAAGAGTCCAAATGCAATAATAAATCTCTCAGGCAAACAGTTGTCTCCCACAGGAATTGTGCTGAGTAAGCAGCTGTGGGAGTGGAGCTGGAAAGCAGACGTGGATCTTGCCATTTTGTGCAAGTACTTGGGTTAAATCTAGAGATGACTTGAAACTAACTAAAGCTGTAAACCAAGACCTTCTAGCCCTAATTGTGATAAGATCAAAGAACCAATCTCTCAGCAGATGGCAGTATGGAAAGTTCAATATTGGGATGAAAGACAAAGAGAGACCTCTGCTATCTCCTTTGAGACCACAGATAAACTAAATTAGTTTGGTTTCATGTCAGTCCAGCACAGCTTCATCATGGTGGAATCTGAATGATCACCTCTCACCCCAGCTTCCCAACAGGGAAAAATGATATGCCTTTCTTGGAAAAACAAAACAAAATATATTGTCTACTTCACCCCCTACTGTTCTTTTTATCAAAATGTCCATATAGAGTTGAAAATTACAAAACAATTCAAAGAAGCAAGAAAATGTGACCCATCATCAGGAGGAGAGTTAGCCAACATAGATCCACCCACAGAAGACCCAGACCTGGGAATGAGCAAAAAAAGGACTCTAAAATAATTATTATAAACACGTTAGGGATATTTAGAAAAAATACATGCAGAATGAGTGGATGGGTAGGGAATTTTAGAAGCTAAAGGAGAGATTTATAAGAGGGACAAATTGGAAATTCTAGAACTTGAAAACACAGTATATGGAAATGAAGAATTGAGTGAATGAAGTTAACAACAAACTGGACTCAGCAGAAGAGAGAATCAGGGAAAGCGAAGAGCAGTCTGTATAAATACCCAAACTGAAACAGAGAGAAGAAAATATGGAGGGGAAGAGAGACAGAAACTTTAAAATGACATCTAATGATCTAACATATGTATAATTGAAAAAAGAAGTAGAATTACTGTAGGAATATGTAACCTACATGCATGTTCCTATCTCAGGTCTTTAAATATGCTGTTCCCTGTGCCTGGAACTCAGAAATCCACATATATCATTCCACCACATCCTTCAGGGTTTTGCTCAAATATTTCCATCTCAGTGAGGTGTCCCCTAACCACCCCATAAAAAATCTACATTCATTTGCTCTCCCATTCATGGCTGGAATTCCTTCTCCCCCTATTTACTTTATCTTCTTTGCTCTTGTGACCACTAACAAACTGTATATTTTATTTAACTTTTTAGTTACTTCTCTCATCTTCTAGAACATATGTTTCCTGAGGGCAGGCGTTTTTATTTATTTTGTTTGCTGTTGAATTCCTAGCACCTAGAACATAGTACATGCTCAATTAATATTACTTATCAAATAATAGTGAGATTTAAGCCTCTTCAAAAGTGAAATAAGGCATGTATAAAGAGCTTTAGGCTGTAAGTGGAAACATGAGCGTATTAGACAGGTGTCTCTTAAGTGCAAGTGGAAGAGATCTAACTCAAAATGGCCTTAGCAAGTAATATACTGGTTCATGTAACTGAAAGGTATGTAGTTTCATGCTTCAGGCATGACTACGTGTATTTGCTAAATGATATTGCAAGAAATGGTCTCACTTTGTCTCTGGGTTCTGTTTTCCCATGTGTGAGTTTCATTCTCAAGAAGGCTTTCTCCAGCAGGTAGTAAAGAAGGACCCAGAAGTTCCAGCTCTATATGCTTTCAACTTAACCACTCAAGGAAAAGAAAACCACTGTCCCAGTAGTTCCAGGAAAAATCCCAGTGTTGTGCTCATTGGCCAGGCTTGAGTCATAGTCATCTCTGAATGGACTCACTGTGGCCAGGGAGACACAGAGCACAGAGCACTGATTGCTCAGGGCTGGGTTGTGTGACCACCCTTGGAACTGGGGCATGGGCTCACTCCTATCAAACCACACCGCCTGACAGTAGGTACTCCTCAAAGGAAAATAATGTGCAATCTCTTAAGAAAGAAGAAATGCAGGGCAGATAAAAACACATGTCTATTTTGTAAGCATCATCTTGAGTGCAGGATAGGGCAAGCAAGAGCACACCAAGAGAACGATTGAGGCTAGGGAGACTGTGAAGCATTTAAGGAAAAGAAAGAAGTTGGAAAGAGCAGGAATGAGTGGTCAGAAAATGAGGAGGTAAACAGAGGCTTAAACTTGCAGCACCTTATAAACCAAGTCTGGAAGTTTTGATGTAATACTGAAAGCAAAGTGAAACCCTTGAAACATTCCAATCAAGATATTTAATATTAAGCTGTTTTAAAGACATCTCATTAACTACCCTACTTGAATGGATCAGACAGGAATATGACTGGAGCTGGTCACTCATCAGATGTGACTACTGTCCATAGGAGAGAGATGATGGAGATCTATGAGGGTGACAATAGAGATGGAGAAAATAACAATATTTTAGAGACAGTATGAAGATACAATTCAAGCATGCGTGAAACAGATTAGGACTTATAAATAGTTTTCAAAGCCTTGCCTGGAACATCTCTCAGATGTGTGCCACTTCTCTGGTCTTCTTCCATGGGTTATACAAAGTCTTGGTAGAAAGGCAATGTTCCTCTCTCCTTCCCTTCCTCTCTCCTCCACTAACCTCACTCCAGGACAGATATCCAGCCAAGCTTTCCCAGCAGTGAGGCCCTGCTGCAAATTCATATGCAGATGAGCTGTATAAAATTATGTGGATAATAAAAGTAAGTGAAGAGAGCTATTGCTGGCACCACCTGGGGCAAGCACGTTGCCCTAGAGCCAAACAGAGCCAGGTTTTATTCCTGTCTTTGCCACTTATTAGCTGTGTGCCCTTGAGCAAGTTACTTAACCTATCTGAACCTCAGCTTCCTCATTTGGAAAATGAATACACTAATGAATTAACTCACACAACAGTTATGAAATTTAAAGTTACTTTTTGCTTCTGTAGGCCAGGAACAGCATCTGGCACACAAAATGAGCTCAACTGAGATGGGTTCCGTTTTCCACTCCATCCTTCATCCTTAGTTGCCTAAGGAGCTATCTGTACCTATCTCCCTTTTTGACAGCAATCTTTCATTATGCCCCAATTTTGTGATATAATTTTGATAAATTAAGTGCAAATACTTGAGAGTCATCTAATTCATTGTGTTCAGCTTCAATGACAATTACTAAGTGTCCCAACTTTCCTGGCAGGACACTGTAGCTGTTGGGTAGTCTCAGGGTATTGAATAGGTCCTACTGAACCAAGAGCTCATATGTTTGGGGTAGTAAGGAGGAAATGCCACTTGGAATACAGAAATTTAATATACCTCCCTAGTTGTTTGAGGCATTGGTTAGACACCTCCACATTAAAAAATTACTGTCATTCCCCCAGACACAAGCAGTTCCCCACTACCCAGTTATACTCATACACAGTACTTACTCAACACTAGGCATCCCCACTATAGCTGATAATTATGAAGTACGAGGGAAATAAAATAAAAATAACTCAAAACCCTTGGGTGTGAATATAACCCATGACTTCCTTCCAACCAACAGAATATAACAAAAGTGGTACATGTTTACTTACAACTGTTTATGTGATTACAACTGTTTATGTTACATTAGATTAACACCCATCTTGGTGGACTCTCTCACTCTCCTGTTGGTTTTGAGCAAGCAAAGAGCTATATTAGGGCATGCCATGTGTCAGAGAACTAAAGACAGGTTCTAGGAGCCGAGGGCAGCCTTTAATCAGAGGCATCAAGAAACAGAAGCCCCAACTCTTATAGCTCAAAACACTGAACTCTACCAAGAGCTTTATTAGTTTGGAAGTAGATCTTTCCTTCATCAACCATGTAGATGAGAACCCAGCCCTACCATTACCTTAATTACAATCTCCCAAAAGATCCACCTGAGCCATGTCCAGTCCACTAACCCACAGAAACTGTGAGATGATAAATGTGAGTTGTTTAAACTACAAGTTTATAGTAATACTATTAAATAGCAGTAGAAAACTGATATATATGGTAAGTGCTAAATTAATGAATTAATGGCTCAGAGAATGAAAACTGAGTGAAAATTTCTAATCAGAAAAGGGGCAGACCAAGACCATTTGATTCAACACACAAATATTTATTTTAAGCTCTATTTATGCAGAGTATTAGCTAATTATACTGAATGCTGGTGGAGATGGTTCATTAGTCAGGGTAGGCCAACCACTATAACAATGACCCCAAAACATTAATGAGGTTTATAACACAATAAAGTCTTATCTCTTCCTCACATCTGAATCCAATGTGGGTTGTAGAGGAGTAGAAAGGGAATTGACCTCTGTCTGCTCCATGCTGTCATTCAGGGACACAGGCTCCTGCATCTTGTGGCTTCCCTGTACCCTAGGCCTCAAGGTCTTCCCCAGGGTCCCTCCAGCTGGCAGACAAGAGAAGAGAGAACACATGGAGAAGCATAGGGTGTCTTTTTAGTTAGAGGCAAGGTCAGAAAGTGGACAAGTCACTTCCATCCTCATTCCTTGGCCACAGCTCAGTCACATGCTTTCCCCTGACTGCAAGGGATGCTAGCAAGTGTTGTCCACCTCATGCCCACAAGTTAAAAAGAAGGCTTTGGTGAACCCACACTAGTCTCAGCTCCAGGAAGGAATAGTGAAGATACAATGATAATTAAGCACAGCGTTGACCTCAAGTGATTCATAATATACTGATGGAAACAGGTAAGTAGCAATTAATTATAATACATGGTCCAATAGGAAACACTCTTGGGAGAGACAGAAAGACAGATACAGGGAGAACTAGAGGCAACCTGTTGTAATGGAGACTCAGCTCTGCCTTTCACTGACCTTTGATCCAGATCTATTAACTCACCATCTCTGAGTTTCTGTCCCCTCACCTGTAAGATGGAAATAATTGCCTCCCTCAAAAGTTTGCAGTGAAGAGAGAAAATCCATGTAAATGAAATGCTTAGTCTGGTATCTGACACACAGTAAAGATTCTAGAATGATATTATTGCAAATTATCATTCTCATTATCCTTATTATATATTGCTGGGGTCCAAAATGAATTGGAAGTGTTTCATAAAATATAATAAGTTTTTCTACATGCAGCAGATAGTTGTTTTATTGCCCACATGCTTTGGAAGCTCACAATAAGAAGGGATTCTGGAAAACAGTTTGAAGGTTCCTCAGGAAGTTGAAAATAGAGCCAGCCTACAACCCAGCAATCATGCTACTGGGTATTTACCCCAAAGATACAGATGTAGTAAAAAGAAAGGTCACCTGCACCCCAATGTTCATAGCAGCAATGTCCACAATAGCCAAACTGTGGAAAGAGCTGAGATTCCCTTCAACAGATGAATGGGTAAAGAAGATATGGTTCCTTTATACAATGGAATATTACTCAGCCATCAAAAAATGAGGAATACTTACTATTTACATCGACATGGATGAAACTGGAGGGTATTATACTAAGTGAAATCAGTCAATCAGAGAAAGACAATTTTCATATGGTTTCATGCATATGTGGAATATAAGAAATAATGCAGAGGATCATATGGGAAAGGAGGGAAAACTGGGGAGAAATCAGAGAAGGATTTGGGAAACAAACTGAGGGTTGTGGAAAGGAGATGGGTGGGGGGATGGGGTAACTAGGTGATGGGCATTAAGGAAGGCATGTGATGTGATGAGCACTGGATGTTATACGCAACTAATGAATCATTGAACACTACACCAAAAATTAATGATATACTCTATGTTGGCTAACTGAATATTAATTTTTAAAAAAGAATAAGAAAGGTTTGATTCTGACCCTTGGAGATTAGAATGGACTTCCTGGAGGAGGTCTATTTAATGCAAGCTTTGAAGGATCAAAGCTATCTTCACACTGGGCTGTTGCCTGACAATAAGAACAACCATCTTCTGCAGCCCTAAGAGGTACTTACTGAGTGGGAAAGGATGAAATATACAGAATTCAGAGCAGGCTGAACAGTACAGTGGGCACATCCACCAGCTGATTAGAGGGAGGGACTCTTCTCCCTCCATCTTTTCTACAGCTTGGATGATTTAAACGGGTATTTTAAAAGAAGCACCAGGTGATGTAGGAGGTAATAAACTTGTGAAATTCATTTCTCCAGGAGGTTGCTAAGGTGCAAATCTTTTAAATCATTTCCCAAAAAGTGTAGTTAAATTCATGTGTGATTGATTCCTAATGGATTATCAAACCCTGTTAGGAAACACATTCTTAACTTTAAGTTTGAAGTCTTAGGAAACAGGTGTACTCTCTTATGATTCTTCTCTCTGTATCTCTGTCAGAGACAAAATATTAGGCTGCATATATCCCTGGGTTGACTTACTGTGACAATTCAATTAGAGAATCCTGCAAGATGCTGCCTGAAATAGCACTTGGGACCGGGAAGGGCCAGTAGAGGGTACCTGTGCCCATTACTCCCCCAACAGGTTCAAGGCAGTCATCACCAGTCCATCATAACACCATCGCTCACTGAACCCCATTATAGCTCCACTCTCTTTGCTAGCACAGCCCCTGGTGAAGCCCACCCCTTTATGTAACATGAAAACAATCTCTAGCCCGACCATATAGTATCAGGATCCAATAAAATCCAGGCACCAGTCAAGTGTCTATGCCTCTAGGCCATGTGATCAAGAGAAGGCAATCCTGCAAGCACTTCCTGCCTTCCATATTCATAAACCTGCTATTTGCTTTATGCAGTAAAGGTCTGGGCTCAGGAGATCCTTGTGCCCAAGGGTCAGGAAGAGGAGGAAGGGGAGGATGATATGAAGAAAGGAGGAGTGGGAGAGGAGAGAATCTTTCATGTCTGCATTCCATTTTTTGATATCTGACATTTTACAAACACTTCTGTATCCACTGTTATCATATTTAACTCTCATATATTGCCAGTTTCATAAAGAATGAAAAAACGAGGCTCAAGGAGGTAAAGTGACTGCCTGAGATCACACAGTTCCGAGCTAAGATTCAGACCAAGCCTCCTATACCAATGGAGCTCATTTTCCACTCCCACAACTCCAAGAAGCAAATTTCTTTCTTTCTCTAGATCTCAGACACCCCAGTCTTCCACATGGGTTGAGAGAGTGAATCAGCCTGACAGGACCTGCCTCCTGATAACATGGCTTATTCCCTTGGCCCATGCTCTTCTGTCCCTGACTCTCTTGCTGCCCAGAGAATGAAGATGTATTTGCCGAGCACTAGCCAAGAATGTCAGTCTGTGACAGCTGAGAGTCACACTCGGGATACCAGATGTCCACCATCTCCCAGGCCAGATCCGTGTCCCTTTCTAACGATGATGTTGGTGCCACTAGAAATAACCTAATTTACCAACTGCTTATTATTGATTCACCCAACAAATATTTATTGAGTGTTTACCATATACTGGGCACTGGGCCAAGTCCTGGGGACACAAGAATAACAAGCCAGTTTATGGAGTTGATATTTCAAGGGGGAAGATAAGTAATGAACAAGTTTATTTTTAAAAAAATGAAGAATGTAATTTCAGAAGGCAACTATGATAACCAGGGTCACCTGATGGACAGTAACTGGGAAAATAAGTAAGCTGGTCTACTTTAGATAGGCTTCCCTGACGAGGTGAATTTTAAGTACAGGCCTGAAGGATGAAGACAAGTAACACATGTAAAAAGAGAGAAGAGCATCTCATCCATAGAGAATGTCAAGTCAAGTCTCTGAAGAAGGAAAGCCCTCATTCAAGGCATAGAAGACCAGCAGGAAGCTAGAGCAAGAGTTGTTAGCCCATTTGAAAGCTGAAAGAAATGAGGCCTGGAGAATAAGAGCAGCGTGCCTAAGATCTCACAGGAATTTCTGTGGGTCATGAATTACACAGACAGAAGGATTACGATGTTGTCAACAGTGACATGAGGTCTTTGCCAGATGGCAGCCTCTCTGCAACTCCATATTTACCCCTTTCCCCTGCCCTGTGCCCTATCAAGTCCTAATTTTCCCAGTGCAACATCATAATCAACCCCCAGGCATCTGTCTGCAGGATCACCAGCTGGAGATGGCCTCCTGGGCTGAGGTGGGTCATGAGAAAGGAGGGGAGCTCCTTTCTGCCTGTGAACATCCTTCTTCAACAGGGAGAAGAGTCAAGGAGGAAATAACAGGGAATGACATGATCCACAAGGCAGATGACTTTTTGCTTGTTTGTTTTCCCAAAACCATCAGCTAATCTCAGGATCTGGGCTAGGATTCCAGCTCATGATGTCTTTTCGAGGAAAACCCTCTGTGTTCTCTTCATTGTAGCTCAGCAAAGTATTTCCCAGTTATTTTACCCCTTGCTCCGTGTTCATCTCCAACCTAGAGAACAGTACCTGTACCCAGTCAAGCTGGAATAAGTATCAGTGGGATGAGTGAACAGGTTATACACAGTAAGAGAAGGATGCAAAAGTATATAAGCTCATTCATCGAGTTGTTTATCAGTAAACACTGAATGCCATATGTGTGTCTAGCATACTACTAGACATAAGGTGGGAAGAAATGAAAGATGGAAAAGATGTGTGTGTTTGTGATTCACTCACTAACCTGTGTTAGGCTCCCGGATTAACATTTTAGAGTACTTTGTATCCACATGTATTTATAAAGGCTTTGGAGCCAACCCTGAGTTCAAATCAGGCCTGACTGTCTGTATAACCTTGGGCAATAGACTTACCCTTGCTTTCTCCATCATAAAAGTGGGAATAATACATTTCATCCTGGGGTGCCTGGATGGCTCAGCCAGTGGAGTGTGTGACTTTTAGATCTCAGAATCATGAGTTCAAGCCCCACACTGGACATGGAGCTTACTTAAAAAAAAAAAAAAGAAAGAAAATACATTTTATCCTGCATTGTGTAGTAATGTGCGTAGGAGGCCGAGCATAGACTCCAGCACATGGTAAGTGCACAATAAATCGTAGCCAGTCTCATTATTTTGATATATGTTATTTCCAGATCTGCTATCAATACCTTGAAGTAGAGATTTTTGTCCCCACGCTGTAGACCCGACAGCTGTGGAAAGTCACATGGACAAATGTGGAACTAGATCTGGGCTTGAGCCTTTGCCATCCATGAAAATGATCCTCCCAAACTCATGCCTTTTTAATCCAGGTAAGGCCTGTGGGAAGTTTATTAGAATCTCCAGTGGAAATTTTCCCATTTGATGCTAACTTCATAGCTGGGGTCACTGAGGCCATAAAAGTTAAGAGACATGCCCATAGTCAACAGTCATGGTAGAGCTGGGATTCAAACCCAACTTGCCTGGTTTGGGGTTCTTATTGTATGTCAGACAAAGTGCTCAATTCCAGATGTGAAATTAAATATGGCCTGAGGACACTCAGCCTGCAGATGTATGGGCGATTAGAATGGAGATGTGTCTCCTAAGAAGAAAGACTCCCAGGGAATTGACTCTATCTCCACAAACAGATGAAGGCTTGGGGCACCCAGGTGGCTCAGTTGTTTAAGTGTCCAACTCTTGATTTCAGCTCAGGTCAAGACCTCAAGGTCATGAGACCAAGCCCCGCATTAGGCTCCACACTCAGTGTGGAGCCTGCTTAAGATTCTCTTTCTCCCTCTTCCTCTGCCCCTCCCTTGGCTCTCTCTCCATCTCCTAAAAAAAAAAAAAAAAAAAAAAAAAAAAAAAGAGGAAACCCTGTCCTTTGAGAAGGGAAAACAACATAACAGAGCAGCACAACACACACACACACACACACACTGGGGTAAGACAAACTTGGGTTGCCACTCTCAAGCCTTGTGACCTTGGGAGAATGATTAAATATCTCCAAGTCTCAGTATCCTTCTCTCTCTAATGGAGATAAGGACACTTACCTCTATAGGCTGCTTAAAGCCAACCAGAAGTGGGCTCCATCCCTAGAGTCCCATACCTTCCCAGAGGATAGAAGTCAAAGATGGCTAAGCCATACTTTCTGTGAGGACAGTGACATCATGGGCCTTGTTTCTCACAGTGCTCCCTGTGGCTGGCACATAGCCCAAGCAACATGCGGACAGAGAAGTGTGTCAGGGCAGGCATCTTAGGCAAAGGGGAAAGCACAAGAAATACCCTGGAGGTATGAAACAATGGGGAGCATCCAGAAAATTGAAAATAAGATAACTAATAGGTATGGTTGCAGCTATGAAAGTATATGGGGGCCTTCACAGAGGAGGGGAAGGCAGGAGCCTGGGGGCCATACTAAGGACTGGATCCTTCCTACCTAGTTCCTTACCTGGAGTTGTGTGTCCAGTTAGTTCACCCCTGCATTTCTTACAAGGGAGCTGGTGTGGACACTTCAAATTGTCAACCCAAAGGTTATTTGAAACCAATTTATCCTTGTCTTCCTCTGTTACAGAGGTTGAAAAGTTGAAATAACCTATGTGCCACCTCCCTGGAGAGCTATATACACAGTTGTGGCCAGTGAGAGGTAGCAGAAGCCCCACAAGGATCTTTTCTTTTCTAGGAGAAGTCATGTGGGCACATGTGTATGTACATGCATGTGCGTGCCTGTGCATGTGTGTGTGCATATGCATGTATGTGCACACGTGCGTGTGAATGTTGTCTTTTCCCCTTTTTGCTTTTTTCCCATCCCCTTCCTTCCTCCCTTCCTTCCTTCCTCCCTTCCTCCCTTCCTTCCATCTTTCCTTCCTTCTTTCTTTCCTTTCTTCCTTCTTTCCTTCCTTTTTTCCTTTCTTCCTTCTTTCCTTCCTCCCTTCCTTCTTTTCTCCCTTCCTTCCTTTCTTCTTTCCTTCCTTCCTTTCCTTATGTATTTGTTAGAGAGAAAGAGTACAAGCTGGTGGGGGAGAGGCAAAGGGAGAGAGACTCTCAAGCAACCTCTATGCTCAGAACAGAGCCATATGCCAGGCTTGATCCCATGACCCTGAGATCATGACCTGAGTCAAAATCAAGAGTCAATGTCCAACTGACTGAGCCACCCAGGCACCCCTGCCTCTATCCCCTTCTAAGCCACCAGAAGACTCCAGAGGATGTACTAGCCATTGGGCAACTGTCAGGTGGCAAGCATGAAGGTGTGTGTCTATCTGGTAAGAGAGCAGGAGCTCTTATTCTATTTGATAATCTATCCTTTATTTGTCTAAATCACTATAGGGGGTTTTCTATCACTTGTAGCCAAAAGCAATCCTGGTATGTACAAGAATTTGCTAGTCATCCTGTCTAGGCAGCTCTGTTCTACACAGTCTTTGCTGATTTCCTTGCATCTTCATCTTTTCCTTAGGCCAACCTTCTAGACATTTCCAACTGGAGTCATCAAGACACACACCTGTCTGCCCCATCCATACCCCCACCCCCATGAGATTTAGACTTCCCTTCCAAACCATGATCTTGACCTCAAGACCAAGATATTTCCTTTTGCCTTTTGACCAGGGCACAAGGAACTATTTCCTTATCAGGTAAAACCAGGGTAGAAGTGATTTACAATGATGTGGACTCAATTTTGTGGTTTTTATCTAATGCTGTCTCAGATCCCCCAGCTTCCCAGCTGCTCCATCTACCATGTTGAAAACATCACAAGTCCTGGACTATCAGGCTCTGAAGGGGCCCTTCCGGGAATCATTCTGTGGCAAGAGCAAATCTCAATATGTTTATCCTTATGCTTTCCTTTTCTGCATTGCCTTGAGGATAATTAGGATTATGAAGGCCTTTTTACTGTCATCTCTTTTGCTTCCTCAATGAGCTCTTTAGCACCAAAGAAACAGACCCAAGGGAAGCTGGACATGGAGCTTATGCCATAACAATAGACAGAGGACAGAGAGAAACAAGAGAGAAAGAACAGAGAGGACCAGACCACCCTGTCACCAGGGAGACCAGAAACGGGTCCCTGGTGTCCGGAAGAATTCACAAAAATGTGGAAATGAGCAAAATCAAGTACCCGGTCTCCTTTTAGAGGAGGTCTGGGTATTATTAGTAGACCTCGAGGGATTGTCTGCTCCTACCAGGATGAACACCTTTGATGGATTTCAATCAATAAGGCTATTTTACAGTTCTGTTGAGGTAAAAGTTGTAGAAAACTCATAGTAATGCAAATGGCTCTTGTCCATGGCAATGAAAATGAGTTTTATCAGGTAGAGATATAATTGATTTTTACCTGGTAGAGAAATAATAACCCCAGCCATCATGCATTATTGCCCAATAGCAGTGGTGCTCAGTGTCATTTGGGTACATCTGGGGGATTGCCCAAGATGCTTTCAGGGAGTCTGTTAGGTCAAAACTATTTTCATAATAGCAAGGCATTATTTGCCTATTTTTCCTCTCTTTTTCTCACAACCATATAGCAGAGTTTCTTTCTATGCTGTTGCTATCATTGCTCTGGTGCCCAATGAATGCACGCTTGTGTACTCTTGTGTTTTAAATTTTTCTGTTTTAATTTCTGATATGGCAAATATTGGTAGAGATAACTCACATAAACAAATCTTTTTGAGGTCCTCAATAATTTTGAAGAGTGTGAAGGGGACCTGAGGGACCACCTGGCCAGTGTAGTCGGTGGGGTGTATGACTCTTGATCTCAGAGATTGTGAGTTCAAGTGCCATGTGTAGCATGGAGTTTACTTAAAATGAGCACTGGGTGTTATATGCAACTAATGAATCATTGAACATTACATCAAAAACTAATGATGTACTATATGTTGGCTAATTGAATTTAAATTAAAGATTAATTAATTAATTAATTTTTAAAATGAGCGTAAAGGGGCCCTGAGACCAAAAAGTTGGATAACTGCTGCCCTATAGAATGTTAACTAATTTTGTGTCTATTAGCCTATTCATTTCCACATCTCTGATTGAGATGTGTATGTGTATGTGCATGTGTTTGTTTGGTTTTAATATCTCACTGGTCCCTCCACTAAAAATCTGTCTACGAAAGACCCACAGCAAATATCATCCTCAATTGGAAAAAGTTTGCAGCCTTCCCGTTGAGATCAGGAACAAGACAAGGATGCCCACTCTCACCACTCTTGTTCAACATAGCATTAGAAGTCCTAGCAACAGCAATCAGACAACAAAGAGAAATAAAAGGTATCCAAATTGGCAATGAAGAAGTCAAACTCTCTCTCTTCACAGATGACATGATTCTTTATATGGAAAACCCAAAAGACTCCACCCCCAAACTACTAGAACTCATACAGCAATTCAGTAACATGGCAGGATACAAAGTCAATGTACAGAAATCAGTGGCTTTCTTATACACTAACAATGAAAATACAGAAAGGGAAATTAGAGAATCAATTCCATTTACTATAGCACCAAGAACCATAAGATACCTGGGAATAAACCTAACCAAAGAGGTAAAGGATCTGTACTCGAGAAACTACAGAACACTCATGAAAGAAATTGAAGAAGACACAAAAAGATGGAAGACCATTCCATGCTCTTGGGTCAGAAGAATAAACATTGTTAAAATGTCTATACTGCCTAGAGCCATCTATACTTTTAATGCCATTCCAATCAAAATTCCACCGGTATTTTTCAAAGAGCTGGAGCAAATAATCCAAAAATTTGTATGGAATCAGAAGAGACCCCGAATCACTAAGGAAATGTTGAAAAACAAAAATACAACTGGGGGCATCACGTTACCTGATTTCAAGCTTTACTACAAAGCTGTGATCACCAAGACAGCATGGTACTGGCATAAAAACAGACACATAGACCAGTGGAACAGAGTAGAGAGCCCAGATATGGACCCTCAACTCTATGATCAAATAATCTTCGACAAAACAGGAAAAAATATACAGTGGAAAAAAGACAGTCTCTTCAATAAATGGTGCTGGGAAAACTGGGCAGTTATATGTAGAAGAATTAAACTCGACCATTCTCTTACACCGTACACAAAGATAAACTCAAAATGGATAAAAGACCTCAACGTGAGACAGGAATCCATCAGAATCCTAGAGGAGAATATAGGCAGTAACCTCTTCGATATCAGCCACAGCAACTTCTTTCAAGATATGTCTCCAAAGGCAAAGGAAACAAAAGTGAAAATGAACTTTTGGGACTTCATCAAAATCAAAAGCTTCTGCACAGCAAAGGAAACAGTCAACAAAACAAAGTGGCAACCCACGGAATGGGAGAAGATATTTGCAAATGACAGTACAGACAAAAGGTTGATATCAAGGATCTTTAAAGAACTCCTCAAACTCAACACACACAAAACAGATAATCATATCAAAAAATGGGCAGAAGATATGAACAGACACTTCTCCAATGAAGACATACAAATGGCTATCAGACGCATGAAAAAATGTTCATCATCACTAGCCATCAGGGAGATTCAAATTAATTAATGAGTTAGATAAATGATTTGTTCATTTTATAACTGTACAAAGGTCATGTCTTTAATTTTTAAGAATTACACTTTAACACTGGGCTTGGAGTAGAAGGGGGCAGTTGGTAAGGTGGCCGAGAAGAAGGTTGAGGATCCCAAGCCACGTTGAGGATGCCAGACAGCTCTGATATGACTGCCATACCCTCCCTGTGCCCAGCAGCCCAGAGCCATGTGGGAGCCAAGTCAACAACCCAGGCTGTCCCTCGTTGTTCAAGCCAGGGCTGCACATGAACCCTGCACAGTAGTCACAGGACCCATGCACTGTCGGACAGCATGACTCCAACCCACCCTCTGAGGCAGGTGGAGCCCATCCAGAGTTTCCTGCATGGAAATCCCTCTTTGCAATGGCCCTGTGTTTTTGCAAGTCCCTCCAAAACAAAGGTTGAGGTTCTAGACACCCAGAAGCATGGTAATGGTATAGAGGAGGAGAAAATTCTACTCTTGGATCCTACCCCTACTCCTGGGACTAAGGTGGGACTGAGCAATGGCACACCACCCACCTCCATGGCCAAACCCCCAGAGAAGCCATCTCCATGCCCAAGGAGGTGATACCGGCTCTCAGAGGAGACAGAAAGGGAAGGTGGGGACCCTACCTCCCAACCCAGAGCTCCTGCTACTGCTCTCTGCTGTGTTGTTAATGGTGACAAATCTACTCATTTCTGTGCTCCATTCTCCTGGGTATAAATACATTTGTAAAGGCTTTCAGCGCTCCCAAGAGGAGAATGGCATGGATTTTGTCCCAGACTGGCCTTTTGTCCTCACAGAGCTTTGGTATCTTCCCCACCTGATTGTGGAAATCACAAGAAGAATAAGCAACCCAAGCTGGTCATGGGGCCCACAGTGGTAGCCAAATGAATATTTGCTGGCTCAGAACTCTTTCCTCTCCAACCTGAATGGAATCCAGGTGCTGGCCGGTGGCTGAACAAGGTGGTATGAGAGTGAGGAAGAGAAAGAGGGGGTCCCTGCCAGTCAGATGGAGGCAGTGGTCCAGGAGGTTGTTTAAGATCATCTCCTACAGTCAGCCAGTGCACGTGTACCTGATATCCTCTCCACAGCAGATACAGCATTACAAAGATGTGAGTATTCCCATGGTCCCTCCCTCTGGATGCTGACAGTGGAAGCTCCTTGTCTGCAACCTCAGCCTACCTCTCCCCCTCAGTGGAGGAATTTAGGGTGAGGGGCAAAACAGAGAAAATCCTAACAGCATCTAAGAACCTAAAATAATCTATGTCAGGGTTGCCAGACTATGGCCCCTGAGCCATCTATAGCTCTCTGCCTGTTTTCTTACACAGTCCATGAACTGAGCAATGGTTTTTAAATTTTAAAATGATTGAGATGAAATAAAAAAGAGAATGATAGTTCATGACCCATGAAATTTATGTGAAATTCAAATTTCAATATCCGTAAATAAAGTTGCATTGGCAGATAGCCACACTTACTAATGTGCTTACTGTCCAGGGCTGCTTTGGGACCACAGTGACAGAATGGAGTGGCTGTGACCGAGGACGTATGGTGGGAAAGCCTAAAGAGTTTCATCCATAGCCCTTCATGAAGTTTGCCAATCCCCATCTACATGCTACGCCAAGAGAAAGGAAATAATGAATTGGGGCAGGTTGAGGGTCAGGAAGAGGGCAGGGGAGCGGGGGTGTGGTGGAGGAAAAGATATTTAGGGGTGAAAGGAGACAGCCGTCCTCTCTATAAAGACACTGAAAGTGTTTGCAGGAATATTCAGGATGGTTTTGTGTTTTAAGAATATTCCTTATCAAGAAAGACAACTATCATATGATCTCCCTGATATAAGGAAGTGGAGAAGCAATGTGGGGGGTTTGGGGGGTAGGAAAAGAATAAAGGAAACAAGACAGGATCGGGAGGGAGACAAACCATAAGAGACTCTTAATCTCACAAAACAAACTTCGGGTTGCCTGTGGGGGCGGGGGTGTTGGGAGAGGGTGGTGGGGTTATGGACATTGGGGAGGTTGGGGAGGGTATGTGCTATGGTGAGTGCTGTAAAGTGTGTAAACCTGGTGATTCACAGACCTGTACCCCTGGGGCTAATAATACATTATATGTTAATTTTTAAAAAAATTTTTTAAAAAGAATGTTCATCAGAAGTCTGCAAGCTTTTTTGTGATGGATACACACATGTACAGTAAAAATATAAAAACAGATATGAGAGTAATATCCACTAAATTCAAGGCCTTGGTTCCTTCTGGAGAAGAAAGGGAAAGAGAGAGGAGAAGAATAGGTGAAGCTTTTCCCATAACATATGATTTGTTAACATTTTTTAATTTAAATACCTAAAAGAAATAAACTGAGAAGCAATATGAGATTGAAAGATCATTTTGTAACAGAAATGAGACCCTAAGAATTGATTTTTTTTTTTAAATTGTGTCTGGCATGAGGTACAAAAGATGTGAAAGACAAAGCAAGGGATTCTTGGTCATAAGTTCTTTCTATGCCAATGTTTTCGTTTTGCTTTATTTGGTTTGGGGGTTTTTTTGTTGTTGTTATTGTTGGGTTGTTGGTTTTGGTTACCAAAATAAGGACTGCTATGTTGCCCTGAGTCTAAGACATGCATTTTTCTCACATTTTAATAATTCTGAAATAAGGTTGCATTGTACAATTGATTGTATAACATAGTTAAGTTGGCAGAGTCTTTTCTTTCTTGGTGCTACAGGAAACAGCTCATCTTGTGATTTGTAATCAACATTATCTTAGATCCTCTTTCAAAGGGACAAATAAAGTGGATTCTCTTCTTTGGTATTCCATCGAGAGACCAAGAGAGAAATGGGGAACTGTTAATTTCCTTTGGGTTCTGTTAAAAAAGACAAACTGAGGCATAATAAAAATTTTAAGTTTGAGCAAAAATCAAAAATCGACTCTAAGGGGACACCATCAAACTGGAAATGGTTTGTAGGACTCCACCAACAGGAGCTTGGGGAGAGACTTTTATAGAGAAGGGATGAAAGCAAAGCAAATTATTGATTGACTGTAGCTGAAAGCCTAGTTGGCTACACATGAATGATTGTCCTTGGGTTTCAATTTTATAACCTTGAGACATTTACAGGCTTAGATTTTGGGTTTGCTTACATAGGTTGCCAGGGCCTTCTAGCCACCCCAATCTAATGGCCTCCTTGTTCAATTAACTCAACAATTGACCAAGGGTGTCCCTGAGTGAGACACTGTATTGAGCTTGGGCCACATGGAGACCCAGAATCTATCTGTGTTTAATGATCTGATGGGAAGGGAGCAGGACAGCCTGGGTCACACGCATTGTTTATGATCATCTCTTCTTAGGAAAAGGAGAGAGTAAAAACCATATTGAGTCCTTTTGAAATGATGAGTCAAAGGAAACTTTGTGCTGGTCAGCAGAACCTGACCTGGAAAAAAGATTGTCCTAATTCCTAAGTGTTATTAAACACCATATCCCAAAGTAAAATAAAATACAAAGCCCATAAAAATTAAGCCTTCTTTCCTGTGAATTGGTCTTAGAAGCAAGGGATTCTATAAGAAGCAAACCATCTCGTGGGAGACAGAGCAGAGAGCAACTCATGCTCTGTAGAACAGGGCTAGGGGTGTGGGAGATGCTTAGAAATGATCAGAGCTTCTGGCCAAAGACCAGGACTATAGGTGAGCGTGAAAATCTTACCCTGTTGAGTTGAACCCTGAGACTTGGCGCAGCTCTTCCCATCTTCCTTCCCACCCTACAAGACAACAGAATACTGAAGAGGAAGGCAGTCCCTGGAACCAGATAAGGAGAGCTCCTTCCCTCTATTTATATGGTGAGTTTCAGAATGTTGAACTCTGCAGACCCGTGTGGGTAATTAGGGATTCTCTCATTCAACAGGCATTTTCAGAGCAAGTGCTGGGCACTGTGCAAACTACCTGAGCTAGAGACCTCTCTCGAAGCTCTTGCATTCCTTAAACTCTTTATAAATTATCTCCCTTAACTCTCTCCATAATCTTATGTCATAGATACTGTTATCAACATTCCTACATTATGGATGATGAAACTGAAGCTGAGAGAGGTTAAGTGACTTACCCAAGGTCACCCAGTTAGTAACAGAGCTGGGATTTGAGTCCACAGTGTCATGGCTCAGAGTCCGTGCATTTAACCATTATGCTATAGCACTCCTATAGGCAGAAGTGAGAATTGAATACTATTTCTGAAAATTGCTCTGCTCTCTTAGAAGTCATTCTGAAATGGGATTAAAGTCTAGGTTTCAGAAATCAGACAGGAGATAGCATTCCTTCCCTGCTGCCCCTATATCTCCATGAAGGCAAGGACCATGTGTAGCTTGACACTGTTGGGTCCCATAGCACCAAGCCTAGCACATAGTAGGTAAGCACTAAATATTTGCTGACTGAATGAATGGGTGAACTCATTTACCAGTGGAAGGGTCTTCGAGGAACCTCCCAATATGCCAACCCTCTGGTCTTCGCATGTACTGGTTCCTCCATACAGAGTCACTGTGAAGATTTGATGAGGCTAGTTACTCCAGACACATAACCCAATGCCTAACACATAGTTAAGTGCTAGTAAACAAGCTCAATGCCCGTTTGTCACATATTTGGGGCATGGGGAGGTGCTCTTAAGGAACTGGGACCTGGCTTTGGAAGACATATCATCACATACAGGGGACATTCGTTATTGGTTATTCGGGGGCAGAGCAGGAGAGTAATGGGGGTAGTCTTGAATTTAACTCTCCCTGTCCTTTCTCAGCATGCCTCCCTGGCAGGCAGTGTTGATGGGCATTACCACCCACCTGCCCCTGTGGAAGGCTGAAGGACCCATCCTTACTGTCCCAGCCCCTGGTTCTTTGTGGAGCCCAGACATGTGGCTCATATCCAGCCAGTCAGGAGCTCTCCCAGGGGGGAGGGGCAGGCTGATCAAGACCATCAAGAGCTAGTGCTGCAAGCCTTCCAGACCGTTCCCACAGCACAGCACAACTGGTGCTGTGGATCCCACTTAGGCTGTAGGTCCCGCCATCTGTTGTTATCAGATACCTCCCCTAATATGTTTCAACAATTCCCTTTGCTTGTGCTCGAGCCAACCCCTGGGGTTTGCTTGCATCCCCTCAAAATTCTTATGTTGAAGTCCTAACCCCCAGGAGCTTCGAATGTGACTATTTGGAGAATGTGACTATTTGGGGCTTTTAAAGAGGGGGTTAAATCAAAATGAGGTTATTTGAGTAGGCTGGGCCCTGAGAGGAAATCTGAGACATACACACACAGAGGGACAACTCTGTGAAGATGCGGAAAAAAGATAGACATCTCCAAGCCAAAGAAACCAAACCTGCTGACACCTCCGTCTGGGACTTCTAGCCTCCAAAACCATGAGACAATGTATTTCTCTTGTTCAAGCCCCACGGCTTGTGGTACTTTATAATGGCTGCCCTAGCAAACTAACATAGCACCCATGGTCAGGTTTCATTATTTGCAATCTTTGAATGGTGCAATTCATGACTTTCCAATTTGTAATGGGGGCAGGCATGCTGTGGTGCTGAGCTGCATGGCATAGAAGTTAAGACCAGATGTCAGCCCTGCCACTGCCACCCACAGGACCCTGAGCAAGATGCTTCAACTTTCCATCAGCCTCGGTTCCTTCACTGGTAAAAAGGGCTAATACTTGTACTTCCCTCTTAGGGCTGCTGTGACTATAACTAATACACGAGGAACACTTGGAACAGTGCTTGGCACCAAATGAGTGTTACATGGGTGCCCTTTATTATTCCTATGATCCCCTTGGTGGAAAGACACGGGCTGTAAGAGACTCAGAGAAGTCCTGTCTTAGAGATGGTCTTGGAGCTCGCTCTGAACCCACCTTCATGGGGATGTTCTGTCTCTCCCAGGGTTCTGTTCAAGTGACATTTTTTCCTCTGCCACTCCCCCAATAATGCAGGGGGGCCCTCCAGGTCATGCGTATCTGTGATAAAGAGTTTCCATCTCTGTGAAAGCAGAGCTGGAAGTCAGCCCTAGCTGCCCGACATATTTTAAGCCATAGAACCTTGTAAAAGGGCTGGAAGAACTCCACTCTAAACCACCCCCTCCCACAGTGGAGCACACCTGGAAAATGACCATTTGTAGTCCAATCCACCCATTTTACATAGGAGGGAAATGAGGCTCTGAGAGGACATATACTGTCCCCAAAATCACAGCCCAGCTCATGGCAGGGCTGCCAGCAGGAGGGTGGCGTCTGTTCTTGATTCTGGGGATAAAAGAACCATCAAAAGACACTGATGGCCTCCAAGAGCCAGGGAGAGATATGATGAAGGGCGACAAGAGCAGACGGAACTTCTTGGTGCCCGGAGCAGCCCTGAAACATAAGTCCTTGGAGGGAATGGAACAAGCATGGGGAGACTTGGAAGCTGGGTTGCAGAGCCCCCAGCCGGCGTCCTCATTCTCCTCTGAAGACAGCTCTGCTCTGGAGCTGCTGGCCCAGTGGTGAGCTCCCCAGAACTTCTCATCCTCCCTGGCCTTTCCAGCTGGTGTGTCCCATTATCTTTCTCTCCCTCTCACCATGAGTGAGCATGCTGTGGCTTCCTTAAAGGGACACCGGGCAAAACAGAGGGAGCTGGGTCTGAGGGGACATTTAACTCTTCCATCATGGTCCCAGAACAGACCCTGGCCAACCAGCCTGCCCACTGGCCCACCTGCTGGAGCAAGGCTGTACCCCTCCAGTTGCTCTTCTTGAATTGGGGGTACTGGTCTTGCCAGAGGGTCCAAGATAGTCACGCTGTGAGGGAGGACAAATTGAGTGTTTGGAATACTCAATGGCTATTTATTTTTCACCTATATAGAAGTATTTCACTATTTTAATAACCAGTGCAAGCTGAAATTCAGCCTTGGTTAAACCCAGAGATCCAATCCCCAACCAGCGTCCAGTTGGATGCCTCCAGGGCCCACCATGGGCTACGGAGGAAAGGTGCATCCTCTGAGCCGTCATTCAAGGCCCTCTAAGATCCATCTGACCCAGGCTCATGTCCCACAGCCTCTCTCTATGTGAGACCATGAGGTGTCATGCAAAAAGCAGTGGATGTGAAGCTGGAAGATCAGGATTAAAATTCTCACTCTGCCGCTTACAAGCTTATCGACAACATTAACTTAGGTCAAGTTGCCTGAGCCTGATTCACAACAAAGGACAAAACCACCATCAAATAAATGTCCAACACTTGTGCTAAGCATTCGGCCTCATAGCCACCCTATAGAGTAAATTCCATTCAAAGTCTTGCTTTACAGACAAGGAAACTGAGGCACTAAGGCAGGTTTAGTAGCTCACCTGAGGTCATTGGCCTCCAAGGCTCAGGATTAGAACCTGCTCAAGGTCAAGCCTGTGCACTTGACTACATCATTACATGGCCCCCATCAAGAGGAAGTAGCTAACATAACCTGCCAATGGGCACTGATCACTGTGCAGCCTCAATGCAGGTCGATTCCCTTCCCTAAACACATCCTATAGGTATTCGCTGTCCCTACAGCCAACCCCAAGCTCTCCAGGTGCAACCCCAGTCACCCTTGCCCATTGAGCCCCATCGTTCACTCTCAACCCAAGCCCTTCTGTCTGCAAAGATGCAAGAAGCTGGTTGAAACTGTCCCATAGGGTGCATACAAGAGGGGGTATTAGGGTGGGGGAGTACATTCTCTCTCTGCACTAACCAGCATGACCTTGGATACACACTCCACCTCAGTTTCTTTATCAGTAAGATCAGAAGTCACAACACCTAACTCACAGGATTGTAGGTAAGGAGAAGTCTATATGCTGAGCACCTAGCGTAATAGAGGCACATAGTAGGTGCTCACGAAACTGGCTGCTGTGGACAAGGCTCACCTATTAGTCAGAAATCTGGCCAGTGGAGTCTCCAATAGGTATCAACCTGGGTCACTCCAAAAATGTTTTCTGGTGAGACCTGCCTAAGCAGGGACACCAGCCTGCTGGCAAATCCCCCACCGAAACTTTCCGTGTCCTATCTGCAGCTGGGAATCAGCCAGCCCATGTTCCTCAGGAAAGGTGAAGCCTCCTTTAAGGTGGTGTGCCAGCTCTGCCAGCCTCCCACTCACCCCTCCCTGGAATCCCAACCATGGGTCCTCATCGCACAGCACAGCCTTCCCCAGGCCATGTACAAGGGGCCACCTGGGCAGTGAAGTGACTATCAGCCTTCCTCTCCAGCCATCCCAGGACTGCCTGGGGTATCCAGTGACCAGTGCCTACCGAAAGTGGCTGAACCAACATAGTAGCCTCAGGGGCCTGGGGAGGACCACTGCCCACAGAGATGGCAGTGCCCAAATGGTCTCAATGCCCAGTCTCAGACTCACCTCCACCCTGATGGCCACATTAGCCAACCACCTGCCATTCCCCAGGCCTTTAACTCCAAATTCAAACCAAATGTTGCCCCACCCATATATTTCATAACCCTGTCCTTCCCCAAGCCAGCCAAGCCAGCCAAGCCAGGTCACCATGCTGGTAGCCGGGCTTCCACAAGCAGGATCCTGCCTGCTCCTTCCATAGCCAGTCAGGGCCAGGCCCACTGTGAACAGAGAAGGATGGTGGGCAGGGCAAGCCAGAAGGGAACTGTGAGGGACCCTGAGACTCAGTGCTCACCCTTAGCCTTATTTCAATTCAAGAGGCAACCCCAAAAGTGTGGCCCCATCATCTACAACCACCACCTTATCTTTCAGGGAAGAAAAATTAGGTCCCAAAGAGGGGACTGAATTGGCCAAGAGTTGAAATAAAATTTCTGGCAGATCCCAGCCTCCCAGAGAGATGCCTTCCCATACAGATCCATTCTTGCCATCAGCCCTCAAACACACCCATTGTGCACACAGCAAGCACTCCCAGGGTGCCAGGCTGGTTCTAATTTGGACAGAGCCCATGGCATTTATAAGACATATTCACATCAGGAGATCTGAGATCTCCTGAGTCCCGACAGCAAATCCTGGCAAATGTGAGCAAATGCACATTTCTCCCCAGCACCTGGGGTCCATTCTGTCCTTTGAGAAACATGAACATGGGCTGACTCCAGCAAGACAAAGAGACCTGACCTCCCAGAGAAGCTACATCAAGTCTCCAAGCTCAGCACCTCCAAAGCCACCAGCGCAGAGAAGTGTCTAATGGCTGGATGGGCAGAAGAAACCATTTTTTTTTTCCCAACACATCATCTGTGGTTTTAAAAATAAGTTGAGGGGGGTGGTTTCCAAGCATGAGGCTGTTCTCTGCCTGGTGAGAAGAGGACACGAGCCTCCCTGTATGGCCTCTTCCACTGGAGCCAAGTTGAAGGTCGTGAGTCCTTGTCAATGTTTAGAACCTCAAAACCCTTGTGGCACCTTCCAAAACCCTGGTAACACTGAGGAAATGGAGGCAACACAAATCTTGTTTAGTTGAGACCACAAGCTCTGGAACCAGATTATTCTGACCATGGGTGAGGTATTTAACTGCTTAATGACTCAGTTTCCTCCTCCGGGGACCAAAACAAAATCAAAAACAAACCTCTCAGAGGCTTTTTCTGGGTGTGTGTAAGAATTACATTAGCAGAGTAAAACAGTTGGCTCCAGCCCAACCTAAAAGTCTATGACCATGGGCATTGAGGAAAGGATGAAGTACCACCAGGTACACAGCCCAAGCTGCTGATTATGGGATATGGGTTGTCAGGGTTACAGAGGCAGGACAGGATTAGCTGGAAGAGGGTGGTGAATGGCATGCCAGCATAGGAAGGGATCAGGGCTCTGTAACATCAAGTACAAGCAGATTCCCCACAGCAATGGCAAAATAATTGATTTGTTATTTACGATGCCCTGTGTCCCCTAAGAAAAGGAATCCTGGTGACTCTGAGGGTCTTCTGTTCCTGAGCAAGGCAGGGCGTGCTTCCTGAGAGGAGCCCAGACTGAGCCTCACTGTGCATGGCCAAGGAAAAGGAGAGAGCCCATGTGGCCCTGGGGTGGGGGCAGGATGAGGGGGCTAGCTGATTGGAAACATGGGGTCTGGAGCCAGATTCAGTTAACCTGGGCAAGTACTTTAACCTCCCTGTGCCTCAGTTTCCTTCTTAGTAAATGAGAACACTAATAGTCCCTTGCCTCTTTGGGTTGTGGTGGGAACAAAATGGATTCATACACACAGAGCTCCTGGAACACTGCCTCGTCCATGGCAAGGACTCCTGAGGATCTGGAATGCCCAAGAGGTACCATCTGGATTGAATGCTTCTTTCCCTCAAAGAACCCCAAAGCCCTTTCAGAGGCTGCTTAGTAATAGCAGCATTCCACGCAGCTGTTCCCTGGTTCGCTGTGCTCCTCTCCACGTTACCGTGGTATCAGAGGTATGGAAAAAGCCTCCTCCAAAATCATGGGAATGCCAGTCAAGGAGAGCAATGTCCTAGAGAGAGGCACCCAGGAAGAATACAGGCCCCCCACACTTGCAGACCACCCCATGGTAAAGCATCATTCCTAATAGGACAGTGGGCCTGCACCAGGACCGGGAAAAAGTTAAGTGAAACAAAATGGTCCATAATTAGAATGGCAATAAAAGCAGAGGGGAGGAGTAAGGCAGTGAACTCTATTAATAGTGCTAATAAATGTTCTGGGATGATACTGCTGTGTTCTGAACCTGCCCGTGGGAGGTGTTGCTTACACTCATTTGCATATTAATTTGGAAGGAAAATGCCGGGCTCTTTCTGCTGGGATAAATCAATTCCAGTGGAAGTTCTCAGATGGGAAGCTGCTAATTCTTCTTCCCTTTTCCTCCCAGCAGGAAGACACCCATTTGCTGCCAGGAACATATTTTTAAGAGCCACCATGGTGTGAAAAAAAGTAGGCCAGCAAACTATAGGCAAAGCGCAGATTTTGCAGATGGCCAGAGCCATGATGAGCTAGGTGAGGCCCAGACTAGTGGATCTCAGGAGCCAGGGTGAGCCTGATAGGTTCTGGCTTCTCCAGAACAACACCAGAGAAGTAAAGATGGCAACCAGGTTCACCTAGAATCCCAGTGTTTATTGATTGGTACTGGCTGTTAAGGGAACATGGAGTTGAGGAGGATTTGAAATCCAGGACCAGACATACAGGATAGAATGCAGGGATTAGTTAGTGATGCCTGCCATGGGAGAGGATGTGGGGGAGGGTAGTGAGTGATATCCTCCATGGGAGAAGACATGGAGGTGGTGAGGGATATCCTTCATGGGAGAAGACATGGAGGGGGGTGATGAGTGCTATCCTCCATGGGAGAGGACATGGGGTGGGTGAGTGATATCCTCCTGGGAGAAGACATGGGGGGGGGGGTGGTGAGTGCTATCCTAGATGGGAGAAGACATGAGGGTGGTGAGTGCTATCCTTCATGGGAGAAGACATGGGGGGGTGAGTGCTATCCTCCATGGGAGAGGACATGGGGGGGTGAGTGATATCCTCCTGGGAGAAGACATGGGGGGGTTGGTGAGTGCTATCCTAGATGAGAGAAGACATGAGGGTGGTGAGTGATATCCTTCATGGGAGTAAGACACAGGGTTGGGGGGGGTGAGTGCTATCCTCCATGGGAGAGGACATGGGGGGTGAGTGCTATCCTCCATGGGAAAGGACATGGGGGTGATGAGTGATATCAGCTATGGAAGAGGACATGGTGGGGCGTTGAGTGATATCCTGCATGAAAGATGACATGGGGTGGTGAGTGATATCAGCTATGGGAGAGGACGTGGTGGGACATTGAGTGATATGGGCTATGGAAGAGGACATGGTTGGGTGAGTGACGTCTGCCCTAAGGAGAGTCACACTTCTTAATCTGGGGCAGAGCATCATAAACAGGACTTCTGAGGCACAGTGAGGCAGACCGGGTAGAGACTGGGAATAAAACTGGCAGAAAAGACAAGCGGAGAGTAGACAGTGAGAGATGCATGAGTGGTCAGGAAACTTTCTGGAGCAGCCCTATGTTTTGGCCACTGTGTCAGACAGACTCAGGGAACACAGAAAGGACTAAATTAATGCTTTCTTTCATGAAATTAAACCCAACGAAGAAAAAAGACATGAGAACAGGCTTAGGACACAACAAGATGTCACCCCTCTGTTTCTTCTAATTGCTGGACTGCCCCTTCTCACATCTCCATTCCAGTCTCTTCCTCCACCTGTCCACTGGTTTAGTACTCTTCCCCAGCAGTCCCTCCCTGGGCTGTTTAGCGCCTCTCCTCACCATACATATTCACAGCAGAGTCTCTTCTGCTTCCCAAATTGGACTTCTTCCTCAGAACAATGGCTCCCAAAAGTCTATCTCAAGCCAGTTTCTTTCCCCGACACCATTCCCAGAGGCATACCAGGCATCTCTAGATGGGGAAACTGAGGTGTAGCAGGATTCTGTAACTGCCCCAAGGTCCACAGTCGGCAGGTGGTAATTTGAGGATTAGACCCAAGCTCCATGTGAGCTGGAACCTGCATCCTCAGTCCCCAGGCCATTCTGGCTGACCAACAAACACTGCCTGTGACAGCATCAGGATGGAGTTCAGGAAGAATCTTGCTCCCAGGACAAGATGTCCAAGGACAAGCATGGACACTGTATTGACCAGAACCTGGGCTACTTCTTATGGGGTGTGGGCTGTTATAGTTACTGCGTGTGACAGGATGAACTGGGGGAGGGCTGGAAATATCAGAAGGGGCTAGGACTCTGTGGCTTTAAGGAAAGACAGGTTCGTCCCTCCTACACTGTTGGTGGGAATGCAACTGAAGATACAAATGTAGTGATCCGAAGGGGCACGTGCACCCGAATGTTTATAGCAGCAATGTCCACAATAGCCAAAGTATGGAAAGAACCTAGATGCCCATCAACAGACGAATGGATAAAGAAGATGTGGTGTATATATGTATACAATGGAATACTGTGCAGCCATCAAAAGAAATGAAATCTTGTCATTTGTAATGACGATGGAACTAGAGGGTATTATGCTGAGTAAAATAAGTCAATCAGAGAAAGACAATTATCATATGCTCTCCCTGATATGAAGAATTTGAGAGGCAACGTGGGGGGTTGTGGGGGGTAAGGAAGGAAAAAATTTTAACAAGATGGGATTGGGAGGGAGACAAACCATAAGAGACTCTTAATATCACAAAACAAACTGAGGGTTGCTGGGGGAGGGGTGTAGGGAGAGAGTGGTGGGGTTGTGGACATTGGGGAGGGTATTGTGAAGTGTGTAAACCTGGTGATTCACAGACCTGTATCCCTGGGGCTAATAAAGCATTGCGTGTTAATAAAAAATAAAAAATGTAATAAAAAAGAAAAAGAAAAGAAAAGACAGGTTCTTGTGAGGTGCACGTTCTTAAAATGTGACATCACTGACTCTCATACATCATGAGGTCAGCAAGGTCACAAAACTTCTCCAGTGACCCAAATCCTAAAAGGAATATCCTATGGAAGTAACAAAATCCTCACCTCTTTGTAGAGGAGGTACTGAGGCACAGAGAAGTCAACGACATTCCCTTGAGTGCACAGCCAGCCCAGCAGTGGAGCAAAGATCCAATCAAGGGCTTTCATGCTTCGAGTGACATAATACCAAAATTCTCCTGCTAGAAAAGGACAGCGGTCACTGAGAGTGGTGTTTGTTAAGCACAGAAATAGAAAAGAAAAAAAGAAATAGTAGTAAGAACTTGCTTGTAAAAAGGTGAATTTTGTAAAGGATCCAGTTGTTAAAGAAAATCCTTGGTGCTTTGTGTTCACTGGTGCTAGGTAGGAAAGGAGAGGATTCTTTGGGCCTCCAAGGTCATAGACCATTGTTTATGTCCCATGATTCCAGTTTTGAATGAGTGGACATGCCCTCCATCATTTTGCCAGAGGTGGGAGAGCCCTGTCAGCATCACCCCTTGGAGAGATCTTTCTGGACACCCCCCCCCACCAGCCCATACTAGCAGCTCCATCCTACCAGGTGCCTACCTGCTCTCTCCTTAGTGCACTGTCCATTGCAGGGACAGGGGCTATGATGTAGAAGCCAAGGACAGAGGCTCCAGGATCAGAGGACCCACGTTCTAATCCCAGCTCTTGCCTGTGGGTTGGGTGACCACGGACCACTTCCCGTCTGTGCCTCCACGCCCTCCTCCCTCACATGGAGAACACTGCAGAAACTGCCCCACAAGGTTGTCAGGAGGAATCCATGAGTTAAAGGCTGTAAAAGCTGAGAATGGGGTCTGGCACACGACAAGAGCTGGTCCTCCTTAGATTCTTACTTGCTACTTTCTGTCTTCCCCACCAGCATGGAAACTCCCCCAGGGCCGTGATTTTGTTTTGTTCATCACTAAATCCTCAGCACCTAGAATAGTAGCGCAGAGGTCAATTTGTAGAATATTTGTTCAACACAAACCCTGCCCAAAAACATGGTAGATGCCTGAGTAATATTCCATTGTATATATGGACCACAACTTCTTTATCCATTTGTCTGTTGAAGGGCATCTTGGCTCCATCCACAGTTTGGCTACTGTGGACATTGCTGCTATGAACATTGGGGTGCACACGCCTCTTCTTTTCACTACATCTGTGTCTTTGGGGTAAATACCCAGTAAAGCAATTGCTGCGTCGCAGGGTAGCTCTATTCTTAACATCTTCAGGAACTTCCACACTGTCTTCCAGAGCGTCTACCAGTTGCTCGCACGCAGGGAAGGCAATTAAAAGAACCAGCACAGTGACACAGAGGCAGCAACAAACCAACATTTGTTTATGCTGAGTGAAATAAGTCAAGCAGAAAAAGTCAGTTATCATATGGTTTCACTTCTATGTGGAACATAAGGAATAACATGGAAGATATTAGGAGAAGGAAAGGAAAAATGAATGGGGGAGGGGAAATCAGAGGGGGAGATGAACCATGAGAGACTATGGACTCTGGGAAACAAACTAAGGGTTTTAGAGGGGAGGTGTGTGGGGGGATGGGTATTAAGGAGGGCACGGATTGCATGGACCACTGGTTGTTACACGCAAACAATGAATCATGGATCCCTACATCAAAAACCAATGATGGACCTATACGTTGACTACCATAACATAATAATTTTTTTAAATGAAAAAGAAAGAAAACGTGGTAAAGGTAGAAGGATTCAGGAGTTGGCGGAGTTGAGTTCCCTATAAGGAAGGAACAGATGGTCAAACTGTGAAGTGCAGAGATCCCTGACCCAAAACGCCTAGGCTCTGGGTCAGACGAAACTGGATCTGAACCCTTGCGGGGCTCTGGTCTGGCGGTGGGCCACCATGCTGGCCTTCACCCCTGGGAACCTGCTTGCTCACCTGAGAAGTGAGAGTTCTCAGCCCACAGGTAGTGGAATAATGAGGCAAAGAAGTCACCTGCTAGGCTCGGCAGCCCAGCAGGTGCTCAGGAAATGCATCTGTCCCCCAGCTCTCTGCTGAGCCCTCTCCTGCCGGTGTCTACCCCATGCGCCTGACTGGGCAATGCCTGCCTGCACGAGCAGAACCCCACATCCATCTGCCAGACCTCGCCTCCGCTCTGCCACAGGAGAGTCGCGCTGTTTCCATTACACTCTTAGCAGGAGGAGGGAGGGGGTTAAGCTCCTGTTTTTGTTTCTACAATGCAAAATTTGTCAACTTGGCGCAGTTGACAGACTACCTCTGTGTCACGGCGCTGGTTCTTTTAATTGCCTTCCCTGCGTGCGAGCAACTGTATACGTGTGTGCACGTGTTCCCTGCGAAGGGCTTGTTTGCTTGGTTGCTTGCACAGAAAAGGAGCTGACTCCAGAACATGGGCCTATCCCCTGAGCATCTGACCATGACTCCGACCTCCAAGAGACAATGTTGGGTGGAGGATCCCCTCCCTAGGAGTCAGGAAACTGGGATTCTGGTCCACACTCTGCCCCTTACATTATAGCAGTATCAACAATATCAATAATAATAACATGATAATATAATAATAAATAATGGGGGTCTCTCTGGTTTGAGTTCAATTTCAGCCCCAAGACATTCCACATTTCAAGGTAGGTGCTGGACCTCCTGTCCAGGACGTATGAAGGAGGACGCCTGTTTCACAGTGTTTCACTGTCTGCCACCTCTGCTGTAGTAAACATTGGAGCAGCCTTGGAAGGGTTTGGATATTGAGGGGTTTTTATTTGGACAGTCGTCAGAGAATGGAAGTGAGGGCACCAGGATGGCTTCAAAGAGGGCAGTGGGAGAGCCTCTGCTGGGTCTGGATGGTCTGTATACCATAGTCTGCTGTGTGACACGTGCCTGAAGAATCTAGGGGCAGAGGCTGTAGCTCTTCACGTGAGGCAGAGAGGCAGGAAGAGGGAGATGGGCTATGTCAGGATCTAGAGACACAGCCACAAAGTGTGGGCAAAGCAGGGCCAGATGTGGGCCATGAGGAGAGAGCCTGCCCGGAACCTGCTCAAGGTGACCCCAAGAGCAAAATGGACCACCAGATTCCCAGGTACAGAAGAAGAAAATCTAAGTGAGCGGTGGGTCCTCTTGTGACCGTGGCACGGCTGAGACAGTCTAAACCAGGAGAGTGGCAAAACAGACAGGACCTGAGTCTCCAAGGAGCTCACCAAGCCACGGAATGAGCCAGCCTTGGCCCCTCCCACCTCGGGACCTCTTACAGTGGAATGTACCACATTTCCCTTATTGCTTGAGCCCTTTGAGTCTTCTGTGTTCTGAATCCAAGCCAATATGAGTAATTTTCCCTAAAGTATGCAACTAGCCAGTGGAAGACTTAAAATTTGATGACAGATCTGTGTGTTCCGTGCTGTCACGGGTCCCTGTGCCAAGATGTTATGAACAGTGAGCTGAAGTTGCAGACAAGCCAGCCCAGGTCACACCAGAGACACGGCTGCATGGGAAACTGAGGAAATAAGACACAAAGAGGCTTTCGGATAGCGGAAGCAGGAGCTCTGGGAACACACCAGGCTATAACGAGGACTCAGTAGAAGTATATTCTAAGAAGCTGCCATAGGCCAGGTGGGACTGGGAAATAGGAAACTGAAAAGCAATGTGGTAACCTGGGTTGTCTCCAGGGATAAAAAGAGGACATTGATGGAAAATGGGTGAACTCCCAATGGTCTGGATTTCAGCTAATAGTAATGTACTAAGGTCAGTAATGTACATTTGACAAATATCCCACGGCAATGTCAAGGGTGAGTGATGGGAGGAATTGAGTGACGGGTGCACAGGAACTCTCTGTACTACCTTTACAACTTTTCTGTAAATGTAAAATTATTCTAAAATTAAAAGGCTATTTTTTAGAAGTTTAGTGAATGAATGATGAACATATAAAAAATCTAGGTCGATGGTCAAGTGTTATACCTAGCTCTTATTAGAGTCATGTAAGTAATCCTGTACCTACAACTGACCCTTCACACATTTTTCTCATCCCCTCAATAAGCCTCTGAGGTGTGCATCACACAGTGCTTGGCACATAGGTTCTCAATAAATATCTGTTGACTGAATGAATTAATCCTCTTTGTACATAAGGAATCCAAAGCTCCCAGATGCCAAGTCCCTGCACCTGAATTTATTTGATTCCAAGGCCCAAGCCCCTTGGACTCTACCACCTACCTGGCTTTGGGGTTAGAGCCGTGTCAGAGCTGGGGGGTTCCTGGGCTCCTCTCTGCCCCTGCTCCAGGCTCCCGATATCCAACATCTTGGTTGGTGCTTGGAAAACTTAAAAGCAAGGCGGTACAGGCTCTCCATGCCCCTGAAATCAGCACCATAAATCTCAATTCTAAAATTTAATAATATTTGCTTTTGCATTTATGGCATCATTATTATAGAGCCTTGTGCTTGGGCTGGAGGTGGCTGCAGGAAATGATTTCATTTGATGGACTTTCTTAGGTCACCCACCAGGCTGTGATCTGGCCTCCCCAATGGAGGGATGACAAAAGCTAGAGGAGGGGGACAAGCTGGCCAAAATGATTCAGAATGACATGGGGGAGGCTCCCAATTAATAGTGTGCAGGGGGATGGAGGCACTTTTTTAATACATCATAGATGCTTCCTAAAGGTTTCTATTGCCCTAGTGTTTAGGTGCCCACCTGCCTGGATGGTGATAATTCTAATAGAAGAAACCAAAAGAAATGGGGGAGATGGGGTGGAAAAGTGAAATTGGCTAGTCCCTTCCCCACCACCCACTCCTCCTCCAGGCCTGCCAATTTCAAACATGAAAATCCCATCTGTCCTTCAGAGTCCAAGTCAGATTCCAACCCATATCTCCCTCCCTCCCTTTCTCTCTCTCTCTCTCACACACACATTCCCAGTGACAGTTAATTTCTCACTACTCTAATCTCCAGTCAAACCCTGCACCTGTACCTCAATCACAATGCTTGCCAAAGTCCATTTGGATTGGGGATCCAACTCATTCATTCATTTGGGCAACAAATATTTATTGAGCACATACTACGTGTTATGTTCTGAAGGTGTCCTATTGACCAAAACAGACATGAACCCTGCCCTCATAGAAACAACTCTCTAGTTGCTCCTATACGAGTCTGTCCACACTCCCCTCCAATGAATTGGAGGTTTCTGAAAGTAGAAACCTATGCTTTTCTTATCTCTGATCCCCAGGGCTTCCTCCAACCCCTGGCACATGTTAGTAGCATAATACGTGCTTGCTGAATAGATGATCAAATCAATCCATCAATCAATACTAAGTACCAGACTGTTAGTCTCTGACTTAAAACCCTCAAGTCACACCCCCTCCCAATTGTCTACATCAGGACTGGCAAACTATATGCCATGGGCCAAATCTGGCCCCACCACCTGTTTTTGTAAATAAAGTTTTATTGGAACACAGCCATACCCACTTTTCTAATATGTTATCAATGACTGCTCTCATACTACAATAGCAACAATGAGTAACTGAGACAGACACGATATGACTCATATAGCCAAAAATACTTACTATCTGGTCCTTTACAAAGAAGATTTGCTGACTCCTATATACAGGATAAAGCCCAATTCTAAGAGTGGCCTCAGGGCTTTGTCTGGCACACATCTCTCCATGCCCTCAGTGTTCTGGCCACACAAAACTGCCCATAGTTCCTTGACAGGCCCAGCCCACTAGGGCCTCAGGGACTCTCCACTGGCTCTTTGCTCTGCTCAGAATAGTCTTATCTCCAAACCTTTCCACCCAGCTCACTCCAAGACTTCACAGAAAATCTGCTCAAGCATCTCTTCTGGGTTGTCTGCCTCATCTTCCTCCCCTCTTCCACCCCAATTCGGGGTTCTCCTATGCTCCCAACACACCTATATTTCTCCCTATTGTGGCCGTTTTCACTCTGTACTGGAATTCTGTCTCTTCTAGCTTTCCTCCCCAACTAGTTCCAGTTTCTTGCAGGCAAGGACTTGTCAAGGATGCGGTTGTTCTGGTGATGTCTTATTCATTGCTGTCTTCCAGCGGCTACCTCAGGACCCACACAGGCTAAATTCTCAATGAATGAATTGAATAGAACTGGGCAGTCCTCCATTGCTTCTCTCATGCCCACGTGCTCCCCTCCCCGAGTGCCCAGACTCCTGCTGACTAACAGAGAACAGAAGCACAAGAGTTCAAAGAGAAAATTCCAGTTATAGAAACGGGATGAGCCAAGTCTCATCCCGTGCATGGTGCATGGGAGCAGAGAGTGGTGGGGAGTCTATGTGTGGTTGTAACACAGTAGAGCCTAGGAATAGGCAAGAGCAGAAACCCTGAAATCATGTTCCAATTGGCTGCCTCAACCAGCTGGGGGTGCTTGCAATGGCAGCTCAGAGACAGAGGTCCCTCCAGATGCTGGCTAAAGGCCAGGAGGGCACCGTGGCTGGCACAGGGGGCCACTGAGGTTGCATAATTGCTCTCTGCCTCCAGTGTGGCTTCATTTGGAAAGCAAGGTGGTGTGATGTGGCAGCAGAAATGGAAGGGCGTCCAGTGGGCATGGATGTGGGACACTGTGGAGGGAAAGGTCAGATGGGGAAAAGACCAACAACTCTTCTGGGAGCACCAGCTCAGCCCGTGTTCCCTATTACCATGACATCACAGTATCAGCTACCTCTTACAGGCATAAGCCACCACCTTATCACTCACCAGCTGCCCACTTCCTCCACCCTCCCACCCCTGTCCCTGCTCACCACACCACAGTCCTGACCTTCATGGCTTCAAAAAGCAAGAGTGAGATGAATGCCAGGCAAATGGGAAGGAATAACTTCAGAAGGTTGCAAGAAGTGGAGACCACTTAGACTGACCTGCAAGAAATGGGGGCCTCTTCGGCTAACCTGCAGTCAGCTGAGATTGGCATGAACACAGTCACACTCTGTCTTAAATCCTCAAGAGCTAGGAGCCCAGAAGGTCTTTGTCTGATAAACTATCTGGTGCTGACTCCCCTTGGATTCCTTCCTTCCTACAGTTCAAGTTTTGTTCCTTCCCAAAGAGTTTGGGGGCTTTCAATTTGGATTTTGAATTCTGTTTTGGATTCAAATAGGCTTTGGTTGAGAATGACTACATGGTCCAGTACCAGGACGGCCCTCCAGGGAGCAGTGGCCTTTGAGGGATCCTGGAATAAATGGGAATGAGAGAGATGTCCTGGCTCTCGGGATCTTGGGAGATTTCTCTTATGTTAATGACTAGCGGCAGGATGGGAGCAAGGCTACAGATGTCTCTCAGGGAACCAAGATGGACCAAAGATTTATATGTCATTTAAAATAAAACTTGTTAGGGGCTCCTGGGTGGCTCAGCCAGTAAGCACCTGACTCTTGATTTGGGCTCAGGTCATGGTCTCATGGTTATGAGATCAAGCCCAGCATTGGACTCTGTGCTGAGTGTGAAACCTGCTTAAGATTCTCTCTCCCTCTCTTTCTGCCCCTCCCCAAAACTTGCACACGTGCAGCTTCTCTCTCTAAAAGAAAATAAAAATAAAAAATAAAGTAAAACTTTTTAAAAGTCTCTTTTCATTGCAGACATTTCACAGATTTCATGCAGTTCCAGCCCCTTCTCCTACCTCCATTCCCGGAATCAAGCTGCATCCCATAAATGATAAGGGGTTAATCAGGTAGGAATGACCTGATGACCTCCTTTAGGATTCTTATTGTTTGGGGGATTTCTCACTCTATTATGTGGTCAGTGTGAGCTCTGAAGACTTTCCCTGCAATGGAACAATCATTCAACTTCTTGACATAGAAGAAGAGACTGCTTGGGTCCAACCCCAAGAGATCAGAGGGTTCCTGCATTTTGTGATTTCTGCATATGCTATAGGACTATGTTTCTCATTGTATGGTCTCCAGGTCGGCTGTAACAGGACCTCCTGGGATGCTGACCGAAGATGTTTGAAATGCCTTCAAAACCAACAGAATAGGGATCAGGGATGGTGTGGACCCTCTGTATTTTCACATGTTCCCAGATGAGTCTGAGAACCACAAAAAATAACACCCAAAGATGAATGGAAATGCATGTTCACCCTGGAGAATATTGGATGGAAATTCCAACCAAAGCCAACGTAGCCCTGATTACCCATCCCTTCAACAGGGGCACTGAGTCTCCTCACTCCCTTTTGATTCTCTAGCGCCCCAGAGGAAACCACCCTGAGCCCTCACCTACAAGGAGCTGCAGTAGCCTTCTGACGGGTCTCCCTGCTTTGTTCCTCACCCCTGTGTCTGCTCTCCACAGAGAGGAGAGCCTGTTTTGCAAAATAAGTGACATCACATCACTTCCCTGCTGTCTACCTTCCAACTGCTTCCTGGCACACTTAACATCAAACCCCACATCCTTACTGTAGGATATAGGATGTGACCTGCCTCCACCTCCTCTCCAGAAGTTTCCCTCTCCACTCCTGCTGTGCCCCAAGCACAATGACCCCTGCTCTTTCTTGAACACATGGGCCACAGACTGACCTCAGGCTCTTCACATCAACTGGCCTCTCGCCTGGAAAGGTCTTCCCTCTAATATCGACTTGGCTCACTCCCAGCTTCCTTCAGGCCAGATGTCACCTCCTCCACAAGGCCTCCTCAGTCCACCCCCCTAGAGTAGCAGCACCCCCATCACTTTGTATCCCTCTGCCTTCCTCAATATTTCCACATAGTGCCTGATATTTATGTTACATGGTTATTTTTTTATCACTTATTGTCTCTCTTCTCCACTGTTATAGAATCTCCATAAGGATGGTATGTCAGTCAGTATAAGCTAGGTTCTGCCACATTAACAAACAACCCCCAAAGTTCAGTGCCTCAGAAGTACAAGTTCCTTACACCCTGCCCAACCATGGGTCAGCTGTGGGCTCTACTCCTACGACACCACCTTCCCTCTAAGACCTAGGCTGAAGGAGAGCCACTATCTGGAATATTACAGGCAACTTGCCAGAGGGAAAAGAGAAAGGGGCAAAGCATAAACTCACTGGTACACATAATTCCATTCAGATTCCATTGGCCACTCCTGAATTCCATGAGATGGGAAAGGATAATCCTTCTCTAGAAAGGGAAGTGGAATTTGGTGAACAGTAAACAGTCTGCCAGAGACTAGGAACTTTATTTTGTTAGTTTCTCTATCACTAGTGCCTAAAACAGTGCCCCCTCTTGATTAGGTGCTTCATTAGTATTTTTTGAATGGGAAGTGGGGTAGAACCCAAGGTTGGATGGCAGCTTGACTTAAATCTAAGACCCTGCGTGCCGAAACTGGCCATGTGTACCCAGCTCAGATAGGCTTGGTGGTATCTGACACATCCATACACCCAGCCACAGGAGCTAGAAAGATGGTGGCAGAGCTGGCCACAGCCTCGAGTGACCTGAGCCAGAGGCAGCATAGAGACCCCTACTCCAGGTGCCCTCCCAATGAAGGAGAACTCCTGTCCGCCCCACAATATCCCTCAAGGAAGTGGGAATAGGACTCTGGACTTTGGCGTGGAAGACGCCAGGGTGCAGATCAGCAGTGTGTACACTCGAGGACCAGGGGCTCAGAGCTCAGATGCCCAGGCCAGGTTGGGTCTCTCTGGAGACCTGGTCAGGAAGAAGCCAGTAGGCCAAGACATCAGAACTTACAAGACAGAAAAGCAGCCACAAAAGTGCTTCTTCTAGGAAGAAAGGATTTTTCTGAAGCCCAGAAAGGAGCAATGACTTGCCCCAGGTCACACAGCTAATAAATGGCTGTCAGAATTTGAACTCAGGATCTTCCATTCTCAGCTCACTGCAAATAGCACCCTGGGAACAGCTATGATGATCATAACAGTAACAATAAGTAACCCTTCCTGTACCCTTTCTATGTGCCAGGCATGATCATTAGTACTTCTTATGAATTTCCCACATAATTTCCATAATGATTTTGTGAGCTAAGTATTATTCATACCTATTTTCTAAATGAAGAAATTGAGGGGGGCCTGGGTGGCTCAGTCGGTTAAGCATCTGCCTTTGGCTCAGGTTGTGATCTCAAGGTCCTGGGATCAAGCCCCACATCGGGCTCCCTGCTCAGCAGAAAGTCTGCTTCTCCTTCTCTCTCTGACCTTCCTCTCCGCTTGTCTGTTCTCTCTCTCTCATTCTCTCAAAAAATAAACAAATAAGGAAACTGAGACCCAGATATTGATCCCAAATCACAAGCTGCTAAGTGGCAGAGCTAGGATCTGAGCCCAGGTCTCTCTGACCCCATACTCCACGCTCTTACTTATTATATACAAACATGACATGATACAACCAGCTGTACCCACTAGGGATCTAGGGGAGAAACGAAAGGAAGCCAACATGAGGGTTGAAACCCAGGCCCGGGAAACTAAAAATATCTGGAGGCAGGGGACAAGCCCTAGAAACTTAAACCAAAGGCTAGAGCAAGGCCAGTGACAGGGCCAAGGGACTGAGGGCTAGAAGGAGAGGATTTGGATAACTGAGTAACAGCCGTGGCATTTATGTAGTGCTTTCTGTGTGCGTGGCCATCCAGACCCCCACTGTGTACTAACTCATTTAATCCTCGCAACACCCTGTGAGGTGGGAACGCTATTACTCCGTTTCAGTGATGACACTGAGACACAGAGAAGTTAACCAACTTGACCAAGGTCACACAGCAAGTCAGTGACAGTTGGGATTTGAACTCAGGTCTGGCCCCACTTCTCACACTGCACTGCAGGGATCAGGGACATCGTGGGCACAAAGCTGCATGGACAGAGTCAGCTGCTCACCGGGGCCTGTGTCCAGCAGGTCAGGGGACAGCAGTGTGCTGCTTCATTAGCTAGTTCAGTCCTTCAGGAAGTGTGCTAGTGCTTAGAAGCTTCTCTAGCTTACCTTGAGCTGGGGCCCACTTTTCCTTGTAAGGTCCTCTCATTGGTCCCCGCTCTGACCTTCATGAGTCAGGGGTCAAGTCCACCTGTCCATGAAGATTGCTGTCCTCTTCATTTCCAGTACTCCCCACTGACCTCAGCATGCACTTGGGCCCCTCCCCATCTCCTCCCCATGCCCCCGATGAAGACTGGAATGCCAGCTTCCCTCAAAATCCAACTGGTCCTGGTTCCTCAGATACCACTTCCCAGCATGCACACCCTCCAAAGAGACACCCAGGCTGGTCAGCATCTTCTAAACACACAGCCTGATTTTTCACAGAACTACTGCCTGTTTTCCACGAGTCTAGAGCTTATTTTCCCAGATCCTCCAAAGAATGCCCCTGGGCATAGGCTGTCGGGTTCTTTCCAGCCCTCATAAAATGTAATATTTGCATAGGTACAAAAGAAGTGCTGTCCAGCTGAGTCTCCCCTCCCAGCTAGCAGGTGGCCAGACTCCAGAGCCAGTGGCAGCTCTGCCCACAACCCTGTTCAGGGCTCCCCAACCTTTCTTTTCAGAATCCTTGCCCTCCAACATCCCCAGGAAGGGGTCTGGAACAAAGCAGCGCCTGTCAGAGTGAGTTCTGCAGGACGGGCATATTTGATGGGGGATGAGGTGAGAAAGGGAGCAGGTCCATGGTCAAGTGAGATGGAGAAACCCGTGTAAGACAAAGCAACACCAATTTCTTTGCTGTCAGGTTCCTCAGGACTTTGCATGCGCTCCAGTACGTCAGAAATCTACTTATAGGCATCATTGGATTCAATAAATATTTATTGAGCGTCTATTATGTGCCAAGGATTATTTAGATGCTAGGAACACACCAGTCAATAAGATAAACCAAAAAATAAATTCTTTGCTGGAGACAGACCACAAGTAAGAAACACAGGAAATAAACAACATACATACAGAGGATGTGAGAAAGTAGTAAATGCTATGGATTTGGGTTTTTTTTTTTTAAAGAAAGATAAGAGGGAGGAGGGTTGCAGGGTTGTGATTTTAAATAAGGTGGTCAGAATATGTCTCACCGAGGAGGTGGTATTTGAGCAAAAACAGGAAAGATGTGGAATGAGTTGGCCAAACAGATATCTGCAGGACAAACCAGCCAAGGGGTATACCTGGAATGCTGGAGAATAAAAAAGGAATAGGTACCAGCATCCTCAGCACTATTGGCATCTGGGACCAGATCGTTCTCTGCTGCAGGGGGCTGAACTGTGCATGTCAAGATGTTTAGCGCCACCCCTGGCCTCCATTCACCAGACACCAGGAGCACTCCTTTCCCCAGCTGGGACAACTAAAAATGTCTCCAGACATTGCCAAAAGTTTCCTGGGGGACAAACCCTCCCCCCCTCCGTCCCCAGATAGAACTGAGTCACTGAGGGTTGAAATCACTGCCTTTGCTTCATACTGGTCTCATCCCATGCAAACCTGCAAGTGGGCGGCTGGTTCTGAAGTTCCATGCACTGGACCAGAGCAAGCCCGGACACAGAGCATCCTCGTGCCGTCCCTGATCCCTCCGGGCATGCTCCTCCCCACAGTACCCTGAGCACCCATCCCTTGCCCACCCAGCAGACTTCTCTGTCCTTGGTCTCACTGTTCTCAGGACCAGATCCCAGGAAGCTCCAGGGCTGTGGAGCACTAAGGCAGGTAAATTGCTGGCTGGCCAGTACAGACTCGGTTCTGCCATTTCCCAGCTGCGTGACCCTGCGGAGCAGGGGTGCTGGTATTGACCTGCCTCGTCGGACCACAGCAAGGCTCGAGGGAGAAAACGTCCATGCACACATCCAGGAAGGAGCCTGACAGAGTAGGCTCTGGCACACTGGTTTCTGTCTCCACACCTTGCATTCATTTTCTGTGGCTGCCCTAACAAAGGACCACAAATCTGGTTGGCTTAAAACGGCAGGAACGCTCCTTCCGCTGGTGCTGGGAGAATCCACTCTTGCCTTCTCAGGTTTCTGGAGATGCCTGGGCTCCTTGGCTGGTGGCGGCATCACTCCGGTCTCTGCCCAGCTCACCGCATGGCCCTCTTCCCTATATCCTTGTGTGTCCTCCCCTCTTAGAAGGAGTCCTGGGATTTAGGGCCTACCCGAAATTCAGGATAATTACAACCTGAAATCTTTAACTAACTGCATATGCAACTACCCTATTCCCAGACAAGACCCTACTCAGAGGTTTCGAGGGAACATGAATTTGGGGGAATTGGGGGGAACGCTATTCAACTGAGTATATATCTCTTGGTGGAGGAACGGAGGCCAGGATCTCTGCCCTATACCCTGCAGGTCTCTGGCTGACAGTCTGAGCTTCTGTTGTCTCTCCTGCTAGCAAGACCTTCCTGGTACCTAGGCCCAAGGGGTCCGGGGAATACTCGAGGGCCGATCTACGGCAGGAAAAAGGAGCTCCCTCCCTGACATTGCCTATCCTGGGTTAGCCCAAAGGATCTCTCGGGACTGTGAGGGGCACGGTGGAAGCCCACGTGGAAGAAGGCAACGTGGGTGAAGGGGAAGTGTGCCCGTTTTAACCCTTTCCTTGCGCGGGCATCGGCCCTAAACCATGACCGCCCATCCTCATCAAACCTGAGGCCACAGCGCCCCCTGGCGGTCGGAGCCAGTACGCGCCTGGCTCCCCAGTGCTCACGCAGCCGTGCTGTAAATGGAATTTAGCATCAGCACAGTTATTTAAATTGTTTTAATTAATCACAGATTGGGCAGTAAATGAACCACTAAGTGGAGAGAGAGAGCGGAACGAGCGAGAAAGAGGTGAGGGGAGGAAGGCAGCCCTCCGTGCTGACCTAGAAAACCTCACAGACCTTGGGCGGGGGCGGGGGCGGGGCCGGGAGCTGGAGGCGAAGATCTCAGAGACCCTCTGCCCCCGCTGCCCACCTGCCCTCCTGCCCTCCTGCGCTCTGGTCTCTTCGCCCGCCCCAACCCCCAGTTCCTAGTCCCCAGCCCCCAGCCCCAGGCGGGACGGGAGGGGAGGGGTGGGCGTGCTGCTCCCCTTGGAAAAGGATGGGAGCTGAGCTAGAAGGGCGAGCCCAGGGGAGGGGGGAGTAACACTTAGCAAGAATTTAAGTGCTTGCGCTGTGCTCAGCACTTTTACACCCAGTATTGTGTCTGAAACAGGCGAGGTGTAACACCAGGCACCCTGCCCCCGCCGTACCAGCCTGTGTAGCGCCTGACTCTGCCTCCTCCATCTGCCAGGCGGAATTGAGGAAGACAATGCCTGAGAGCTCCCAGATCGGCGAGTCTTTTCTCCTGAGCAAGACATTTCCGGGGTGCTCCTGGCTTCCCCATCTGTATACCAGGTTCAGCACCTTTCGCTGAATTCCATACGGAGTCAGCACGCGGCAGCCTGCAAGCCTGTTTTCCTACAGTCCGTGAGCTGCGAGTGTGCGCCCGTGTGTGTTATGTTTTCATATGGTTGGAAAAAATCAAAAGAATAATATTTCATGACACGTGAAAATTATATGAAATCTCAATTCCATAAATAAAGTGCTCTTGGAACCCAGCCACGCTCATTTTAAGGACTGTCTGTGGCTGCTGGCAGGACCAGCAGTAGCTAAGTAGTTACAACAGAGACGGTATAGCCCCGGAAGCCTGGGATATTGACTATCTGACTATTTACATGAAGAGTTTGCCAACGCAAGGTTTAACACATCATCATTTGTAAGATGCACAATTTTTATGTGCCACCAACAAGGGAAAATTCTATCAAACCAAACTGCATCACAATACCTTTATAGCACCTGGATTTTTTTAAATGTTATATTTATTTAACATTATTTTAGACTATGTAGACATAGATTTTTGTATCACACTTGTGAATACATTAAAAGAAACATGTGCCCAAAATAAGTTAGTTGAGGTCCGCCTAAACGTCTTCATATCCAGAGACCCACCCTTCCGAGTCACTTTTTGACACAGAATCACTTTTGTTCTGGGTTTGCACACACTCTTGTCCTCAGTGTCTCAGTGTAATGCAGTATTTCTTGAGAGAAGGCTTCACTGTGGTCTGGGAACTTTCTTCCCAGCTGCTGACGCTTGATCTGAAAGTTTTCATTCCCATGCACAGGCTGTGACATCGATGTTCAATGTTGACATTGACTGCTGCCTGGTTGGTGGCAATTTTAAGAAACATCCCAATTTCAGAAATGTTGGAATGTTGAGGGAGGATAGCAGAGAGTGAATCATAAACTTTTTCTAAGGAAAAGATTTTATTCATTTATTTGAGAGAAAGGGAGCATGAGCAGGGTGAGGGGCAGAGGGAGAAGCAGACTCCCCACTGAGCAGGGAGCCAGATGCTACCTGGGCTGGATCCCAGGACCTTGGGATGGTGACCTGAGCCCAAGGCAGATGCTTAACCAACTGAGCCACCCAGGGGTCCTGAATCATAAACTTTTTCAAACCTGTAACCATTGTTGACTGGCTGGAATACAACAGGAAACAAAACAGATCCAAGTTCTGTCTTCAAGGAGCTGCAGTCTAATGGGTTCAGAAGACAATAGACAAAAAAAAAAAAAAAATACAGTTTATATCAGTGGATGGTGAGTGCTCTAAAGTAAAATAGTGGAATAGGAGGAGAAGGAGGAGGAAGAAGAGGTAGTAGGGGGAGGAAAAGAGTAAGGTTGTATCAAGGAAGGCCTCCTGGAGGAGGTGATAATTGAGCAGAGACCTCATAGAGAGAGGGAATAAGCCACAGAGGCATGGGGAAGAAACTTCCAGGGGGAGGGACAGGAATTCAGGGGAGGGAGGTGGAAAATGAGGTCGGAGAGGTGGTCTGGAGCCAGATGAAGCATGAAAAGAATTCTGGATTTTATTTCAAATTTGCTAGAAAACAACTTGGGGGGGCAAGGTTTGAGCAGAGGAGTGCCATGATCTGACGTGTATTTTTAAAGGGTGGCTCTGGCTTCTCTCTGGTGTAGACTGGAGGGACTGGGCTAGAGCAGAAGCAGGGAGACCAGTTCTGAGTTAAGAAGCCAAGGGTGGATGTGGCAGAAACAGTGAGAAGTGGTCAGAATTTGAATCGGTTATGAAAGTAGAGCCGACATGATCGCTGATGACCAGGAGGAGGGATAACAGGATGACCCCAAACCCAAGGGTTTGGTCAGAGGGACTGGAGGGGCAGAGTCACCATCTTTGAAGATGGAGATGCCTTCAGTCAGGAATCCCACGTGGGACTCGCTCAGTTTGAAATGTCCATGAGAGAGCCGCGTGAAGACCCGAGGAGGCAGGCTCTGCATGGACGGCTCTGCATTCCAAAGGAAAGGACCAGACTAGAAACAGAGACCCTGAGCCTGGATCGGGTCACCCCGGGAGCGGGTATCAGCGGAATGGCGCAGAGGCTCCTCCGGAGGCCGAGCCCTGGGACCTCCAATGTAAAGAGGTCAGGAAGAAGAGAAGGGACCAGCCCAAGACTAAAGGAGTGACCAGTGGTTAAGCTGGCCACCATCACTCACAAGTCCTGGGGAGAATGAAAATGTAGGACCCTTGCTCGAAATTATTAAGGCTATCAAGTTGGCAGCAGCAGGTGAATGAAGCTCAGAACCCTGTGAGCATCATTGGCTCTGCAGACATGCAGGTCCACCATCCATGAAGCTGGCCCTACAGGTGACGATGGACACCAGGGGATTGTGGAGTCCCAGAAGCCAGGAGATAAAAAGTATTTCAAGGAGGGGTGCCTGGGTGGCTCAGTGGGTTAAAGCCTCTGCTTTCAGCTCAGGTCACGTTCCCAGGGTCCTACGATCGAGCCCCACGTCGGGCTCTCTGCTTAGCACGGAGACTGCTTCCCCCCCTCTCTCTCTCCACCTGCCTCTCTGCCTACTTGTGATCTCTGTCTGTCAAATAAATAAATAAAATCTTTAAAAAACCAAAAGTATTTCAAGGAGATGAGAAGGGGGTTAAGGAAGTGAGGACTGAGGACCAACCGGGGGCCGGGGATGGGGAGGAGGGCAAGGGGATAGGTAAGGTGCAGGTTTCTGGTGGGCTTGGATGAGAGCAACTCCTAGGGCCTGGGGTTGGGACAGAAGCCTGACCAGGTGGGTCTGGGCAGAAAGAGAGCGAGGAACCAGAGTTGTCAGGTAGGGACACCATTAGGGGAGTTTTGCTATAAAGAGGAGCAGAAACGTGGAGCAATATCCAGAAGCCGCTGTGGAAGGAAGGCAGGTATGTTTTTATTATAATGATCACCTGTTTGCAGGCCAGTGAATGAGTCTGTAGAGAACATGAAATCGACGAGGCAGGAGAGGGAGGAGGGGTGTCTGTGGCTCAGTGTCCTTGAGCAGCGAAGGGGTGGGAGGCATTGACCTTCGGGGGGGAGAGGACAGCTCCTTGCAGGTGAGAGGAAGGAGGCCAGCCTGGAGCCACGTGGAAGCTCTTGCCATCACAATTACTGTCTCCCTGAAATGGGAAGCAAGGGCGCCCCTGAGATGGGGGACAAAAGGAGCTTTTCTGAGTTTGAAGAGAGAAGCAAGTGTGGAACAGGAAAGTGTGAGGGAATGAGCCCCGTTTTGTACTCCAACCTTCTTTTAACCACTCTGCAGTAAAAAATACATTTTGCATCAAGACCTAGAATACACACATCCCACAAGATGCCCTTTAACCATGTTACATTCAGCAGGCTCTGACCTTTTCTGTTCTCTCTCCTCTCCTTTCTTTAATGCTGGTTGGACCCACTAAATTGGTTTCTTGACCCACAAATGAATCTTGACCTGTCTCATGGCAGACACTGGTCTGGGAAGCTCAGTTGCCTTGGACACACACACACACACCTTTGGGCTGCCTTGAGTTAGTGGCACGGATGGAAGGGAGTACCTGGGTACAGGTGTGGAGCAGAGAGAAAGCTGGATTTCCCCAAGAGCAGGGTTTTCTTGAGCATGTACCATTCAGCGTGAGGAAGGCAAGCAGAATGGGGGTGGACGCCGGAGAGGAAACTTACTTTGGGTGGCAGGATCTAAGGAGGGAGTTAGGGATGAGAGGCAGGAATAGGATAGCAGTGGGGACAGAAGAGAGGTCTGGGTGTGGTTACAAGAATCATGGAGACAGGCAACCACAGGGAGTGACAGGGAAAACAGGGGGTGTTGGTTAAAGCATGGAATTAGGGAGGGAGAGATGCCAGGTATTGGTGAAAACAGGGTGCAGGTGTAATTGTGGGTGACTGGCTGAAGTAGGGGTGAGGACAAGTTCACTGGAAGAGAGAAGTCTAAGGAACTAAGAGGCTGGGTGATTTGGGGGGACCCTCTCTGCAGACCAAATCCCCCCAGATTAGGCCCCCAGAAGTCCATGTTGGAGACATGGTAGACAGCCAGGGGCTAAAATAAAAGCTTCAGCCCCTGGGGCACACACTTGGGGTCTAGAAATGGCTGAAAGGAGGAAGGGGTGTCAGGAGGCTTTAAACACCTAACCTGTGGCTTAGCCTAGATAACAAGGATGGGCACAGAGTCCCTGTAGTACACGGAGTGTGGGAGAAGGGGAAAGCTGACTTGGAAAGCTGCCAGGAAACTGGGAGCACTGGGGTGTGGGGAGATCCAGAGCAGGAGGTGCTGGGAATACACAGGGAGGAGGCTGTTTCCGGGGAATCTTGCTGACAGCGCCGCTGACTTCTAGAGGGCACAGCCAAGGGGTCTGGGCAGTGAGGTCCTTGAGGCATGAGGAGGTAGGACAATCCCCCTCGGAAGAGAGGAATATTTTATCTCACATTATCTCGACTATGTGGTGATAATAAGAAGCAGGATGACTTTTATTGGTTTTCTTCTTATTTTTAAATTCCCTTTAGTCTTTCTTGCCTGAGCCAGGCCAACAGCTGCCTCTAACTCCCTTGGGTGTGCCACTGGTTTGGGGAGTCCGAAGCTGTGTGAAATTGAGACAGATCAGGGATGTTGAGAGCAGTAAGGGATGAGACTGCACAGGGGGGGGCGGGGGGGGTGGGTTGGAGCGGCTGGCTCCCCCGTGAAGCTTCCTCTGCCAAGGGGCTTACACACAGCCACTCCCTGAACCCTCACAACCACCCTGGGAGACGGGCTCTGTAATTAACCCCCTATTACACAAAAGGAAACTGAGGCACTGGGAGGTATGGGACACGCTTAAGCATCCACAGCTTCCAAGTGGGGGAGCTGAGGCTCCCGCAGAGGATGCTGGCACCGGAGTCTGTCCTCCAACCCCCTGTGGGGCTCTGCCTCCCACTGGGCTCCACCATGATAATCAGGGGGTCCTTGCTTCTTGTTCCGGCCACTGTATGTGGGACCGTGGCCCCCTCCTTCATTGGTCCAGTGGATACGTCCTCAAGCTCAGAGCCAGTACCTTCAGCTCTAGGACCTCGGTGTGCAGCCTCAGGAGTTTCCCTCCCTGTCTAATGAGGATGGAGAGGGACGGGTTCCCCAGACACAAGAGATGACCGCTGGAGGTGGAATGGACACAGACATGACCCCTGTTACTAGAGATGCTGAAATTCTTGTTTAAAGTTGAGGGAGCTTCCCTTGCATCAAAAAGTATCCCAGCTGAATTTCAAGGAGGGTCTGCTGGGCCCAGGGTCTGGGGAAGAATAACCCAGAATATGGGGAAAGACAAGACTTGGAAGGTCGTGCCTCGAAGAAGTCTGGCAACTAGGGCATAACCCCCAGGAAGACTTTCATAATCCCTAAATGGGGCAGGGGGATCATAAAGTAGGGCAGGTCCCCATATGGGACGACTGGATGTAGAGCAAGGACTGGGGATGTGCCATCGGACCCCTTCCTGTAGGGCTGCCTGACGGAAGAGGTAAGCACAGCCGCCCGAGGCTGGGACAGCCCAGACTGGAGCTTGACCCTCTAGCGGTGTTCTCTCAGACAATTAACTTCTCTGACAATTCCCTTCTCTCCCACATGGGGATGGCAAAGCTCCTGCCTCGAGGGATGTCACCTAGACACATGAGATCATTCTCGCCAGGTACTTAGTACACTTGATGTTAAGTAAGCAGCAACTCTGAATATTTTTCAGCCTCTGCTGCTCCCCTAGGCTTGGCCTGGCAGCCACACTCTCCCACACGCCATTCCCCTCCATTCCTGCCCATCCAGCTTGTGCACATCCTTGGCACAAGCTAAGGCGTCATCTCCTCCAGGAAGCCCTCCCTGCTTTTCTCCCACTCCCGGTCTCAGGACATGTCTTCTCTGCTCTTCTCCCAATGAGGCTTTTGTAATCTGCCTCTTCAGCACCTGTTGTAGCCTGTGGCACATTGTAGGTGCTCGAGAACTTTTGAGTGAATGAGAGGAGTGAAAAACCAAGCTGAGGAATTAGGGGTTGGGTTTCAGAATCAAGGCAGAGGTGGGGTGCCTGGGTGGCACAGTCAGTTGGGCGTCCAACTCTTGCTTTTGGCTTAGGTCATGATCTTGGGGTCTTGAGATCGAGCCCCCCCCCCACATCTCACACTCAGTGGGGAATCTGCTTGAGATTCTCACTCTCCCTCTGCCCTGGTCTCATGTGCTAACTCTCTCACTCTACAATAAAATAAATAAATCTTTAGAAAGAGAGAGAGGGAAAGAAAGAAACAAGCCAGAGGTATACTTATGAAAACAGGAGACCAAGAAAATGGTGGGAAGGGCTCATCCTGAATGCTCTGGTTCCTTCTCCCACACACAGTCAGACCCATTTCTCATTTGAGCAGCAAATTTGACTGAGCTCCTGTCACATCCCATACCCTGTTCTTGACACTAAAGATAAAAAAGTAAACAAGGTAGTGATAACTCCCGATCTCTTTGCTCCTGTTGCTCAGGCAGCAGAAACAGGCGCACAAGAAAATACAAAAAATACAAGATAATTTCAGATCAAGGTTAGTATGAGGAAGAAAATGAAAGCATGCAGAGAGGGACTGGGGCAGGGAGTTCCTCTAAACGGAGCAGTCAGGAGACACATTTGAGCAGAGACAGGAATGAGCAATGAGCGGGAGGAAGCCAAGCCAAGACTTTCCACGCAGAGGAAACAGGTGGCAAGTGCAAGGGGCCTGGGGCGGGGCCAGGCTTGTGTTGGTGTGTTGGAGAAACTGAAAGAAACAGGAAGGTATGCTTGGGGGAGCAAGGGAAAGGCTGGTGGGGAAGATGATCCAAAGGAGCACGTAGGCCAAGATAATCCAAGGGCAGTGAAAAGACTTTAGAAGTGGTAGACAGGTTGTAAGCATGATCTGCCTTACGTTTTTAAAAGGAGCAGTGTGGCTGCTGTGTTTGACAAAGGACTCTGGGGTGATGGAGGGCAAAGGGAGAAGCAGGGAGGCTGGTCAGGAGGCACCCGTGGTTATCCAGGCAAGAAGAAATGGTGGCTTGAACAGGAGAATGATAGAGGCAGAAGTGTGGATTGGGATATATTTTGCCGGTAGAGACAACAAGACTTTGTTGGGTGGACTGGAACGACTGTGGGGGTGGGAGTGGGGGTTTCTGGGAGGACTGGGAGGACTTCTAGGAGGACTCTAGTCCAAGAGGAGATGGTTATCTTCTTCCCAGGATTGCCCTCTGTTGATCCTGCCCGAGCTGCCCGCACTCTGAACCCTGGTCCGGGTATGTCTGCTGTTCGTCCCACAGCCAGCCAGCAGTGTGGACAGGCGACTGCAGGCCTGGTACGTTCCCTCTCCCCACCCTGCCTTCTGCAGCTAACACCTGCATGCAGAGCTATTTATTAGCCTTATTCCCCTCTTCCCTGAGAATGCTCATAGCTTCTGCCTCCATCTGAAGGCACCTCCCATTTATATAAATAAGTAAAATACCAAGAGCCATCCACAGCTCTGCCTGGTGTTTTGCCATTTGCAAAGGGACTTGACATACTTGATCTCCTTTGAGTCTCAGAAGCCGCGATCTGGCTGATATGTATTGAATACTTACAAGGCAACAGCACCAAGCTAAGTGCTTTCCTTATTGTTGTGGGTTGAATCATGTCCTCCCCAGAAATGATGTTGAAGTCGTAACCCCCAGGGCCTGTGAATATGGCCTTATTTGGAAATAGGGTCTTTGCAGACGTCATCAAGTTAGGACGAAGTCATTAAGGCAGGTCCTAATCCAATGTGACTGGTGATCTTCTAAGAAGAGAAGAGACCCCAAGACAGATGAGCAGGGGGAAAGGCCGCATGCCAATGGAGGCAGAGATCGAAGTGATGTGTCTACAGACCAAGAATGCCAAGGTGATAAAAGCCTTGGGGACTAGATCCTACCATGACCAGAAGGCAAAGCCAGGGATGGGTCCTTCCCAGACCTTTGGATTCCTAAGTCCCTTGGTGATTAAAGCTCACTTTTTTCACCCTTTAACATTGCTTCTCACTTCTGAGCAGTAATCACACTTCTTAAATAGTCTTCAGGGGCACCTGGGTTGCTGAGTTGGACACTTCCTGGGTTCCTGATGAGATGAAGCACTTTTCTGTACATCAATAAGCCTTTCTGTTTCCTCCAGAGTGTGTCAGAATCCTAAGACCACTTTCCAAAGTCCCAGTGGGGTCATCTTAAGATGGGGTGGGCAGATGGGAGGAGGTGAGAAGGAAACAGGAGGGGGATGCCTGGGTGGCTGAGTCATTTGAGCATCCAACTCTAGGTTTCAGCTCAGATCATGATCTCGGGGTCCTGGGATCAAGCCCCATGTCGGGTTTGGCACTGAGCATGGAGTCAGCTTGAGATTCTCTCTCTCCCTCTCCCTCTGCCCCCACCCCTGCTCATGCACTTTCTCTCTCTAAAATAAATAAATCTTCAAAAGAAGGAGGAGGAGAAGGAGGAAGAGGAGGGGGGGGGAAATGGAAGTCATCCTAGGGAGTTGAAGAAAGAGGAAGGGGGAGGCAGTTGGAGTCCCAAACCCAGTGCCAGCCTCTGGAGCCCGACACTTGCCTTCCTGGCAGATGGATTCCCTCTGTCCACACTGAGACCTGTGGCAACTGGTGATTAGATAGCTTGTGCTCCATCAAGAGGGCCAGGGAAACCCAGTTCTGTTGTTTACCAAGCTCTGCACCCTCCTGCACCTGCCCCAAAGAGCGCCTTTTCCTGACTGGCCGCAGGCTCTGCATGGGTGGTCGCAGCTCTGGCTACGACCTACGGCTCTACGGCTACAGAGGAGGCAGGGTGCACGAGACCCATCTTTCACTTCTTCAGCCAAAGATGCTACTCAAAGGACCTGGACCAAAAGGATGCTATTAACCTTCCTGATCATGGAGGGAAACTAAGAATCGGGGAGGAGATAGCCCAGCCTATGAAGAGTGACTATGACATGTGTGTGGCCCCATCTCCAGTGATTCCTGGATGTGCCAAAAATGTCCACTTGGTCAGCCTTCAGGGGCCAGGCCAGGAGGTGGTCAGTCAGGGCCGAGCAATTCGGAGGCCTGCGTGGGCCTGGGCATGGACAGATGCTCCTCTGGTTTATTCCCTATTAGCCCTGGAATGTAATACACTGTGCGTAATTGGTACATGAATCAAGAGACACACTCCCTTTCTGTACCGTGGGGCCCTGTGGAAACCTCCCCGTGTCCCTCTGCCTTGCTCTGGCACCTCTCCAGCTGGACAACCTGACATTCCTGGGGCTGCTGGAAGAGATACTTTGTTGCAGCCCCTAAAACAGGGAGTGACATGTTCTCTGGCTTCCGTAAGTGGCAGCGATCATCAGATCATCAGATCATCCGTCAGATCACGGGAGGGGCCAGCCTCCCTGTTCGTTCCTAGAAAGCAAGTTTGTTTCCAGTAACTCAAGGAATGGCAGAGGCAGCCTGGGAGCAGGTGCTAGCAAGCTGGCCCCACTATGTTTATCCAGAGCAAGCTTGCTTCCTGCTACCCTGACACCCTGGCTGCTTTCCAGCCCCTTTCTGCCAGGGGTCCCCAGGGTCTCTCTAGGCTAATGCTTCTGTTCTAGCAAGGAGGCAGTGCAATGGAAAAAGTCTGGGTTTGGGAGGCCCATAAGCCCAAGTTTAATTCTGGTTATGAGTACCTAAGCCTGGTGACTTTACTTCTCCATACCACAGTTTCTTGCTCTGTAAAATAGGCATGTCATACCTCTCTCCCTGGCTTGTGGTCAAGACTCATGAAATCTCCCAGAAGGTCTGGCACAGAGTTGGTGTCCCACAAATGTTAGTCTGATGACCCATCATGACATGTGCCCCATCCAGCCCTGGCCCCATCCCCATCAAGCAGTCGTGACTGGTTTTCCATTAGGTCAAAAAAGGAGTCCAGGATATAGCCCTGAGGATGGCCTGGGCTCTTCACACTAAACACACAGCTGTGAATTCAGTTATCCCCAGAGCAGCTCTGACACAGTGCCTCCCAGGGGCAAACACAAGAATCACCCATGAACTGGCCCCTTACAAAGACATCCTGGCTCAGATGTCCCACCCCATTTAACACCAGTATCCATCATGGCCCCGTGCACCATTGGGCCAGCCAGTGATCGATCCCATGGACTGTGGGGCACTCACCTCCCATGATGCTGTGCACACGACGTGCACGACATGAAAATGCAAATCTCACCGATGAGGCGGGATTTCGTGAGATCAACGAGCGTGATTAGCTCATGGCTGAAATCACACACAATGTCTTTGACAAATGAGTAATGAGGAAGCAGGCCCCAGAGCTCACGTCACTCCTTCACCATTTACCAGTTGCCCAATGCTGAGCAGCTTCCTTTACCTCCCCGTGCCTCAATTTCCTTATAGCACCCATATAATAATGTGTCCTACCATGTAAAGTTGCTGCAAGAATAAAACCATTAATACAAATGGCATATGGTAAGCACTCAAAAATGCTAGTTATTAATACTGTGTAGAAGGGTGAGGCCTGATAATAATGAACAAAGAAGAACTCAATGAGGATAATGAATAAGTACCTCAAAAGAGAAAAATTTCAATATCAAAGTACAGAGAGAGGCCCTTAGGAAAACTTAGGAGGCCTTTAAGCATTTTTACAAAAATGACCCTCTTTATAGTTGTGCCATGAAAATCTAATAAGAAGTGAAGGTTGTCCTAACAGACTATTATACTATCTTGTCAGGGAAAATCCCACCAGGAAGAGAAAATGTGATTCATTCTTTGTTCATTCTTAAAATTAGTGCACTATTTTAATTATAGTAAATTAGTGTTAAACATGAGATAGCGTTTAGTTGCTTTCATTACAGTTAGCTTCGTGTTTCAGGGACAGGTTAGTCCCATCCAAGAGAGTGACACACGGGCTGCCATTGAGCAGAAATGGAGCTGAGGTCCAGATGGGGGGTTGGAAATGTGCCCCTTGTGTGATGTGAATGCCCATGTGGCTGGAAAGGGGGCCCAGGCCAGGGGAAATGAAGTGGGAGGGGCAGAGGAAGAGGGAAAAAGAGAATCTCAAGTAGACTCCATGCTGAGCACAGAGCTCCATCCCAGGACCCCGAGATCACGATCTGAGCTGAAATCAAGACCCGACGGCTTCCCCGACTGAGCCACCCAAGTGCCCCTCCTTCTTTCTTTTGATCAATAAATATTGTGCCAGATATTGGTCTAGATGCTTACAGTCATGAACAAATAGCCAAAAAAAATCAACCTGTGTGGGCTTACAATCTAATTGGTGAGGGGGATAAAGGATAAGCTCTAGGCCTCAGGTAGACCAAATAAGTAAATGACATAGCATGGAGGAAGGAGCTAAGAGCTCTAGGAAAAGGAAAGGAGGATCGACGATGCCATAGAAGAGGTAAGCAGGACAGGACTGGCTGAAACGTGGTGTTTAAGCAGACTAGAAGAAATGAAAGTGCAAGTCTTGAGACCATGTGGGGAAAGCATTCTAGGCAGAGAGAACAATTCTTGTGTGTGTCTTGTGGGTCCAGAGGAACTGCCAGGAGGTTTGTGCAGCTGCAGAAGGGGCCACGGGGGTCAGACTTCACAGGGACTCTGGGGCTACTAGTTCTCCTCTGGGGGGTGGGCAGGACAGGGGCTGGAGTAGGGACACCAGCCATGGTGTCTGTCTGGAGTATACAGACTGGAGAGGAAAGGAGAGAAGCAGGGAACCTGATGCAGAGCTGTCCATGGTGGGGGCACAGTTGGCTCCACCCAGAGGGCAGCCAAGGAGGTGGTGCGAAGTGTTGGGTTTCCAGACATATCTGAAAGATCTAACCAATAGGATTTGCTGATGGATTAGATGTGGGACATGAGGGGAAGGAGTTGGATAATTCCTAGGTTTGGGGGTTTTGGCCAGCTTGGGCTCAACTCTGGAGCCTAGATCGGTTCCCCAAACTGAAATGCTGCCCCCCAACTGGGCAAGCGAACAATGCTATGATGGGGGTCAGTGTCTACCACAATAGGGCCACCCACCAAGTGCAGTCTTGAAACACAGGATTTTCTGTGTATTGTTTGTATGGTCTCATTTAACACTTGCAACAAGTCCGTGACATAGGCATGGTCGGTCCCACTTAAGAGAGGAGGGACACTGAGCCCAGAGATGTCACTAGACAAGGTTCAGATAGCTGGTAAATGCAGAATTAAGACATGAACATGGCATTGCCTGACTGGATAGTCTGTGTGTCCTAAGCCACTGGGTGACAGCTCATTTCTCCTCTCTGGCCTGCTGTCGTATGTGAGAGATAACCTCTAAGGGTCCCCAGCTCTAGCATTTTCTATGCTATGAGATCAGGAGTCAAGAGACTCAGGTGTTGGCCATCTTGGCTTTTCCCCTAACTGACCCTGGGACCTTGGAAAACTTGCTTCCTTCATAGGCTAAACTTTCCCATCTGAGCTAGATGGTCCCTCCAGGCCTTTTCTGCTCCAAACCCCTCTGTGTGAATACCGCCATTTCCAGAAAGTTCCAGAGGGCACCATGGACCCTTTCAGAATGAGTAATGGACCACACTGCCCTTGACACAGAAAACCTCCCAGAGCAGCCCTGTGAGGCCACACACCCTCAGGGCTCCTCTCAAACCACCTCACGTGTGCCTGCTGAGCCCAGGCGTCCACTCCCTTCCTCTCTTCTGTTTTCCCTTAATCAGACAATCAGGAAAAGAACAGCTCAAAGTCAGGGCTTCATTCCAACCACAATGAGGTCCACAAATGCAAGTCACCAGTGCTCCTACAACAGTCACACAACACGTCTTGGCTGGCTCTCGCAACAACCAGGGAGGGAGAGTATTTTCATCCCCATTGGTGCTAGAGAGGTGAGGACATGACACGGGGGTGTAGCCAGCCCAGAGCCCAGGGCCTTAGAAGACACATTCCGCCTCCCTCCTCCCAATACCCAGCTCCAGGCAAACTTTCTTCAGCCAAGCCCCACCCTCTGGGTTACTGTCCCCATCTCTATGACACCTCCTCCTCCCCATCCTCTCAGAGACTGCTCAAGTGCCACCTCCTCCAGGAAGTCCTCCCTGATTTCCAGGAGGGGGCGTGGGAGGAGAGAATCTAATCTACTTGAAGCCACAGAGGTAATTTCATCTTCTTTTTTTTTTTGAAATAAAAATCATCTATATTGAAGGTGTACAACATGATGATTTGATATGCATATACATAGTGAAATGATTATTAGCGTCTAGAAAATGAACGTGTGTCCTCACATTGTGTGTGTGTGTGTGTGTGTTGAGAGCACTTGAAATCCACTTGGCTAGCATATTTCCAGTATTCATGATGGTGTTATTAACTGTGGTCCTTGTGACATACATCAGACCCCTCGACTCATCCATCCTATATAATTGCAGCCCGGTACCCTTTGACCAACATCACCCCACATCATCTGCCTCCCCACCCCGGGAACCACCACTCTACTGTCTGCTTCTGCGTTCTGTGTGTCCTCAGGATCCATGTGTAAGCGAGATCGTGCAGTTTCTTCTCTTTCAGCTTTCGTTTTTAGGAGGACAGCTGGAGGTGAGGTGGACTCGGTAACGAGGTGGGGCTGAGTTCACATCCCACCGCGCTGTTTCTTTGCCGGCAGCCTGGAACAGGATGCTCTCTGGACGTCCTTTTCTTTTGAGGCTTTCGGGGGACTTCAAATAACTGATCAGTTTAGATACAGTGCTGGTTGCAGCAGCTACTATGACCGAGGATTTTCTGCAGGCCGGACACTGCCCCTTTATGTTCAGTCCTGGCGGCAGCCTGTTGACCCAAGATCTACCGATAAACCCATTTTACAGAAGAGACTGTCTGGAGCACAGTGTTGAAGTTACTTGCCCAAAGTTTCCTACCTCCTCTCCTTTGCTGTGTAGCTTTGGGCAAGTCACTAAACCTCTCTGATCTTGGACAAGTTATTTGATTGCTTTTGTGTCCTGGTTTCCTTCTGAAAAATCTCGCATGTGTTAATATTTAAAAACAGGGGATTTTCAAAATCATTATCACCTTCATCATCACTACTCATCACAATTGTACACTTACCCAAAGAGATAAGAGGGTCTTGATAAACATTAACAAAGGAGGGAGGGAAGGAAGGAATAAGTGAATGAAGAACGAATGCAGGAATGAATGACTCAGCATCATCCACCCAGAGAAAGCTCTGGAATGCAGAAGGTAGACAAGAGGGTGTGAAGAGTATTTAAGTGATACACCGACTGTAGATGGAGCCTGAGGGTGCAGAAAAGTCAAGGACCCACGTAGCCGTAGCTACTACGTAACCCTCCAGCCCTTGGCTGATACCTCCCTCCAACCCGCAGAGCACGAGTCCTAGAGTTGCTTGTGCCCTGATGGATGGGGTGCAGATGGAAATGTCAATTGATCATAATTGGTCCATGAATGGACCCCATAACACAAGCTATCACTTTCAGACCCCAGGGATGTGTTATTAATATTTCTAATTTATGGGCTCATTTGAGAAGTCATCGGGGATGACAAACCTAATAAATCGTGGGTTAAAAGAACTCCAGATAGCAGCGCATGGGGCCTGCCGCGCGATCGCTGGTAGCCGATGAACTTTTGAGACAATCATAGCAACTGTCACCAGGGAGACCGGCTGCAAAAGGGAGTCTGGAGTTGGCGGCAGTGACAGCTGGAAGCAGATTATCAAGAAAGGACAGCATTTCCTGGTCCAGCCGGGGTGGGAGGGGGAAGAAATCGCTAACAGTTGTGGACCTACTCCACGCAGGCACTGTATTGCCTTGCCTCGTTAAGCCACCACAAAACACACACGTGCAGCGGCCACCCTTGTCCCCGTTTTATAGACAAGACAGGCAAGGCTCAGAAGAATTGTTTTTAATTTCTTTATTTTTTAAGATTTTATTCATTGATTTGAGAGAGAGAGAGAGAGAGAGAGAGAACATAATCAGGAGGAGCTGCAGAGGAAGAGGGAGAAGCAGGCTCTCCACTGAGCAGGGAGCCCGATGCGGGACTCGATCCCAGAACCCTGGGATCATGACCTGAGTTGAAGGCAGGTGCTTACCCGACTGAGGCCCCCAGATGCCCCGAGACTCAGAAGAACTAAGTCGCCTGCTTAGTTAACAGTCTGGGATCCAGAGGTAGGCAGCACCCACTCAAAGGTCTGTGCTCTTCATCATTGCGCTCCTCTGGCCACCGGGTCCAATGGCCCCATTCCACAGAGAGGGAGACTGATCCCCAGTGACGCAGCCACACACAGGCATGTCCACAACAGAGCTGGAATGAAGACTCTGGCACCTCAGTGTCTGTTCTCTCTCTCTTTCTGGTGGGTTTTCCTGATTCTCACGTGCTTTCCCTCCCTTCTTGTCTCTGTTTTCTTTTTTTCCCCTTCAGTGCATTTCTCGCCTGCCATACCTACATTTATTTGATTCCCAGCATGCTTACTTTCATGAGCCGAGGGTGTAAGTTGTTCAATTTTACAGCAACTTGTACCCCAGGATAAGGATGTGGGCTTGGTAAGCCACTGGTTATACTCATATCTCAACGGTATGGTCTTCCCAGTGGTACCAAAATAACCAAATCCTCCCTAAAATTCTCCCCCTGGCCACACTCCCTAATTCCATGGGTCAGGAATTGGTGGCACCGCCTGCGTTTGCACTTGTATGGGCTTCCTCTGCCCCGGGGGGCGGGGGGCTGACCAGCCACTTTCATACCCATATGTTCCTGACGGGTTACAGGCTTTGTGTCTCCCCTTGCCTCTTTGCACATATTTGCTTCAGTGATTATGTGTTCATAATTAAATTCGTCACCAAAAGTCCATCTCACTTCCTTTCTCCAGGTTTTTAGGGGACTGGCTCATCGTAGCTCCCAACCAAGAGCTGTAGTGCAAGCTACAGGCTATGTGCCCCATATTCACCCTTCCTTTTTATTACCAATAGAATCCTGATTTTTTTCGGGGTGGCGATATTCCCAGGTTTGGGAAGACTGCATTTCCTAGCACTGCTTGCGGCCAAGAGGGAAGATTTAATGAGATAAAAGAGAAAGTCACTATGTGAGGTTTCTTCCAGAAAAGCTCTGAAGGGGGCTGACTCAGATTAAAGACTGCTCCTTTTTCCTTTCTGCCTGGAATTTGAACCTGATGCCTGGAGCCCCAGCAACCGGTTTGGACTGTGAGGCAACCCTGACAATGGAAGATGATACTAAGTTTGTAGACCCTGATGACAGGGAGTCTGCCAAACGTGGCGCTGGCCTGAAAACCCAGAGGCTCTATTCACAGAACAGGAAAAATACATTTGTATTCTTTAAGACATGCATTTCTGTATTCCGTGACATACAGCCAAACATAATAACATAGTGTTAATGCACGAACACATGCATTTTCTTTTTTTTTTATACTTTTTTTTTTTTTTCAGCGTAACAGTATTCCTTGTTTTTGTACCACACCCAATGCTCCATGCAGTCCGTGCCCTCTCTAATACCCACCACCTGGTTCCCCCAACCTCCCACCCCCCGCCCCTTCAAAACCCTCAGATTGTTTTTCAGAGTCCATAGTCTCTCATGGTTCACCTCCCCTTCCAGTTTCCCCCAACTCCCTTCTCCTCTCTAACTCCCTTGTCCTCCATGCTATTTGTTATGCTCCACAAATAAGTGAAACCATATGATAATTGACTCTCTCTGCTTGACTTATTTCACTCAGCATAATCTCCTCCAGTCCCGTCCATGTTGCTACAAAAGTTGGGTATTCATCTTTTCTGATGGAGGCATAATACTCCGTAGTGTATATGGACCACATCTTCCTTATCCATTCGTCCGTTGAAGGGCATCTTGGTTCTTTCCACAGTTTGGCGACCGTGGCCATTACTGCTATAAACAATGGGGTACAGATGGCCCTTCTTTTCACTACATCTGTATCTTTGGGGTAAATACCCAGTAGTGCAATTGTAGGGTCATAGGGAAGCTCTATTTTTAATTTCTTGAGGAATCTCCATAACACATGCATTTTCATTCAGTAGACCCTCCCTGAGCACCTGCTATGTGCAAACCACTGTGTTAGGTGTATGGTATGAAACATGAGGAAGTTCTAGTCCTTGCCCTACAAGGGTCTCACAGTGCAAGGGATTCCACGAGGAAACTAAGATATGATAATGGTGCCAAAAGAAAAACTGATAGAGCTTTACTTGGTACAAATATTTTATTGGGCAAGAAACAAGCTGTTTGTGAGCAAGCATACATCAGACCCAAACCTGGTATGAAGCTCAAAGTCATGATGTTACAGGACAGCTTACAGAGCAGAAGCGAGGAAGTCGTTCAGCCTGTGCGGCAACTGGTTTTCACAACAGGGTTTCCAGAAGGCGTGTGTGTTTAAAAATGATTATCTCCTACCATTTCAGGAAGATGCCCTACATCTCTTTTATGATTATCAGAGACATTTACAAGTAATAACCAAAGTTAATTTTGCTCATGTTCATGAAGTAGACTAGATTTCGTTTTGCCCACGTGGCATAAGTGGTTTTGTCTGCATGAGGGTTTTAAAGCCGTTTTGTTCTAATGGTTTGGAGAGCCGAGGGACACAGAGGGGTAACAGCATACAAAGGCGGGGACGTGACCTAGCCAAGGAGAGCAGAGAAAGGCATCCAAAAACGTTCTGCCTGCTCAAGAACAAGAAGTCATCCATGCAGGTTTGAGGCAGAGAGATGGAGGCAGATAATGGAAAGGTCGCTTGCTGGGCTGAAGGGTTTGTGTCTCCCCCTCCCACACCCAAGCCTACACTTACACATGCACACCTCACACACACACACGCATGCATGCACACACAGACCGCAGCTATGCTGAACCTCTTTGTGGTTCTCCCTATGACCCAGGCTCCCTCCTGCCCGCTGGCCTTTGCACAGGCTGTTCCCCCTGCTGGAATAGTCGTCAGTCCCTTCCCTCAGTGAGCCCCCAGGCGAGTGTGACTGGAGGTAACTGTCCTCCCTGGGTTGGGCTGCTGCCATCCCTCACAACGTACTTCCTCATGTAATTTGGCTCTTCACTAAAGTTTCACACCTTCTGCTGACTTTGGTGCTGCCTCTGCTGAGGTCCCTCAGGCTTCAACACCTTGAGTTTGAAGTTCACCAGTGTGTCAGAAAACCTATGGTTACATTTTGTCCAGGATGTCTAGGTGTTGGAGCAGGAATGTGTTGCCTCCATGACAGCTAACCTCTTCTTATTAAACTCTTGTGCCTAGTTTGCGGTCACCTAGGAAAACATCAGCGATGCCGTCAGGAGGCCCAGGACCCAGTCCTTCACTATACTCACCAGTTGTTTGAGGATGACAAATGGATTGTCTTGTTCCCCACACTAGTGTGTATTTACCTCAGCTTGGAAAAGATTCTAAGGGACTCGTCCAAATACAGAAGACCCAGCACATACTTTAGAGGAAGGAGTGGATGGAGAAGCCAGGGTGAAGGGAAGCAAGCCCGGCACACTCTAACGTCCAAGAAGCCAAATGAGTTTCTTAAACGCCTTCTTAGGAGCCACAGAGAAAACAGAAACACAGCCATGTGCAGGTGGTCAGGGTGACAGTGATTCTAGAAGTTAGAGAACTACACAGCTGCTCAAGAGACGCGGACTTTTTCTGACTTGGCAGTCAGAGAAGAATTCTACTGTGGGTTCTCATAAGGAAACACCAGGCGAGCCTCAGCAAGAGCCCCTTCCTCAGGGGAATTCTGGTAAAATTATTGCTCTCTATCTCTTTAGGTATGTGATGTGGACAGCAGACAGTTTGAAGTCACGGACTGTAGTAGGAACCAATGTGTGACAGAGACATTTGTTACCAGCTGAAGGAAGGTCTATGTGAGTTAATAATCAAGTGAACCAACCTCTGCATAAAGAGAAGCTGAGGGAACACCTGAGGGTACACCTGTGGCAACACCTGTGGCAAAACCTGAGGTAACACCTGAGGGTACTTCTGTGGCAACACCTGAGGAAACACCTGTGGCAACACCTGAGGGAACACCTGTGGGAATAATGCCATAGTTCATCAAGCTAATCCATAGTTATTTTAGTTTAAAATTTTTTTCAAAGTACATTTTACAAATCTCCCAGGAAGGCCTTGGAAAAACCCTAATCTGCACCCCAGACACCTAATGTTAAACAAAATACCACCTCCTGGTGAGTCCCCCAAGTGGCTCAATACGAAACCGTAGACCTACGTGACTAAATGAGTGAACGTAATTCACAGGTTGTTGAATAAAAGCCAACTCAATGTTGGAGGACATCTGCCAAAAATGACAATTGGGGGATTGGAGTAGTTCATTCTGAGCCATTTTTTTCTGACAGTAATGAGGCCATTCCTGATTCGTGACAATAAAACCATGTCATCTGCATAGAAAAGACTTTTAACTTTCTGCTCCTCACCGCAAAGGGCAATTCATTCAGCTCATCCAAAAATTCTTCCAAGCCTTAAACTACCTGTTAAAGGGTAAGATCATAACCTATCTCACCCTAAAGATAAGGAGCCAAAGCACATGGCTCTGGCGTTGTGCTGGAAATTATGGTCTGGCTCCTCAGGACACGGCTTCTCCCTGGGCTGACCCTCACTCCGCACTAAGGTGCAGATTCCGTAGAAGGGCCTGTGGAGGGATGGGGGTTAGTACTGAGTGCCCGTAATCTAGCCCGTAAAGGGTTTCTCTCCACATAATTAGCTTCCCTCCACCCAGTCAAAGGCCAAAATCAGTTATTGCTGTTGCAATTTTTATACTGTTCCTGACAAATTTTTGCACAAGTAACATAAAAAGGTCAAGAGTGGGGAATAAATGTGCTGAAAACCCAAGGGCTTCCTCCTACAAAATATCAGCCCAAGAAACCCAGACTTGTAATTTATAAAAGAGGAAATTGACAGATGGCTTAGATGGAATGTCAAGGAAACCAATCGGTCAATCACTTGAGGGGGAACAGAGGATGGGCCTTTACAAAGTAAGATAATCCACCCTTTGGATCTTCCCAGACAAGACCATATAGGTAGAATTAAGGAGAGCGGCAACTTAGCTATTGAATACTTGAAATGTGGTGAATCTCAAGCTAAGATGAGCTATGAGTGTAAACTACACATCAGATTTCAAACTCAGCACAAAAAAAAAAAGAATGCAAAATATCTCATAAATAATTTTATATGATTACATAGTGGATGTATTGGGTAAGTAAAATATACTATGAAAATTAATGCCATTAAATGTGACTACTAGAGAATTTTAATTAACTTGCATGCACACTGTGGCCATCTCCAGGATGGCCCCCCAATATCCCCTTCTCCTGATGTTCACCCCCTTGGGTAGTCTCCTCCCACAGTGTGGGAGGGTTGGTCTGTGTGACCAACAGAATAGGTCAGGAGTAATGACATATCATTCCAAAAGACCCTGCAATTTCTGCTTTGTTCTCTTCCTTGATACCAATCTCATTCTCTCCCTCTCTCTCTCTCTTTCTCTTTCTCCTTCCCTCCCTCCCTCCTTCACTCTTGTCACTTATTCCAGGAGAATTTAGGTTCTGTGTTGTGAGCAGTCCTATAGAAAGGCCTAGTGAGGAACTAAAGCCTCCAGCCAGCACCCATGTAGGTGAACCACCTTGGAAGCAAATCCTCTGACTTCAGCAGTCCAGCCTTCATATGGACCGTAGCCCAACCCCCATCTTGACAGCAGCCCCCTGAGAGACCCTGAGCCAGAATTACCCAGCTACATTATTCCTGGATTCCTGATACTTAGAAGTCATGTGACTTAACCAATACTAGGTCTCACATAATTTATTATACCACAGCAGATAACTAATACATGCATTATATTTCTATTAAATAGCACCAATCTCAAACTAAAAACTTGAAAAACAAAACAAAAAAAAAAACAAAATAGTAAGCCGGTAGAGCAGAGGTCCCTAACCCCAGTTGCACATTCAGATCACCTGGAGAAGTTGTTAACATTCCTGATGCCCCAGACTCACCCCCACAACTGAATTGGAGTCTCTAGGGGTAGATCCCTGGCACTGGTGTCTTCTAACAGTGTTAGAAGTGTTGAGACCACTGCTCTGAGGAAATGCTTCTCCAATATCATGGTGCTTAATACCACCTATCACCCAGGTCCCAGCCACTCCTGGTGTGCATCCAAGTTCCTGGGGGCTGTTAGAAATGGCAAGTCTCAGGCCCCATCCCAGGAGCACTGAATCAGAATCTGCATTTCAATAAGCTCCGCAGGGAACTGGATAAACATGGAGGTTTGAGAAGCTCTGATTTTGGGATTCAGTTCAGAACTGATCATCAGAAACCACACACTCCAGATTCCTGCTAAGGGAACCATATTGCAGAACCTGACCTCCCATAAGCTTTTAGTAGGCACAAAGTTGTCTCTGCACTCCCTCACTAAGGGATTCAGACATAATTGGTGCGGGTAGGCCCCCACCAGGGAGAATTCTGTGAAAGATCCCCTCTCGGGATTCTAAGTTACAGCCAAGGTTGAGAAGCACTGCCCAAGGCTTGGGACATGGGAGATGCCCTCAGCTGCCTCTCCGTGGGTCTTCCCAGAGTCTTCCCATCCTCTTCTTATGTCACCATGCCAGTGGGAGTTGGGAGTTTAAATATATTTTTCCATTCAACATGAGGCACATGTAAGCCAACTGCCCCTTCTAGAACCTACCTGTAGAAACAGCAAATTTCTTCCAACCCTAGAGAGAAAACATGCCACGCGGGTCTTACCCAGAGCCAGTTTGTACATCTCAGAAAGGTGCTTTCCCAAGGGAGTTTCAAGAATATGGAAAAGATCTGCCAGGCTCACCTGTATCACATCCTTGAGATCTATCCCCCTATGTGATGTCCCACCACTATACAGCAAGATTTAAACTTTATAGTAGCTATTGTGGTTTCCCCCATATGTCCTCTTCACACATCAGCTTGCTTTCCTGGCCATGGTTTAAGACTTGTATTGTTTCTAAGATCATTTGGGTTTTTGTTATTGTTGTTGTTGCTTTCTGACAGTCTTTATCAAACCAGAAACCACAGTGACAAAAGCTACATTTACCCAAGTCAAAATGAAACAACAAAACCAATTTTAACTTGCCAGCAACCCGTTGATAATGGATGAGAAGGTAAATCCAAGGCATCTCTTGACATTTCAAGAGATTCTCAAACAAGCAATTTTCACCAATATGTAAGTCCCACTCCCCTCTTGGCAATAGCCCCAACCTTTGAAGTACAACCACGAGTCCTAAATGCCTCAGGCGTAGCAATAACCACAGTTAAGGTGGGAGGAATATTATCACTTTGTCCCTGCCTGAAAATCACCTTCCTAAACATAGTACTAAATAAGGCAGGCCAACCATAATTCAATTTACAGTAATTATTTTATCTATTTGTCTGCATTCTAATCGTCTCTTCTCTCTGATCTAGAACTCTATCAGGCAGGAGTTGGCCTTCATATATTTCTCCTACCTAACCTCGTATCAACACACAGTAGGCACCTAATGAAAGTTTGCTGAATGAAGGATCAAAGGGAAAATTCCCCAGATCCATGCCACACACTAACACCCAGAAATACTAGACTCCAAATCCATTGGTAAGGAGTTGTCCTCTCGCTGGATACAGCTATCTGTAAGGAGATGTGCTTTAAATACACGGAACAGTTACATATATATGAAACCATTTATCGACTCCAGAGTGATTCAAGCAAGACTTTACAAGACCTATGTCAGTCCTGGTATTCTGGTCTTCAGAGATTATGATGACTGGCTTTAAATATGTGATGTAAATGAAGGGTTTTAACCATCACCCACAACCCAAGGTCCAAGCAGACTGCACATACCCGACCAGGGAGATGTAACTCAACTTGACCCCAGGTCCAACCTCACTGGTTACCAAATCCTCAAGGGAAAGGGCTCTGTGGTTTATCCTGCATTCTAAGTGTTGCCTTCCCAATGCAGGTTGCCTCTAGGATCTGCCAGTCTGCTCAGAAAGACAAGTTCTCATCCCCAAGTAAGGAGGCCTAAAGACCTGATGGACTATGAAAGGGCTTTGAGTGCCCTCAACAGAATCCAGAATGAAAAGGAATCAAATGTGAGCTCAGAATGGCAGATCTAGGCATCTCCACCCCCCACAGGAGGTCACGGCAGAAGAAAGTCTCAAGGGCAACTAGTGCAAGGATGAAGGTGGGAGGGGTCCACTAAGAACCCCTGATCTTCTCACCACCAGACCATCCCCGTGGCAGACCACCTTCATGTTATTGTCCCTGAACAGGCCCTCTTCTGCTCAGGAAGCCAGCACCACAGAGGGAAAGACCCAGAAAAAATTGCTCTGGAAGGAAGTAATAGAGCAGGGAGTCCCTCAGACCTCAAATCTCTCAACTACCAACCCACTGAGGTATCTGTAGAGATGCTTCTTTGGGAATTCCTTCTAAAAACTCAGACTGTTTAAATAACTCTAGGAAGCTGTGTGGAGTGATAGGAAGAGATTGCATTCCAGTGACAGCAAGTTTACCTCCAAGCCATGACTCTGCCACTTGCTAGCAACTAACAGAGAGAATTTGCATGAGTCACTTCCCTCATCGTGCTTTAATCCCTTCAACTGCACAACAGAAATGACTCCCTGTTCCATGGAGGCTGGGAGCGGCAGACGGCGGAAAGTGGTAATGGCTTTGGGAAGGGTCTCACTGTGAAAATGTCCAAGCTGCCCAAAGGGAGGGGGGTGGTCCTTCCTTCCAAGCTTCCTCTCTTCCTTTTCTCCCTGTACCCCAGGAGGGGCCTAGCCAATGTGCCGGCTGCTCAGGAAATGCTGTCCTTGCACACCTGGGTACACGCCCCCTCTTGCACAACCTCCCAAAGTAAAACCCACTTGACCGGCCACCCACTCCCGAAGCAGACACGGCTGGCCTCTCTGTGACAGCAGTCACTAGTCCTGTGAGCATTTGGCTCACAGACCCCAGTCTGTGGAACTGAGCAGTAGAATGACCAGGAAAGGCAGCTCCAGCACCATCGCAGGGAGTGAACCCTGAATAAATTATCTGTCATGGCCACTTCCTTCTTTCTGGAAGGGAGTGGTTTAAGGTTGGGGACTCCGTCCTGGCCAAGGGGAAATAAAAGGAATCTGCTTGGAGGCTTCTGGGAAAGGCTTTTCTCCATGAGAAGAAGAGTGGGGGATGGCAAGCCCATTTGTGTGTGTCTGAGGCCAGAAGCCTGGAGCTGCTGGAACCATCTACCAGCCATGGGGACAGGTAGAGAGACAAAACCAAAGCACTGGGGACGGATGGCAGAAGAGAAAGCAGACAAGTGCCTGGCCCTTGACATTGTTATCACACCTGAATTAACCAGCCCTGGGTCCTCCCACCTGCACACATCACCAGGTGAACAAACACCTAGTGTTTACACCACTCATGTTAGGTTTTGGTCACTTACAGCTGAACACATCCTGATATACACTCCCTCCCAGACGTCAGCACACGCAGCCTGTAACTTCTCTCCCCTTTGTCCCTGATGTTTGTCTTAACCCTATAGCTTGGTTCATGAACCACGGCTCACAGAAACACCCCTGGTTCTGTATTGGCCCAGGGGGATGCAGTTCACATCTGAAGAAACTAAAGCACCCTCCCCCACCTGGCCACTCTCCCTGGCTCATCATCCTGTTTTATTTATAGCATCACCACGCATGGAAATTAGATTAGGCATTTATTCGTCCTCTCTAGTCTCAAGGTGAGCTCCTGGGAAAGAGGGAGCGTGTCTGTTTGGATCACGACTGCTGTTCCAGCCACTGTAGTCACTGCCGGGCCCCTCGGAGCGTGTGCTTCAAAAATATCTGAATGGTGCATAAGTGAACCAACGGTTCCAACCTACTTTTCCAGCATGTTCTTCCTAAACGCCTCTCCAGGAAGTGAGATCCCGCTCCCATCAATGAAAGTAGGAAGCGTGCACTATGCAGGTGCCTTTATTTGCTTGTGTGTTTTCAGTAGAATAAATGACGGAGCTCCCGTGCCATGACTCCCCTGCCTCTCTGTTCTTCCACGTCATAGCTGCCTTTGACCCAGGCAGCCACCTAAGTTCTGTCTCCTCTGCAGTCCCACCAGAGCCCCTCCCAACTCCTAAGCACTTTCCACGTTGTCTCATTGGCCTGCCTGCCCCGCAGCTCATCTCCTCTCCCCGACCCCAGACAGTGAGTCCCCCCAGGGCAGGTTCTGTGTCTCATTCATGCACCCGTACCTAGTGGTTGGCACACAGTGGCTGCTCGAGGCACATGTGTGGAAGGAACACAGCATGAATGCCAGGGCTATGGCCAGCTGCGGGCGATGGACTGGAAGGAGGGCGAGTGTCCGGGTCCACGTGACAAGGGGTGTTTCCTTAATCTGCTGGGAGGCTCACCTCAAGAGAGGCAAAATATAAGGAAATCAAAGGACATGCTGAAAATGACAGGTGTAGTGTCTCCGGCAACTTCTCTCTCTGGGACTCTGGCCATCTGTACAATGACAGGGCTGGACCAGATGGTTTCTGGGGATTATGGCAAAGGGAGCAGGGTTTGAGAGCAGGACCAACTGGGTCTCAACACTGCTTCTTTGCTGGTTAGCTGTGTAGCCTTATACCCACCACTCCACGTCTCTGGGCACATCTCAGCGGTAAACCGGCGTGGATGACAGCCGCTTAATAGGGCTGTCGGGTGGATTAGATGCGGCAATGGGTGCACAGCCCCGGCTCCACGGCCTCTCCTCCTGTCCTTACTGCCTCTGCTGCTTCAGCCCCTAAAGTCCCTGTCCTCACTCTTGACCCGCCTCCTCAAGCACCCTCACATCTTTCTCTGCGCCCAGTGGGGGGAAACAGGTCCTCACAATCAACGACTCCTTTAGTCAACCAACAGTGGCCTGACCACGGTGGGACTCTAGCCTCCTGATCAGCATGGTATACAGCAAGCATTTCACTGTGCATTCACCAAACTGGTTCATTTTCCTCCAGGTGCAGGAAGAACTCCATTTCCCAGCCCCCTTGCCTGGAGGCAGGGTCATGTGACTCATTCTGGCCACAGTATATGAGCAGAAGTTACATTAAGTCACACTTCCCACTTCTGACTCATTAAAATTCCTTCCTCTTCCGGGGAAAACTTGGAGGGCGGTAGCATCCCCGTTTGGAAGGACCCAGATGTCCAACTACATCAGGCTTTGGCATGGATGTGCAAGGACGCTCCGAAGATTGTAGAGTTGGCTGGTTACTGCCTCGGAGCCCAGGCTCCCGAGCTCCATCGAATAACCTGACCCTCCCAAGGGGCACCACTTCTAAAGCAGGACATGTGATCTCTACTTGCTCCCCATCTCAGGGCGAGTCCCTCGCTCTCTGCATTCATCCTCCACAGGGAGTGGGGGTTAGCCTTCCCCGCCCCCTCACCCTCTATGAGAAGGTCTGGCTTCCAGTGTCCCAACGCAAGTTCACCGTCTCTCCTGGGGCATCTGTCACTCTCATGCCAACTGAGTCTTGTGCCCAGCCCAACCTGGAGCTCCCCGGTGGACTACCCACATCAGACTGCCATGACATCCACTCCAACTCCTTGATCTGGGCCTCGGTTTCCCCACATACACCGTAAGAACTCAGAAGCGTCTCCTACTCTGGTATTTGCAAGCCCAGGGAAGCATGTCTGACAGGGACACCCACAGCTGACACCCAACAGAGTGCATCCTGGCCCAGCCTCTAACCTCCACGTGACCCATAAACTCTCCGAGCTGAGCAAACACATTTTATTGGGCCCGGGGACACTTCCTGTCCAGCCTGTTCCCATCCCTCATCCTGCTCCCACCTAGCCAGTTCCCCAGCATGGCACCTCCCCAGGCCCCCCTTGCCCACCCTTCAACTCCACTCTGCCCCCTGCCCCTTCCTCCCAACACCTGTGTCCCCGGCCTTAAGGAGAGTGGAGAGTTTCTTCTCTTATCAGCTCCTCCTCCCTGATTACACAGTAATTGGGAGCAGAATTCCCCATAAGGACAGGTGGATGCCTTGTCAGCAACCAGCCAACAGTTTACAGGACAGACTGAAAGGGTTCCCTCGGTGCTATCTCGGGGGACATGTAAGGGGCATACCAGCTGGGAAGAAGCAGGACACCAAAAAGGACACCAAAAAGAAGGGAGAGTCACGCTGGGCCTGGACCCTCTGGAGAGGCTTGTGAAGTGAGGCCAAGGAAACCGGAAGGAAGGCCAGAGACACCGGCACTCGGTCCAGCCCTGACACGGACAGCCAGCCTGCGGTGCTCGGAGACCCTTACCTAAGCCTGCACCTGCCAGATGGTAGAAGCCCAGGTGCTCTGGAAAGCCTATTCTGGAGTCCAGAAGCAGCAGAAATCAAAGTCCAAGAGGGTTTCTGGAAACACCTTTCAAGGCTGCAGGTGGCCCGGATCGGAGTTGGCCTCCTGGGGCCCAAAGGTGGCACTTCAGCCTTCCAGAAGCTGGCCAGAGCCATCAGGCCAGGGCCACAAGCCAGAGAAAAGACAAAGGTGGACGTTCCTCTTCCTTCCAGCTCTTTAGCTTAGACGGCAGTGACATCAGGGACCTCGACCTAGCCCAGGGATTTTGAAAGCAACCACCCCGGAGAAGACCTTTGGCAGTACCACCAAACCCAGCGTGGTCATGGCGGCTCCCGTGACATCAAGTCTTCAAGAGCTCTGAGCCCACGGGCCTAGGATACAGCCCACTCCAGCTCTCCCAATGTGACCTGCTTCCTTGGGGGGGCGGTAAGAATAGCCCATGGGAGTCCGTGCAAGACAGACTCGTGCTTGGATAATCTGACATGAGGCTCCCCGTGCTCCACCTCCGCTTGCCCTTTTGATTCCAGAAGTTCCAGGGGAGGAAGTACGCTACCCTCCACCAGCTTCGCCCTGGGCGCACACAAGGTCCCCTTCTGCCCCTCCTCACAGCCACCCACAGAGTGCCCCAAGGCAAGCCCTGCCCTCTGCAGGGTATGGAGAGCAAAAGCTCGGGGTGCTGTGGGGCCCCCAGGAAACTGGGACTGTCCTTCTCCATCGAGGAGATCTTAAAGAGGCCCACCGAGAGGAGCCGTGTGGTCAGGTCGGAAAGGGCAGGTGGACAGGACACTGGGCCAGCAGCAGCTGTGAGCTCCGGACCAGAGAGGCCCCCACAGGCCCAGCCCCAGGGTAAGTGTCTTCTGGTCATTTCTTTTCCATTCCCAAGGCCCCAAGAGCCAGCTGGGCAGGGAAAAGGTGCTCCATTTCCGTAGAAGAAAGAGCCCCCCAAATTAAAGAGAGGTCAGGTGCCGGGCCAGTCCCTTTCAGTCTAGCCAGGACTCGGGTTTTTCAGAGGCAGACCCCAAGGTTCCATCAGCGGCAGAGGCAGGAACACGGGCTTGCTCCCATCAGCAGGCCACAGCTAAGAATGCTGGTGTCCATTTATTCTCATGGCATCCCCGCGGCGGTAGGGGCTGTTCTGGAGTCTCCTCTTTCCTGACCGGAGAGAAGCATGATTATCGTAATTGACAGACGAGTAGACTTGGCTGCGAAGGAGACGAGGTGCAGGATGTCCTCACGTCACACAGCCGGAGAGCGGGTCCTGGCTCTGGCTGCCCCCAACCACCTACCTGCGCAGTCCGACCCAGGCTCCTTCTTAAGCAGAGTCCAGCCCGCACGTCTTCCCACAGCTGAAGCTGGGCCTGGGATCTGCCCACCCCGATCCCCCTCCCAGGCCAGTGGCCCAGCCCGGGGCCTGTCCCCACACAACAATGATGAGGCAGACCTCACAGCTGTCCTTGAAACCAGTTTGAGGAAGGGCAACAAGGTGGACACATGCACCTGCTGCGAGGCAGGAATCCTCCTCCGTGTCACTCTCCAGCCTGCCCCGTACTGCCGCCTGCCCTCGGGAAGGTCCCTTCCTCTCTGGTCTCAGATTCACCCTCAGGGAATCGGTTGAGTGAGGGAAGAGGAAGGCAGCTAGGGTGGTCATGAGAGTCTGCGGGGGCCTGGTTGTCGGTGAGACTGGAGTATCTCACTCGTGGGGTCCCCAGTTCTCTCTGCTTTCAACCCCTTGAATCCAAGGAAAGGCTGGAAAGGCAGCTCAAGGGAGCCCAGGATGCCTCCTCCTACCATCACCGAGCCCTGCTCCCTCCCCCAAGTTCAGTCTCCCAAGACAGGCTTGTGTTCAGTGCAGGCAAGGGGGAAACTCTGGAAGGCTGCCTGTCCCCTGGAGCTGAGTCTATCATGGGAAAAGTTCAGCTTCATTTCTGGAAGCTCACTAATATCTTCCGGTGAGCTGAATGAGCATTACAGTCTAACCTGAATCTCCCCTGCTGCAGCTACATGAAATCTGTGAGTCCCCTCTCTGTCCTAGTGAGAGAGAGAGAGGTGGGGGCGGGTAAGAGGCAGAGAGGGAGAGAGAAGAAAGAGGGAGAGGAGAGGTCCGATCCCCCTACCAGGGAAGCTTCCCTTCCTCTAGTCTGAAAATGGCCGATGGCAAAAAGGGAGCCAGTCATTCTAAACTTCCCCCTGAAGATGCTGGCGTTCTCCACGCCCGCTATCCTGTTGGACGAAGAACAGACCATCTTGTAAGGGTTTGTCGAAATAGCACACATCAGGATGGGTAGTGCCTTGTGGCTCTCGCAGCACTCCCCTGGCTCTTTCCCACGGAACAGCCACAGTTGTGAGCCCCAACTTACAGATGAGGGACCCAAGAAGAGCAGTCACCCACAGAAACCACGTGAGAGTTAGCACTAGAACTGAACCCCTGGTGGCCTGCGACAGTCCACTCGAGACTATTCCCGAATGCGGCTGAAATCTGTACATCTCCCACCACGAGCATTTCCAAAAGGCCGATGAAGATTCCGCTGGTGGTTTCCAAAATGCGTTTTGGGACTACGCAGACAGCTTATTTATGTCAAGAGTTCTGTAATGATTCCTACCCTAACCTTCCATTTCTGACACGTGACACCGGTTATCCATTTATGGTCATGATGGGAGGTTTTCTTTTAGAATATATTTATTTATTTAGGTAAAACAAAAAGCCTACTTGGGAAAACGCTAAGCAGATAATAATACAGATGGGAGGTCACCGTGTCAGAAACCACAAAAGCAACTTGGAGACGTTGCCCATGAGCCTGAGACGTTGAGACTCTGGGCGTGGAGGATGGGGAGCCAGACTCCAGAAATCCGGCCTCTGAGAACCCATCTGGTACTGCTAATTCACAGGAGGACCTCGGGCAATCTGCTCCCCTCCCCAGGCCCCTGTTTCCCCATCTGGAGCATGAAAGAGCAGGACTAGAATATTCTTAAGGTCCCTCCCAGCTCAAGCATGCCATGACTGATTCCATGGCAAACTGGTGGCTGGAAAGCCTCGGTGGTGTCACTCGTGGTCCTTTTCTGGCAGAGCCTTCCTCCCTGCAGAGAGGAGTGGAGGCTGTCCGTGCCAGGCAGGAGCAGGGTAGCCAGGAGCTGTGGGCAAGAGGGCAAATGGCCTCCTCAGGATCTGTCCCCTCTTCCCCACCTCCTTCCCAGGAATCTGCATCCTAGCAAACTCCCCCAAATGACCCTGATATAGGTGGTCCAAGGACCACTCTTGGGGGAAGCTGAGGCCCAGGGAGGCAAATAGCTTGTTCCGAGCTATGTGCATGTGTGGGGCCAGCTCGGTCACCCAGGCCAGGGCCAGTGCCAGGCCTCTCTCACTTCTCATGGAGGTGACCCTCATAAGGGTTTGGACCCTCCCACATCTCAAGCCAATGGAAAAATCCAAGAAGGTCTCCCTATTTGAAAGGAAGCCGAGCCCAGCTGTCTGCTCAGTCCTGAGAGAGGCCGCCCCTCCACCCCCCAAGCCCAGGACCCTCCAAAGGCCTGGGAGGCTCAATCACAAGGAAGTCAGACCCGGGGAAAAGAGAGGTCATCTGTGCCACAGAGGACACTTTGCAGGGAAATCGTGATGTCTGGGGCAAAGGGGAGGGAAAGATGAGGGAAAAAGCCACCCCAATGGGTAACCAGGACAGGGCTTCTGGCTGTGGGGGGTTCAGCTCTGTTCTCATCCATCCTTGACCCGTTCAGTCCCTCCCCGGATGACTGCTGGGTACTTACCCCAGTGGGGCTGGTCTCTGAGGAGATGAACAAAGCCAACCCAGTGACCATCCCCCTGGAGCAGGGGTGGGGTCAGCAGCTTGAGAGTCCTGGCGACATCCCCTCAGGGCAGTGCTTGTGTGGTAGAGCTGGCCAGGGGTAGATGGCATCCTTGGGTTTTGAGGGAACCCTATTGCCGTGGTCAGCAAAGGTTTTCTGCAAAGGGCCACTGGAATCTGCCTTCACGACTGAAAAGTCAACAATGTATGACTTAGTGGGTGTGTTTGTGTTCCAGTACAACTTTATTTATAAAGCCAGGAGAGGGCCAATTGGCCTCAGGGTGCAATTGACCAACACTGAACCCCTTAGTGTGACAAAGTCCTTCACAGCCTTGGGCTCACCCTCCAGGCACACAGAGCAGCCTGACTTCTGATTTTTCCCTCCCTTTAAATGCCTCCACACCTTTGCCCTTCAAAACTTCTGCTCCTCCTCCCCTTCTCCTAGCTCCTTTCCCATTTCTTTCTGCTCTCCTCCCACGCCCACCCCTTCCTTTCCTGGTCCTGTTGTGGCAAATCACCACCATAGACAGAGTGGCTTAAAACAACAGAAATTGACTCTTATCAGTCTGGAGGGCAGAAGTCTGAATGAGTCCCTGGTTTTCCTCTTTTTCCTCTCTCTTTCCCATCCTCCCTCCCCAACCACCCCAGTCTGGAACCCAAGGAAGCAGCACTGTTCTGCTCCTGGTCCTGGGAATTGGGAATCCAGGCTCAGGCTGTGGCCAGACCCATGGGTGTCTCATTGCCTTGTGATGAACAGCTCTGATACTCAGAGAGGTAGACCCAGGGCCTCCCATCAGAGCAGACAGGAGTGGTGCAGAAGGAGGAGAGCTAAAACCTGGAGTGCCCCAGGATAAGTATGGTTTTGGTCACCCCTCAGCCTCTCTCAGTCCCTGCCACCAGAGCCTCACCCTAAGGAGACCATGGAGACACTCCTCTAGGGCATCGGGAGGCTGATTCTAGAATTGAGAACCTGGCTGAATGTTAAGCCCTGTAGCAGTACAAGGAAGAACAAGGCTTGGTCCCAGCTTGCAAAAAAGCATTGTCTTCCTGGGAGCTCCCACAAAAAACAGACCAGAAGGAAAAATTGGAGCACAAGGGGTTTATGTGGGACATGTAAGGACACAGCACGGAGGTAGTGAAATCACACAAAGAAGGCATGTGTGATTAAGCCAGTGACCACGGTGGGAAACTGAAGCTTAAATCCTTTGGGAAATGGAGCAACCATACTCCTCAGAATTATCTGAGCTTTTGAGTGCAGAAATACACATCCTGGCAGTAGGAAGTTGATCTGGAGCACAGAAAGCTCTGAGGGTTACAAGCAGGGCACTGAAAACACTACTCTAATGATAGGACACAGAACATCAGAACCAGGAGAAATCAGAGCAGACAGAGGACACACAAAGCCCTGGCTGTCATTTAAATTTGATTTATCCATTGTAGTCCTCATCCAGGCAAGCATCAAAGAGTGACTAAAATCCACCGGGTGGCTGGCATATCTACTGCTGCACAAGGAATTATCCCCACACTCAGTGGCTTAAAATAACAATACACATTAATTGTCTCACTCAGAGGCTGTGGACCAGGAATTTGGGAGTGACTCCATTGAGGAGCTCTGGCTCAGGGTCCCTCATGGGATTGTAGGAAAGATGTCGTATGGGCCTGCAGCCTCCTGAAGGCTGGGCTAGAATAAAGGATCAGCTTCCAAGGTGGGCACTCCACGGCTGGTGAGTTGGTGGCAGCTCAGTCGGCTGACCAGGAGACCTCAGTTTCTTCCTATGCAGGGCTCTCCCCCTCCCACTACAGTGTCCTCCCAACTGGAGGGGTCGTAAAAGGGCGTCCTTTACGTCCTTTTTACGTCCTTTTGTGTCCTTTTATGACCCAGCCTGAGAAACTTGCTAGCAGTGTTCCCATTGCATTCCCTTTGCTCTGTGAGTCACTGAGTAGGGCCATGTTAAAGATGAAAAGAATTCCTGGTTTGAGAGCCACCCAAGAATTTGCAAACATATCTTAAAGCCACCAGAGGTGCTTAGTTGGGAATGGGACGATGTAGAGAACAAAACACAAGCCCAGCCTCTGCCCGCACACAGCTTCTAGTCTAGTAGGGACGACAAAGAGCCACCTGATTATCATAAGTGAAAGCAGAGTGACAGCTGTGCTAAGTGCCAGGGAGAAGGTGACATGGTTCTGAGGGCCTATGCCTCGAGACATTTAGTCTGCCAGCAAAGGCTTCCAGACGAGCCCATGGTTGAGTGCAGTCTGAATACTGAGTGGGGGGAAGGTGGATCCCCCCATTCCATGCAGAGGGAACCCCCAGGGCAAGGACTTGGTGTTGGACAAGATGTTCAAGGGAGCAAGGTGAGGGCTGAGAGCTGGAAAGGAGCCCAGCCATGCCGGACCATCAAGGACGTTTCTGCTTTGTATCCCAAAAGGAATAAAGAGCCACCGTAGGGTTTTAGGCAGGAAAAGGTGCAATGATCATATGAATGAGAACTCTCAGTTCCAAATGACAAAAACCATCTTGGGTTTGCTGAAATAGAGAAGGAAATGTGTTGCTTTGAGGAACATTAAGAAGTAGTTTCTCATACTGAGCCAAGGGACGGGCAGGATCATAAGCAGGCTTCAGCCATGATGGGAGCCAGAATCAACACCACCATGTCCATCCAGCTGCTTCTCTGCACTGTTCCCAGTGACACCAATCACTCTGAGAATTTTATCAGCCTCCAGCAACATCCCTCAAGTTCTCTAAAGTCCCAAGTCCAGGAGTCCCAGAAGAAGGACCCACTGGCCGGGCCTGAGTGAGATGCCCAGTCAGCCGAGGCCAGAGTGGGTGGCCGAGAGAAGGGGGTGTGTTTGGGCCGTGTCTGGAGGCTTCTTCTTGCTGATCCTCATCTTCCCTCACACTGTTCTATGCTGGGATGATGGTTTCTCACTTCAGGGCCCTTATAAGCCTTCATAGGTCATCTTCAGTCTCCAGACCTGGAACTCTCTTAAGTGTTTCTGTTTGTCGCTGCTCTTTAATCAATGGTGTGTTCCCAAAGACCTTTGCCTCCCCAGATGCTCCTCGGAAGATAGCAGTTGTTAACCCATTTTCAGCTAGAAACCGCTCTCCCTGCCATTTACAGGGCCCATGGCTTTGCACACCTCTCATCTGAGCACCCTGCAGCCCTGCACTTGGGTTGGCCATGAAGAGAACAGTGAACTTCCTCACCCCTGCTTGGCGGGAAGGGTAACTAAATATGGATCTCCCCATTGCCTACGGGCTAGTTCTGTGACACTTCCTGTGTCCCAGCATGAAACACGCTCCGGCTGCACAGCCCATGAGGTCAGACTACGCCCCCGCATTGCCACTAGTACAGATTGGAAAGAAATGGCCACAGGAGGGGAGAACACATACACAAGCTCTGAAAGCCCGTGAAATTAGCCCCTTGCCGCCCTGTCCTGGTTCTCAATACTCACACCATCCCCCTCCATGTGTGAGTCTCACCACACCTACACACACTGCCACAAGAGTCACGTCATGACACAGAGAGACCATATGAACCTGACCGAGTGCTCCGAGAACAAGGACAAGGGAATAGTGAACTGTTCGAGGCCTTCCAGGAAGGCTTCAGAGAGGAGGTGACATCTGAGATGGAGTCAGGCAGAGAAGGGGAGAGGACATGCCAGGCAGAGGGAAGCACGTGCAGCAACCCCGAGGGAGAAAAAGGAATTGAGAAACAGAGAAATCCAGCGTGGCTGGCATCTAAAAATCCTGGAGCAATGGCAGAGGGCTGGAGGGAGATAAGGAGACTGAAGGTCAAGTGTGCCAAGCCAGGAACTTTGGTCTCTATTTACGCACATCAGCATCTTTGAAACCTATGTTTGGAGGAGTGGCGGGCTTCCAGAGATGCAGGGCCAGAGCTGCCTCGGAAAAAGGGGAGCTGAGCAAGCTGCACTCCCGGGGTCCCCCACATGCATCAACAAAGCAGCTCTGCCACTATCTGTTGTGTGGGGCTCCCCACACAATTCCCTTTAAACAAAGGGCACACCTGCTGTTAAAAAAATAAAAGATATACAAATGGAAAGTGCAGGGGAGTGAGTGTGTGTGTGTGTGTGTGTGTGTGTGTGTGTGTGTGTGTGAGCGCGTGCACATTGGATGAAATCCATACATAAAAAGCATGAATGTAAGTCTGTGCACGAGGAAACTAACAACCCTTGCTCTGCTGGGAGAGCCCTCACAGGTCCTCCCTGGCAGTCGGCAAATCCTTCACCAAGAGGCTTCTCAGTGGTCTTCAGGCCAGTTGTCGCCCTTAGTGATTTCTTTTCTTCATGTCTTCCCTCCCTGGCTGTATTCTCTTTGCTGTTTTTTATTCACACAAATAATCCATGTGTATTATAGGAAAAATAGAAAACACAGTTAAACAAAAAGAAGGTAAAAAATGTAGCTGTAACTCTACCATCTCATCATCTAGCATTAACCACCATTAACATTTTGATAGAAAGATACATATGCACAAAGAGAAAAACTAAGATAGATTTTTGTTTTTACAAATGCAGAGGCTGATGGTGCCAGCCAAAAGTGCTCTTTACTTAAACTTGTTAAAAAAAAAAAAAAAAGTTGTGTTTCTACAGAGATTCACAACAGACCTTGCAGAAAAGGAAAGATTGGATTGATTTGAGCTTGAATAGATGAGTATCTGGTGATGAGTGTCATCTGGTGATGAGTATTCACCAGACAAAGAAAGAAGACAAGTATTTTAGGCAGGGGGAGCTGTAAGACCAGGCACCTAGAGAATAAAAGGGCATGACCAATTTGTGGAATCTAGAAATGATCAGGTGGAAAGATGATGATTCGGGAAAGGGCAGACTTGAGGAGCCTTGAATGCCATGCCAAGGAGGTTTCCTTGTATGCTTCGAGCACCAGGGAACTATAGGAAGTCCATGACCAGGCTAGCGAGAAAAGCCCAGCCCAGCTCTACGCTGGCAGGCTCCTGCCTTGTACCCTGCCCATCATGTCCAGGCAGTGTCCCCAGCCTGCAGGAAGGCTCCAAATTGTGCCCTGGATCCCCTCCATGCTGCATCCACTGAACAAAGTCCATTTCCAGAACCTTCCTCCAGTGGCAAAGCCCCCCGGGGCCTTTAGCTGAGCAGCCAGGACCAATTAGCAGACCGAGGAGAAGGAGCAATCAGGGGAGGGAGCCGAGCGCAGAGAAACATCGGTTTATAATTAGGTGGCCTAATCACCTGTGTAAGTTGTGTATTTCTTATGATCGATGTGCTAAACGGCTCAGGTTTAATTAAGTTCTGCTGATGCATTCTCTTTGAAGACTCACTGAAGTGTGATTCACAGCTCACACAATTAATAACAGGGAGAGGAGCAACTTGAAAGGGGCAGCAGTCCTTGCCACCTTCTTCTACCCCTCTCCCCACCCATCCCCTGCCCTGCCCTGGTGCCCTTGGCCCACCGCAGTGGGTGGGCTGCACTGTGATCACCGGCTCCTCAGCTTCCATGCCAAGAACATGGTCAGGAGATGCTGGGCCTGGACAGGAGCTTAAAGATTTTCTCACTCCCAATCCAGTGCTCCTTCCAGAGCTGGGAAAAGGGGACCCAGCAATCCCATCAACCTCCCCTCTGGAGCGTTTGGGACATCCCAGTCCTTCCTGATGATCAAGAACCTCATCCAGTGCCTAGGCCACTCTCACATTTAGCTCCTATTTCCAGCGTCTCATTGAATGAAGTTCCTTCTGGTTCCAAAATTCCACAGGCCAAGTTCTGTGTTCTACATTCTTCTCTGCTCCATATCTATCCATGCTGTTCTGACTTTTCTCACCTGCCTCCTCTCCCTTATCATCCACTGTGGTCTGTAACCCATGCCTGCCTTGCTGGTGCCTCCCACCCCTTTCCTGGAGCAGCTTCCAGCTGCATCTGGAGGGGAAACTGAAGAGTGGCCTTTCATCTCTCCTTAGTCAGCCTCTCAGATACTTCTCAGAGATGTGGGCCTGACAAGTCCACCCTTCTTCTTGTTTACCCTAAACTTCCCATTTCCCCAATGCCATCAGAATTGGTGCCCCAAGAAACTGAATTTTTATTTATTTTATTTTATTTTATTTTATTTTATTTAAATAACCACATGGAGATGGTAGCTACCATCCTAAACACTGAAAACCTAAGGAGCTAAACTTTTAACAAAGTCTTGCCTCTGATCCAAACCTGTTTTCCTGAAGCCAGGTCCAAGTCTATCTGACTCCTCCCAAACTGCTCTTCTGGTTCAGTCTCATGAGTCAAATTTCAGGGAGCCCCAGTCACTGGGAGTGATCTCAGCCCCAGGACCCCTCCATACCTACCACTCCTTTTTATAGTCCTCCAATTTGAGGCCATTCAGTCTAGACTAACATCACAAAAAGGGCTGGGGGACAATCAGTGTTGACTATGGGCACCCCAAGAACCCACAGTCAGACTTGAGAAAGAAACTTTGGCTCCCTGAGTCCTGCAAGGTGGTGGGTTTGAGGCTCAGCCTCCATCTCTCCACTGGTGTGGATTTGGGATGTGTCTGTTTATTCCCCGGAGAAGTCACTAGAGCCATTGGACACACACACATGCACACACACACACACACACACACACACACACATTCATTACCATCATCATCACTATCATCAACATCATCATCATCACCATCATCACCACAATCATCACCATCATCACCATCACCATCACCATCATCACCATCATCATCATCACCACCACCAACGTCATCATTGTCATCACCATCACCATCATCAACACCATCATCACCACAATCATCACCATCATCACCATCATCACCATCATCATCATCACCATCATCATCATCACCACCACCAACGTCATCATTGTCATCACCATCACCATCATCAACACCATCATGACCACCACCATAATCATCACCATCATCACCACAATCATCACCATCATCACCATCATCACCATCATCATCACCACCATCATCACCATCATCACCACAATCATCACCATCACCATCATCACCATCATCATCATCACCATCATCACCATCATCACCACAATCATCATCATCACCATCATCACCATCATCACCACAATCATCACCATCACCATCATCACCACCACCAACGTCATCATTGTCATCATCATCACCATCATCAACACCATCATGACCACCACCATAATCATCACCATCATCACCATTACTACCATCATCATCATCATCACCATCATCACCATTACTACCATCATCATCATCATCACCACCATCATCATCATCGCCGTCTCCATCATCACCATCATTATCACCATCACCATCATCACCATATCATCATCATCATCATCTCTCAAAGACAAACATCTGAGAACGTGTAGCTCAGAACTAATATGAAAACATATTTTTCTTTTTTTTTTTTAAAGATTTTATTTATTTATTTGACAGAAAGAGATCACAGGTAGGCAGAGAGGCAGGCAGGGCGGGGGGGGAGCAGGCTCCCTGCTGAGCAGAGAGCCCGATGAGGGTCTCAATCCCAGGACCCCGAGATCATGACCCGAGCTCAAGGCAGAGGCTTTAACCCACTGAGCCACCCTGAAAACATATTTTTCTAACTGACCAGCAATTTGCCAGACAGCCCACTCTCCACAAAGTCAGAGGTCACTTACTATGCAGAAAAGAAGTAGATCCTTTCTTTCTCCAAATTATGCCCTCCAGTCCTGCCAGAAATAGGGAAAAGCCACATATATCTTAAAAGTTTCTCCTTTAATTACACAAATGGAAGCATTGAAAAAATTATTCTATTAAGGAGTCTATTTTTAGTCATATACCCTTGTTTGCCTAAGTTTCCTTCTGGAGAGAATGGAGAAGGTGGCTTCTTTTTGTCATCATCTACATTGTTTCTAATCCTCTGTTCTCCATGGTGCTTGCTTTCCCATGTTCTGGTTCTGCACCCTACACTCTCTGTCCAGGATCCCCCATTCCATAGCTCTGTACTCCCGGAAGAATCCTAACTCCAAACTGTCCCAGACACCACAGTTTGCCCAGGAAACCTGGAATCTTCCATCCTGTGAATTTTTTTTTTTTTTGCAATGTCCCATAGAACTGCACAGTATTACTATCACCTAAAATGCTGGCCTTGTGATTGAATGAGTATGATATTGTCGTCATGGCTTGTTCATTTTCGTACTCCTGCAGATAGGCCCCCAGTGCCTACGAGATGCTGGGCACAAAGGACATATTCCTTAAGACTCAGCAATGTGTTGACATTGCCATCTCCCTCTGTATCAATTCTTACTGGCTTCAGTTCTACCCTTAAACACACTGCTAGCTCTAAACATAGAATAAATATCTCTTCTTAAAAATTTTAAAAAAGAAGGTAGACCTGGGAGGGCAAAAGAGATAGGGAAGGAGCTCTCTCAGGTCCTATCAGGTGGTTCACAGTCCAAGAGCTTGTTCTAGAAGGTGATAATGTTTGAAACCTCACTGTCTGTGACTCCCAAGAAGCTCCCAAGAGTTATCAAAATGAGTCAAAGTCCTCTGAGGGAAGAGAAAATTATTAACAACAAGCTTGAGGGGTAATAGAGAGGGATGAGACCAAAGGCAGACTATGAGATGCCATTTCTACCACTGAGGTCAATGGGCCTGGTTAATCCCAGAGACTGAGGAGTAGCTTCAGCTATAGGAGTAGCTTCTCCTCTCTGGACCTCGCCTTCCACCAAACAAACGGCTCCTGAGGCAAGCCCAAGGGAAGGTGTTTTAGGCCATCCAGCCTCCACCTGAAGAAAAAGAGAATTACAGGACGTCAGGGTGCATTTGACCTGTTCTCTTCACCCATTCCACAGATCGGGAGACTGAGGCCCAGAATGTAAATGAAATGTGGCCCAAGTTGTAGAGCTCAGGTCTCCTGATGTCCAGTTCAGTGGGTTTCCTTCTAACAAATATTAGGATAGATAACAAGTGTGCACACACACCACACACACACAAGACATACATGCACACACACCACACATCCGCATACACATATACACATATCACACATGCATGCACACACACACACACTCTTCAGTTGTTAAACAGTCACAACTAAGATCCACTCTTCACCCAATGTCTACTTCAATTCATAGCCTGTAGTGCTTTTACCTCGTCTTTTGAGGGGGGTGGGCAGGGTGGGAGAAAGGAGACCTCAGGAGGATTTCAGATCCCCACCCTCCCTTTTAGTCATCCCATCTGGCCTGTGACATCTGACATTGGTCCCCAAAAGTGAAGGGGAGGGGTGTTCTACCTTTCCCACAGTTCCTAGAATTACATCATGTAGACTTCATTTGAAGAAAAACTAGGTTGCAGCCCTGTCCTTGGAAGTGCATGGTCAGGAAAACAAACCCACTACCACCTGATTCCATCCTTCCTCCACCATCTGTGACCCTTGTCCCCTTCAGGATGTACAGGGAAGGCTGCACATGGGAGATCTTCCTTACTCTTCATGCTTCCCTGGTCCTTCTCCAGAACAGCTGTCCCAAAGCCATTCTTCATCCCTCCTGCCCTGACCCCTTCACCTCACTCACTCTCTGCTGGAGACCCAACTTCTGGTTCACCTGCCCCGAAACTCACATGGTACCCTCACCTGTATAGCGAGTGTCTCTGACAAGTCTATCCCACAGTTGTCCCTTCCAGCGCCCCTCCAGAGCCCTCTCTCTCCCCTTGGTCTCCTGACATGCTCCAGGCTACTGTCTGAAACTTCTCCCCAGCCTCCCCCGCCACCTTCTAACACCTTCTCAATATATGAATTCTTCTCCTACTTACTGCTGTCACTTCTCCCCAACCACTCACGCCTCAATCCACTTTAATTCAACCTATATTTGTCAGTCTCTAGGAAGTGTCAGACGCCACACTGGGTATGTTTGGGGTATAGCAAACATACGTCCTCATTCCTTGGCTTCTGCCATCATATTTCTACCCAAGTAGTTTTCCTCTGACCTTCAGTGTCCTCCTAAACACCAAATTCAGGACCACATGCCTCATATCCATCTTAGAACAAAACAAGCTAAATAAACATGCATGCATGGATGCAGGCCAAGGTCAAGGTCAGGGTCCAGCACCACACCGGGCACATAATAGGTGTTTGATGAACACATTGATGTTTTCTGACTTTTCTTCCTCTTCACCCTCACTTGTTTTTAATTCTATGGACATTCCTTTCTTTCCAAAGCTCTCTTTCCCCTGTTTCCTTGGGTACTGTTTGCCTCCGAGCTTCCTCTGGCTCAGATCAGCTTCCCCAGAAAACAGACTGACATAGAGATTTGCAGGAGAACATTTACTGGGGGCTTTTCATGATGTTGTCCTGTCCTTTCTGTTTTAGTCCTGGGATCATACACTCTCTCCAGTTAGCAATTGCCATTCTTCCTCCACGTGCCCAGCACACCTTTGTGGACTTGTCTGCAGTGGCTGCCTCCCTTCAACCCCCTTTCACTGCCCACTGAGCCCTCACTGCCTATTCCACAGGACTGCTATGACCCTTCTCTGTCTCTGTTATAACTAATCTATCCCCAGCATTGACACAGCTGAGCCTCTTACTTGAGTTTTGTCACTGGGTGTCCTCCTTTTCCTCCTGTCTCTGGGACCTGCCCGTTGTGGTGTCCCTCACTGATTTTTTTCAGCTCCCTTATGGGCTGCTGAGCCTCTGCTCAGTGGATGGGTCCAGGCTTACTCCCAGACCCCCCACTCTTCTCTACATCCCTTCCCACCTGAGTAATCTCAGCCAAATATGCACTGACCCTTCCCAAATTTGAACCACAGTCCTGAGACCCACTTTGAGCTCCAAACATATATTCATCTGCCTACTCGAGAGTTGTTTTGAATACCCAATAGGCATTTCAAAATTTATCATGTCCCAGCAGAATAGCTGATTCCCCATCATACACACACATGTGCAGACCTGGCTTCCCGGGCCCAGGTAGGACCGGTGTAGTTGCCTACAGTACTGCACGGAGGCCTCACGCTTGGGGTTTTAATGTTTATGGTCATCTTGAAATTCTTAATAATTTTACGCATGAATCTGTACTTTGTAAGTGAAGTTCAGTGGGACCAGAAAGCAAGCACCAGGGCCCTGAAGACTTGACTCAATGCTCAGTGCCCCTCTTCCCAACACCCTTCCTTCCCAGTATGGGCTCTAGGCCACTTGTTTCCCCATCCCTACCCAGTGACGGATACTTCCTCCATCCTGTGTGATTCCAGTGGTGGGAGGGGTTTCAGGGTATGGATGGGAGGAGGCTCAAGTTCAGGTACATGTACCCTGGTGCCAAGTCAATGGGTGGGCTCTGGCCCCTGTGAGGTTCCACGCTCACCCTATTAGTAACCCTGTGCCCAAGGGAGCATGACGTTACATGGCAAATTTAAAAACCTAAGCAAACAACAACAACAAAAAACCACACTGACAGGTCAAGAGAGACTGCAGAAGAAAATGAAAAGCTTTTTTTCCTGCTTTTTGAACAAGAGCACCACGTTTTCCTTTACATTGGGTCCCAGAGATTACGTAGTCAACCCCGCATGGACACAAGGCTGGACAGTTAGATTGGACACAGGTTGTAAGAAACTGACTGCTGGAGTTCAGTTTTTACTTTGTAGACCAAGGCTGGCAAGTTTTTCCTGTAAAGGACCAGATGGTAATTATTTTAGGCTTTGCAGGCCATATGGGTACTGTTGCAACTACTCAGAGCTGCTTGCGAAAGCAGCCATAGACAATACATAAACCAATGGGATGGCTGTGTTCCAATAAAACTTTATTTACAAAAACAAACAGCGGGCCAGATTTGACCCTCAGGCTACAGTTTGCCATGCCCTGCTGTAGACAAAGGTGAGTCATTGAAGGCATCTGGACACCAAAATGACAATCATGGGAGTTTCTAGGAAGTTATCTTGACCCCACTGTTTAGGATCGATCAGAGGGCTGGACCAAGGGACAGGATTTCTATTGAAAAATATTGCAAAATTCTGAGCAGAGTAGCCAGTGGCCAAGACTCTGTAGTGTAGCAGGGGTCGAAAGAGTGAAATCAAGTAACACAAAAGCTTCATCAGGGTGCCAACAGCAAGATCACTAACCCAACTTGAGCCCTCTTTCATCCAGAGGAAAGAAAGAGCAAGCGAAGGGTCCGAACCACCTTCACCTCTGAGCAGCTGCATGAGCTGGAGAAGATCTTCCACTTCACCCACTACCCAGACGTCCACATCCGCAACCACCTGGCAGCCAGGATCAACCTCCCAGAAGCTCGGGTGCAGGTACAGCTGTCAGTCCCCACTCTCAGCCCCCAACCTCAATGCTTTGGGGTCCATGGGTGAGACCCTGTGGATCATGAACCCTCCAGGGCTGCCGCATCTGAAATTTCTCATTGCCTTTATCCCTTGAATACAGTCACATTTGCCAAATATTATTTCCAGGAAATGAGGTCACCGTAGTTACAAGGTGGTGTCTGTCTTTGGGAGGTGGAAATGGAGCAGGGTGACATCAGTGATGGCCATTGGTATCTGCTTCCTGCCTTCCCTCTCCCCCTGGCTGTAGTTCCAGAACATCGTTCACCATGCAGCCCCATTCACAAAATAGTTCTTGACAATCTAGACCAGTGGTCAGCAAAGACCAGTGACCTTTTTCTGTAGAAGACCAGATGGTAATTATGCTGGGTTTTGTTAAGCCATACGGCCACTGTCTAAAACATTATTGATGAGCTCTACAATTTGAATTTTGTATAATTTGCATGTGTTGCAAATATTCTTCTTCCTATCTTTTCTCCCAACCATTTAAAAACGTGAAAGCCATGCTTAGCTCCTGGGCCATACAAAAACTGGTAGGAAGGCCAGATTTATCCTGCTGGCCTTAGTTTGCCAACCCCTGATCCAGATCCCATAGCTGTCACTTTGAAGGCAGCATAGAGAAATGGAAAGGGCCATCCATGGTCCAAGATCTACCTAATCGAGAATCTGTCATTCGTTCCCCTTGGAGTGTCTGTGGTTAGAGATATAGTTGTCCCTTGTCATTTACCAGGGGCATGTCCTGCCTCTTTGCACACTCCCAATTTTGCAAGTACCCCCCTAGCAAATCCAAAGCCAATTGTGGCACTGTTGGCTGGCTCTAAAACATTTCTCTACATCACTCTTTTTTTTCTTTTTCAATCAAATATGATGGACTCATTCCAAATTCAAAAATCTGAGCCAGGGCCCAGGTCAACATTTTACTCTTGATTTTATCCCATCCCACTTTGCTTCTGGCTATGGACCACGGCCGTTTCAGACTTCTCCCTTTCCCTTCCCACTTAGAATCAGTCAGGAGCTGCATGGACAGTACCTGCAGGCGCTGTGAAGCTGTCTCGGCAGAATGGCCAAGGACAAATGCCCATGTGTCAGGGACAGCCAGGACACCCGTGAAGACAGGGAGCTGCCAATATTCAACCTATAGACGCCAAGGGGCCCACAGGGGTTGCGAGCCCATGGCCTGCCAGCAGGAAGCAGCCCACAGAGGAATTTTATTTGATCTGCACAGCGTTTTCAATCTCTAAAAATTGAGATTTCCGCCTTAGATACTGGGAGAGCCTGCGAGGCCAGGCTTGCATTTCTACAGGATCTCTGCTGGCTGAAGCTGAGACACTCTGCCCTCCGGGCTCTGTTCCCCACAGACCCCACCACCCCTCTTTATGTGGTATCCAGCTGCTCCACTCAGGCTCGAGCCCCCAGCCCCGCAGGCACTGAAGGTTCTGATCTCTGGTCCCCTCTCAGAGGGCAAACCTCCTGAGCCAAGGAAATCCTGATGCTGTGGAGCTTTCTAAACTGTAAAGTGCCAGTCCCTGGGAAAGCATCAGGATCCTGCTTTTGTGGGGAAGGTACTGGGTGGAAAAAAACTCCGTGGCTGATCTCCAACCTGTTTCTCGCCCACCCCAGATCTGGTTCCAGAACCAGCGTGCCAAGTGGCGGAAGCAGAAGACCGGCAGCCCCAGGGCCCCGCAGCAGCTGAGTGAGGCCAGCTCGGCCCCGGCCATGAACCCCAACATGGCCGTGAGTGGCTGAGGCACCGTGCGTGGCGGTGGGGGGCACTGTCTGCGAACGTCCCACCCAGACCCAAAAGCGAGGAGCCCCAGGGATTCTGTGCACAGTAGAGGGTACAAGGGAGGCTCTTCCAGAAAGAGCATGGCCAAGACTGCTCTGGATGTCTGTGGGACGTGGGACAAGCCGCTGCCCCTCTCAGTCCCCACATCCTCATCTCTTGGGTGACAATCACTGTGCCTCTCCTTCCTGCGGGGACGGGCTTGTATTACTGGGCAGAACTTCAGAGTTTTAGGACCAAGCAAGCAGGGAGTAAGGGGCGGTGCCTGAGGTTGAGCAGGTAGGCTCCGGAGTCAGACTGCCCGGGGTTCGAATCTCAGCTCTGCACTGAAGAGCAGTGTGGTCCGGAAGAGTCACTTCGCCCCTCCAAGGAGAGTAGTTATTCGATGAGGGTGAAATTGCTGAGACACAAAAAACCTTGGCACCTAGGACGTTCGCTCTGAGCATGGGCTGTCCGTGGGGTCCACGCATATGGGACAGTGTGTCAGACACAAAACGGCGGGCAACCAGCAGTACACAACATGGACAGTCCTGTGGTCCGAGGTTTGTGCATGCCCTCAGTGACGCTATGAGGTAGGATGTCTTTATTTCTCCATGTTTTGCTAATGCAGAAACTGCGCACTGAGAAGCAAAGTGACTTTCTCACCTCAAACAAGTCCTATAAATGTCAGGATTAGGACCGGGTTTCCTGGCCCCTGGGGCACACATTTCTCCCCAACATGATCCCCTACCCACCCTGAGTTGCCCAAGTCCTGGGGGAAAGTTTGGGAAGCCGCGGCACAGCTCCAGGTAAAGCCTAGGACTCACTTCTTGCCTTACCTTCCCCTTGTGACAGGGTCCCAGGCTGCCGCCCTCCACTCAGCCCCTGCTGGCTCTCCCCACCAGGTGCTATCCACCAGCTCCCAGCCAGCCGGTCTCTGCCTGGTGCCCCGGCCAGATCACCGTCTTGCCATGCCACCTGTGGGAGACGCAGCCTCTCCCAGGCCCTCTCATCCAGCAGACCTGCGTCCCTGCTCTGTGCTGCCTTCCACCTGCGAACCCCAAATGGAACAGCCTCTGTGCCACCTCCACATAGAGATTGAATCACATCTCACCGATGGAGCCGCTCTCCCTCTCCAGGTCAAGACAGGAGGCAAGAGGGTGCCCAGGCCTCTGGAGAAATCCACCTCACCATCCAAAGATGGCCCATGGCCCAGAAAGCCTCCCTGAGCACACCCAGAGGAAGGTTGCTTCAGACTCAGCAGTAAATCGAGCAATACAGGAGCTCTCGTGGCTCCTCCCAAGGTTGCCTCCTGGCTCAGGAGACAGAGGCTGTGTGAGAACCCCACATGAGTTCTGGACCAAGGAGGGCATCATCTTGCATTCCTTTTTCCTCTAACTCGCTGTGTGACCTCCAGCTGGTTACTCACCCCCTCTGGACCTCATCTCTAACACAGGCAGTTGGACAGGTGACTCCCAAGGGCCCTTCTGGCTCTTCCTCTGGTGAGGTGAACCACGGTGAGAACAGAAGCAGAGAGGAGGCCAAGGAGGGGTCTCCAAGGAATGTCTCTTCATTCATTCATGACACATGTATTGAGCACCTACTGAGTACTCTATAAATAGAACTGGATCCAGACACAAACAACGGAGGCTCGGCCCCCAGGACTTCAGTCCAGTTGGCCCAAGGGGTTGTGCTAAGCTTCCCCTGCAAGCAGAATATGTGCTCGGTGACCTTGCTGTTGGCCCAGTGACCTTGCTGTTGGCCCATGCCTAACAAATTCTGTAGGGCTTTGATGTGAATGCACAAAGTGGGAAAGAAATATAGGGAAAAGTTTTTTTAATTTAAAACAGAATGTAGTGTCTTTGGTTATCCTGCTGGAGTGGGGAGGGATGTTGCATTTCTGGTCTGAATAAAGAATACGACAGTAAGCTCTTTCCAGAGTTCATTTCCCAGGACTAGTGCAAGGGCCCAGCTAGCAGGCCAGCCTCCCTCCGTTGCAAGGAGCCTAAGGATTCTGCCGATTCCTTGCAGCAAGACCTTGGGCAAATCACATGCCCAGTCTGAGCCTCAGTTTCTACATCTGTAAAACAGAGGTAGTAAGCCCCACCCTACTTTTCTCGAAGAGCAGTTGGGAGGTTCTGAAAGGGAGAGAAAGTGCTTCACCAAGTGTGAGGCTGGGCCCACTGTTGTCCCCAGATACCACCCGGAAGGGAGATGCTTTGGGTCCCAGCTGTGGACTACGCTACCCCTACTCCCACAGAGGCCACCCCGACCTTCCCTGAGGCCTGAGCCCTGCCGAGAAGCCCCCTGTTGCAGAGGAGAGGGCTTCCTCCTAACTGGGCAGGCTGGACTGCCACCTCCGCCTTCTCACCTGTAAACTGGAGGCCGCCACACCAGCTTTGCCCTCAAGCACGCAATGTACCAAAATCCAACTACAGCCCGCGAACAGGACTGTGCTTTGTAAACTGAGATGTGCCGAATCGCTCAGAGCCCGTGAAGGTCATCACTGACAGACACCTAGTCTCCAGCAAGCTCAGGAGGAAAGGAGGCGACCAAGGGCTGGGGGAGCACAAGAGCCGATTAACAGAGGGTGAGCCTGGTGTTCATACAGACAACACCGCAGTGGCTGGAGGGAGGGGACATCTGCTTCCCAGCCGTCTCTCTCTGTCCCCCAAGGGCATCCGCTGGGTGCACCCCAGCCTGGCCGTGACCCCTCTGCCCTGGTGCTACATTCCATCCCTTTCCAGGGTTCACCCCACCTCTTCTGCCACGGGGCCCCCTCAAGTTATGAATGCCCCCAGACCCGCTCTCGGGAGCTGTGGGAAAAGTGAACAGTCCCCCTCCCCCTCTGGGTCATGGAAACCCTAGGCCAGGCAGGGGACTCTCCTTTTAGACCTCCTGCAGCCATTTCCGAGGCCCTGGCTACATGAGGGTCACGGACAAGATAGCAGATGGCCCACCTTCCGGATGGAATGGAAAGACACAGGTCTGCTCTGGGCTCCGCGTGTAAGTCTGGGTGCTCCAAAGAGACAGAGATGCATGTCTGTCTTTTTTTCCTTAGAAGGAGGAGTTGGCCTCATGGTTATGGAGACTGAGAAGCCCCTTGATCTGCAGTCCCCAAGCCAAAGACCCAGGAAAGAGCAGACGGCACAAGCCCCAGTCAGAGTCCAAAGGCAGGAGGAGACCGAAGTCTCAGCTCCGAGGCAGGCAGAGAGATGGTTCTCCCTTCTGCCACCTTTTCGTTCCCTTCGGGCCTCACGTTCACCCACCCTGGGTAGAGCGATCCTGGTAGAGCTTTACTCGGTCTCCCGTTCAAATGTCAATCACACCCAGAGCTACCTCTCAGGCGAGTTCCATAATGACACTGAGCCAAACATCCCGGCACCCTGGGGCCCCAGTCAAGTTGACATAAAATTAACCATCATGATCCCCCACCCCTTTCCCACTCACATACCCTCCTCCCCCTAGAATCCTCCAGAAACAGGGTTTCACCAACCATGAGAAGTTCAGGTGACCAGAACATCTCAGGTTCCATACTGATTTAAAGTCAATTTGGGGGGAGCAAGCCTTCCTCCCTACGGATCTATGTTCTCCCCATAAGAACTATTACATTCCCTTACCTTATATCTGTGGTGCAAAGGAATCAGTTTAAAACCCACACCCACTCTGTGACCTTGGGCAAGGGACATGTCCCCTCTTAGAACAGTTTCTGGTCTTTCAGGGCTTCTGTGACCATTTAATGAGTTAGTATAGTTTGGCACATGACAAGTATAGAGGAGGGGGAAAAAAAGCCATTTTCCCAACTCTCCCTTCTACCTCTTTCTACTTCTGATCTTGAGCAACTACCCCAGACTCTATCCTAGGAGTTTTGTGTCGGGTTTTGTTTCTTTTTTGTTGTTTGTTTTGTTTTGTTTTTTGAAAGAAAGGAAGAGAGAGAGAGCATGGGGTTGGGGTGAGGGGGTAGGGTGAGAGGAAGAGAGAGAATCTTAAGCAGACTCCAAGCCCAATGCGTGGCTCAACACGGGGCTCGATCTCACGACCCTGAGATCATGACCTGAGCCGAAATCAAGAGTCGGACGCTCAACTGACTGAGCCACGCAGGCGTCCCCATCTTAAGAGTTCTTAAACCAGTGTCCCAGAGGCCAAGGAACTCTCAAAAGAGCATGCAAAATGGTGTGTGTCTGTTTCTTTTTCCCAGGGAAAGGGTCCATTGCTTTCATCAGCTAAAAATAATCCTAACAAAGAATCCCCGTCAGACATCCCTGAGTCAGATCCTGACAGGTTGTGTGGACTAGAAACTTGAGAAAAGTTAAAGGATCACTTTTTTAAGGTAAAATCGTACATACGAATATAAAATGAGCAAGTGCCAACACTTTATTTAACTCACGGACGAGGGAGCCAGTAAGACGTCATAGAGGCTCCAAGGAGAGCAGAAAGAACAGAGACACACGTACAGACAGGCAGGAAGTCTGAAAGGAATGACAAATCGAGACAGAGCACCCATCACCATCAGGACAGAATCAATGGCACCTCTGCCAGACAATTCATTTGCGTGTCTATGGACAAGAAACATTTGCATTAATATCAGTTTCCTGCTATTTCAAGAGTTGAAAGGGAGCTCAAAGACAGGGGAAGGTGCTGATATCCCGGAGACTGTGCTAGACAGAACACCTTGTAACCTTTTCATGCCTATTTCAAGTGAAATAAGTCAGAGTATTTTGTGATTCCTCCCCACCGAAAGGCACTGAATCTTGGCATCTCACCTTCCTCAACCATTAAATCGGTGGGATAACAAACTTGCCTCGAAGTCAGTTGTGGAATTAGAGTAGAAGATGTCCTTAAAGCATCTCATACTTGTGAAAGACTTTATGAATGCACAAAATTATTTTCCATTGCTTGGCAAACTCCTCTAGAACTCAAATTTAAAAGTCTATATCTAGACGTTGTTTAGAAAGATGGTAATGTTTCTTTAATATCCATTGACCTTGGGCACCTGGGTGGCTCAGTGGCTTGGGCCTCTGCCTTCAGCTCAGGTCATGATCTTGGGCTCCTGGGATCGAGCCCCACATCGGGCTCTCTGCTCAGCAGGGAGCCTGCTTCCTCCTCTCTCTCTGCCTGCCTCTCTACCTACTTGTGATCTCTGTCTGTCGAATAAATAAATAAAATCTTTAAAAAAAAATCCATTGACCTTTTACAGCCCAATTCTTAAGAAGATTTAACAAACTATGGAAAATGAGCAAAGAGTGGAAATAAGAGATTCATAGGGAAGAAAACACACAAATACATACGAGACACATAAAAATATGCTCAACCTCATTCATGATTTAAAAATGCAAATAAAACAGTAAGGAAATATGGTTTTTTTTTTCCCTTTCAGATTGGCAAATATTTAGTGTTGGTAAGGGGTTGGTATAGACCCTTGCTCTCACACATAAGGAAGTACAAATTAGGAAATCCTTTTGGAAAATGACTTGACAAATATTAATATTCTAAATGCAAAGCTGTTTGACCCATATTCATATTTGCAAGAACTTCTCTGATAAATACATACGGGCATAAATGCTGTATATAAGAATGTTCACTAAGGCTTTGTGATCACAAAAACCAGAAGCCACCGACACAGGATACTGGCTGGGCTGATTGCGGTATGTTCATCCAGCTATTAAAAATAATGAGAGAGATTGAAATGCACCACGTGGGAAATTGCCATTAGACGTGTCATTAAGTGGAAGAAGCAAGATGGAGAAGGGCATTGTGATCTCATTTGAGTAGAAAAAGGGTAACGATGTCCTGATACATCAAAACATCACCTCTATGTTGAGAATTTCTGCATATTTTGGCTTCCAATCCGTAAGAAATCACTCCAAAACTTGGTTGCTTGAAATAACAATTTCTTTGGCTCGTGGCTCTGGCTAGACCAGTTCTTCTTCATGTCTGGGCTGACTGGGCTCGTGTCAGCCTGGACTTGCCTATGTGGCTGGGGTCAGCTGGCCAGTGGATGACCACCGGTTGATCTGAGATAGTCTTGCTCACAGACAAGTCTCAGGGTCTGGCACGCTGTCTCCTGGGAGACAAGGTGACCCAGCTTTGCATCTGTCACTGGGCTTCCAAGTATAGTGGTCACACGATCCAAGGCTCTTGAGGTTTGGGCTCAGAACTCATAGGTCCCTTCTGCAGCATTTTATCAGTGAAAGCAAGTCTCAGGACTAGCCCAGATTCAAGGGGTGGAAAACAGACTCTTCTTGACAGGAAGAGCCGCAAAGTGTGTGGCCACGTCTACAATCCACCATAATCCCCAAATGGCGACCTCATCAGATTTTTCCCTGCATTCTCTCCATACCACACCTCCTGAAGGTGTAATAGGTACCCCAAGCTTAATGTGTCTAAAACCAAGCTCTATTTCTACCCACCCCAAACCTGCTTTTTTCTTGGTCTTCCTCCTCTCAGCTATGGTGACAGCTTCCCGCTAGTCACTCAGGCTAGGGTCCTGAGAGCACTGTTGACCTCTCTCTTTTCTCATGGAGCAGCGAATCCAGCGTCCGGCTCCCCCTCCTTGATGCCGGGCTCTATTCTTCACTCGGCACACGGTGACCCTGGGAGAATGTGAGTAGGATCACAACTTTCAAAAGCCTCAAGTTCTTTTCTGTCTCACTTGGAAAAAAGTCCAGGTCCTTCTTGTGACCAACACGAAAGATCCTGCCTCCTGCCTCTGTCCCCAGTGCTCTCTGTACTAGCCGCCCTGGCCTCCTACCAGCTGCTGCTCCAAGGAGCCAAGTACAACCTGCCCCAGGGCTTTTGCACTTACTGTCACTCTGCCTGAGCCGCCCCCTCCAGCTATTTGCTTTGCTCCCTCCCTTACTTCCTCCCAGTCTCCACTCACAAAGCACCCACCAATCCACCCCCACCTGACCATCCTATCAACAACAGCACGCACGTACACAGCCTGTCACCATGTAGCCCCTTGCCACCATTTTATTAGCTTTATAACACTTATCAACACCTGATCTATTATACATTTGCTTATTGTCTATCTCCTGACACTAGAATGAAAGCGCCATCAGGTCAGGGACCTTAACTGATTTGTACACTTCTCTATTCTCAATAATCGAAAGAGGACTTGGTACACAGTAGGCACTGAATATTTGCTATACATGCATGAGCATACACACGTGTGCGCGCGCGTGCACACACACACACAGACACACACACACACGCACATTATATATGCAGAGATAGTTTCTAGACAGATACACAAAACATAACAGCAATTAATTCCAGAAGGTGGCTGGTGGTATCAGGTGATGGAGAGAGAAATGTTTCTTTTCCCCACTGCCCCGCGGTGTGTTCTAATGTTCGAACTATTTGTCCTAAGTATGTAATTTTGTAAATTAAAATGTTAATAAAAAACAGAACAATAAATGCTTTTTCTCACTTTTCCTGTGCTTTATGATTTCCATTCTGTTATCAAAGAAAATGTTTTTTTTGCCTCCTCTGGTGTTGGAAAGATCCCATATGGGGACAGGGGGTCACCCAATGAGTCAATGCTGAAAATCAGAGGAGGGAGAAGAAAGGGCTGGAACTCAGTCTCTGGTGTGGGAAGGACAGACACAGGGGACAATGAGAAAAAGTGGACAAAGGGATCTGGGACTTGATAAAAGCAAGGAATATCAAGTCCATTCACAGAAAACAGCACACGAAGCAGATGGGACCAGAATCTGAGAAGAGAAAGTACCTGGCGAAGACCCTTATGTGTAGGATGGATTTTTTTAAATGATTTTATTTATTTGAGAGAGAGAGCAGAGCATGGGAGAACATGAGCAGGGGGAGGGGCAGAGAGAGATGGAGAAGTAGACTCCCCACTGAGCAGAGAGCCCCATGGGAGGCTCCATCCCAGGACCCTGGGATCATGATCTGAGCTGAAGGCAGCGGCTTAACCAACTCAGCCACCCAAGTGCCCCCATGGGATGGATTTTTAGTGTCATCTCAGGGAGATAAATGCAAAAGACATTCATGTAGGAAAACACCTTATGGTAAGTAGGCCAAGAAGCTCATTCCCTGCCTCTCAATCTGGCGAGAGGGCAGATCCACATAGGAACAGAAACAACACCTTGAGCTAAATGCATGGGTAAAGGTCTGAACAACACATTATCGGAGATCCGAGGATAAAGTGCCTGAGGACTGGCTCCTGGGGGTCCTGCCATAAACAAAGTATCTACAGAATTCGGCCAAATGTGGGACTCACCTTTGACAAGATGTTGAGTCCCTGCCCTGTGCTCAGAGCATTGATTCAGGGCTACCTGGCCCCACCCAATCACCTAGTCTGGACTCCTGAAATGAATGCAAGTCAGCAGAAGTAACTGAAAATTCTGAGTGGTGCTGGTTCTAAAACTCAGTCGTGTCTCTGGGCCTCAAGCACATCTCTCCACGCTGCTCCCGTCTGCACCAGCCAGACTCTCCGGTTCACATCTGCTCAATGTTCTGACCAACCCTAGCCAGGAGACAGAAGTAAAGCCAGCTGCACCAAAACCACATGGATGGAAGGGAGAGAAACAGGGGCTCCTCCTGGGAAAGTTGGGATGCTGGTACCAGAAGAAAGGAAAATGGATTCTGGGTTGACAAACAATCAGCATTTGCTATAAAACTAAAAATGTTATCTAATTTAAACACATAGGAATGCTTTCAGTTGCACAAAAAATAGAAACCCAGATCAATAGTGGCTTACACAAATATGGACTTAAATTTCTCACAGAATAAGAAACCTGAAGATAGGACCAGCATGTCAATAACTTTCTTGATCTTTCTCTCATGGCCACTGAGTGACTGCCTTAGCTCCGGCCATCACATCTGCATTCAAGTTAGGGGAAGCAGAGAAAGCAGTGTCAGTGGCATCTGATTCTTCTATTAGGAGAAACAAAGCTCTCCCAGAAACCCCTTAGCAGATTTCCATTCTTTACGGCTCTTAATCCAAGACTGTCACAAAGCCACATGTAGGGTCAAGCAACACAAAAATCAAGTATTTAGATTTTCCAAGCATCTATAGTGGAGGCTAGCAATGGGGTAGGAGGTTGGGAATGGGTGTCCACCAATCAAAAATGACTCCATCAGCCACACAGGCATTGTGGTAGTTACTTGCTGGGGTGAGAAGGTCAGAAAGCGCAGAGCCAGATCTTAAAACCTTTGAATCCAGAATCACAGCTCTCTCTCCTTTGCTATGATTTCTCTGAAACCCAGCCTGGGAGCCAAGAACAGCCAAGTAAACAGATTATGTTTCTTTTACACAAAGGAGGAGAATTACTTCATTAAAAGATAACAAGCCTAAAGAAGGTAGAGAAGTTGAGTGGCAGTCATCCGCTTTTCTCTTCTTCTCCCCCGCTGGGGATCTGTTAAGACCTAACCTCTTCCACAATGGGTCCCAAGGTGTTCTTTATTCAGACTTTCATGGTAGAAAATAAACTTCTGCCTGGGAATCCAGGAAGCTTGAGTTGGGTCCCATCCCTATCCTGTGTGGCTGTGGGTCAGTTTGCTCCCACTTTCTGCAACTCAGTGTCCTCATCTGTAAAACAATATTGGTCAGGATGGCCCCTGAGATCTCTTCTGGTTCTGATATTCTTTGTTCCTCAGAAAGGCAGAGTCTGAGCCCAGACATGTTGCCTGAGTTCCCAGGAGACATTGACAGACTTCCTTTATGATCCCCAGGGTCCTAGCCAGAAACTGGCTCAAATAAGCACTGACCCCTTTTCTCCAGAAAGGCAGAGATCAAGATTAATAACTGTGGTTTGCCACGAGCCACAGGCTCTGCCGAGAAAGGTTCCAAATGGAAGCTATTACTAATGTTTCTCTGGGGTCACCGCTAACAAAATGGTTCCCCTCGGGTCTGAGTCACTCCAGCCAATTGTTTGGTTCCCTGATCTAGAGTGAAAAGCAGTGACAAAGCAGAAGGAGCTCATGCCATCACACAATAGGGTTTTTCCACTCCTTACAATAAAGCCCTACCCACTGATATCATCTTGGGAAGCTGTGGGTCTCTGAATGTGTGTGTGTGTAGTAGAGAAAGGTCTCTGACCACTATCTATCTTTACTCTTTCTCCTCCCTACCAGGCATGTTCCAGTTCCGTAGAGCCTGGTTTGACCTTGACTCTGACAATGGAATGCGTAATCTCCAGATTGAAACAAGGATTTCATGCATCCCAGAAACATTTACAAAGTCCTCTCCTGTCTTCTTGGTCCCAGAGAAACAAAGACCAGGGTTGCTGGTCTCACAAGTAGATAGTCTAACAGGAGGGGACAGACCCTTAAGCAGAACATCAGGACCTGGGGGAGTAGGAGTCATATGGAACCCCATGCAAGCACTGTACTGAGGTGATTCAATCTACCATGGCAAGCCAGAGAAGACTTCCCAGAGGAAGGAACATTTGACTTGGGCCTTGAAGGTTGAGTAGGAGTTTGAAAGGTAAAGAAGTAGGGGGAAGAGCACTTTGGCTGAAGTAATGATTGTATACATGGAAACAGAGCTGGATTTACAGAAAGCTATGAAGCTTAAGCTTCAGGGCCCTTCCTTGCACAGGCCCCTTCCAAAATCTAATTTTGCATTTTCTTGCTTTTAAAGGGACCCCCAAATTGCTTAAACATCAGGCTCCACAAAACTGTATCTGCTGCTGAATGTAAAAGATGGTACACAATCCCAGAAATAAGGATGTCTGGGTTGCATTTTTCTTCTATGCCAAGCATGATCCCCAAATCTCCCTTGGTGTGATAAGGTAAGGGCCACCTACCCAATCCAGGAACCTATTCAGACAACACCTGAATGGGTTCAGTGGTCCCAGACAACAAAAGGATTGGCTGCAGATGGCAGACCCCACACACAACCTTGAAGGAGAACTCAATGGAACTTTCTCTGCAGACTTTGACTCCAAACTTTTGAGGGTAGCCAGCATTTCCTAACAACAATGCCAGGCTATTTGTACTAAACCCTGGTGAGGATCCTCAAAGCAGTGTAACCAAGAAATGGAAATCTGGTTTCAAGTATCCTGTGTGTCCCATATCAGCTCAAACCATGCTATTGCATATTGGGTCACCATTCCTTATTTCCAGGCCTCAAAAGCACGCCTTGGTCTTTCTTGGTTCATTTGCCTAGAGTCAAGTTTGAAGCCCTGAGTTTATATTGAAGGATTTCAACAGAAGACTCTGCTTGGAGATGCCCCAAAAGTCAGCCCTCTGCAGTCCTTGTTCATGGAGGAGCAGGATACAGACCATTATCTGGGTGCCTTGGTTACCCAGGCTGCACTCTGTGTCTGCATCTTTGCTCTGGGGCGTCCTTCCCCATCAGACCCAGCACTCCCAGAAGACAAACACCTGTATCTAAGTGCCCGTAGAGCCCATTGGAACATTGCTTGAGAATGTTCCATTGGCCAAAGAAAGTCACATGGCCACACCCAGCACACATGTGGGCGGGGACTACACAACTGAAGGAAGATCCAGAAATGAAGTTTACCTCGGTCATCTGAGTAACCATGGCACATGATCCTGAGCAGCTGAATTAAAAACAGGAAATTTCTCTGCACTTCACTTCCCTCAGCTATAAAGTGGAGGACCTAAAATCATGCTCTTGGCAGTCCCTCCTCCTATCAGCCTTCCTATAATGACAAAATTACAATGGAAATGAACCTTGAAGATTGGCCTGAAACAAGACAAAACTTCACTCTGAATAATGTAATATAGATATATGTAAATATCATATATAATATATATAAAATTTTCATATCTATATATAATATATAGAGATAATATAAATATGTAATATAAATAGAAGGTTTCCTTGGATCCAGAAAACCAACCAGGAAGAGAGGTGGCTTAGCAATGGTCCCTGAGGAAAAGGTGTAGGTGGTTTATTCAAAGGTGAGCTCGGTGGGAGTTAGCAGGGTTCTGCAGCCCCCAGATGAATTAATGGAGCCTTCAGCTGCATGAGTAAAAGCATTAGGTGCAGACTGAAGGAGGTGATACCCTTCTCTAAATCTAACCCCAAGGGCAGTGATGCATTCCCTTCCTGGTGCTTCCTCTTAAGAGAGTAGACCAACTGGACTCTGTTCAGCAGTGATGACCTGGGGAAATGAGGCTGACACTGTCTGAACCCCCAGCAGCCTTGGTCTCACTAAGAATGAATCAACCTGCCATTGTGTGAATCTTGACATAAGGCAGAAGGGACCACACGGCGCCATCTGTGAGTTGTTCTTGCCTTAAAAATTGCACCCAACTCCAGTCATGCTCCAGACTTAACTACCTATTTACAGGGAGTATAGAGGATGGAAGAACAAATTAAATACCACAAGTAAGCCATCAGCCATATTAGGAATATGAGCTATTCAGCAGGAAAAATGATTCTGTTTCTCCAACAAATCTACGACAGATGGGAAAAAATGGGGACAGAGTGTTACAGAATAAAAGAAGCTTAGGAGATTCAACAAGCAAATGCAAGATGAGACTCTTCTTTGCATTCTGTTTTTTAAAAACAGCCATAAAAAAATCTTAGATACCATCAAGAATTCTGAATATAGACTGAGTAATAGAAAACACTGAAACTCTCTATTAATTGTGTTGATTGTCAAAACAATATGGTCTGGTTTTCTAACGTCCCTTTTTGTTAGAGACTAAATCTTGGGATTTGCTTGAAAATGGTTGGGATTTCTTGAAAACACTCAAGCAAACAAACACACAAGCAAAAGAGGGGAGGAGAGAGTACAGCAAACATGGCTGGAGAAATGTCAACCATTGTTGAGACTTATTGACATGTGGGAGCACGTGGGGGTTCATATGCTATCTTCTCTACTTTAGTATATGCTAGAAAATTTCCTTAATAAAAATATTTTAATCCAGAAGCCATTCAACTATCTAAAAATCAAAAGGAAGAACAGAACCGAAAAGAAAAGAAGATCTAGAAGGCACAGCTTCTCAAAAACAGGTCTCCTGAGGGTGGTGTGAAGGAACCAGGGATCCTTGGGGGCAGATGAGGGATTCTGGGAGACAAGAGTGCGCTCAAGCGTTTGAAGAGCTTGTTTGGACTAAGAAGGAAGGCCTGCTCTCTGCAACCCTGGTGGGCAACAGTGGGACCTATGCGGAAATTATAGGAAGGTAAGTTTAAGGTCAATACAAAAAACTAACAGACAAGGTTTTCCAAAGGTCCCTTCTCTGCCCCCCTCTCCAACCTCTTCTTCGAGCACAAGCCTTCAGGAGCCCTTTGTGTTAGACACATGACATCATGTGAGACTCCCAGTAGGCACCAGGTTCATTCCTATCTCACGTCCTTTGCCCTGAGCATTCCTTGACCAGGAATGTCCCCCCCCTCAACCCAGCTGTTGGAATTCTACTCATGCTTCAAGGCCCGACTCAACCTTGCCCTCCCCCATTGCCCTCTATCTCCCCCTTTGAAATAATAACATCCTACAAGTGCTTAGACACACTGGTGGCTGTTATATGCATGTGACTTAGAAGTTTAGAAAGAGCCTGTGTTATCTTTATAGACCAGTAACAAAGATCAGTTATATCTTATCCTTTATAATGGATCTTCCTTTTTACTCCCACAACATGGTGTACCTTATTATGATAACAGTGGCTCCCATGTGTTCGAGGACCTACTGTGTGCCAGATGCTTTCATTCTCACACCAGTCCCATGGCATAGGCTTCATAAGTGTCAGAGGGGGGTGCAGTTTATTCCATGACACATAGCAGACATCTCATTTAAATTCCAATTTGCCTTTGACCCACTGCGTATGAATACAATATTATTCATCATATGAGTGGACCAATGGTATACGCAGGCATGTATAAATCTATAGAAACACACATGTTGTCCAGCATATGGTAAATGCTCAGTAAATATTTGAGAATGGGTTATAGATGAACAAATAAATCCTGTGTTAGGACTAGTTTTGCATATGCTTTCCCCCATGATGCCCCCCCCACTATGGTAGACTTGTGGATAGTCAGGATAAGTCAACAGGGCTGGTCTCCAGGACTCCATATGGAGTGGAGGAGCAGTCCTTACAGATAAGTGTGTAGACTCAGACAGTGGCTCCTGCCACTGGCCACCTGGCAGGATCCCTGGGAAGTCAACGGAGTGACAGAGGGAGAGGAGGAGCCAATGAGGTCCCAATGGGGTCACCTCCACCAGCCCCGGCTGCTCCCTGGCACTGTCAGAGAGTGGGTGTTTGGGAGAAAAAGGCCTCTCTCCTCTTCCTCAGCTGCCAGGGCCCTGACCGCTGTGTGACCCTGGGGGTGGGGACCTGTAATCCTCAGGGGAGGAAGGTTACAGCCCTGTTATCGCCAGGAGGCAGTAAAGTCATTTTGTGGTAATTAGAATCCTAACCAATTTAAGTCATTTTACAACTCTCAAACAATTACCTGGTGGTTCTTATCTCTCCAAGAATCCTGAGATGTTCATTGAAGGGGGTCATAAACTAAGAACCTGGTTGGGGGATGGGGAGAGACAAAGGAAACAAGGAAAATGGTTGCCCTTGGTGGTGCAAAAAGAGAAAGATGTAAATGCCCCATTAGTGGACCTGCCCCTTCATCTGACGGGGACAAGGCAGCCCTCTCCTTGTGGATTTAGTAGGAGAAAAACTTTCTATCCCTAGCTGGCTCCTCTCCAGAATCAAGAAATCTCAGAGCCAGAAAGGCTAAAGAAACATCTAGTAATGTATCTCCCAAATTAGAAACCCTGTATAGATCTATGGTTCATCAGATGTTGGTAGGTGTTGGATGAAGAACGTTCTGAGAGTGAATCCATTTGGGAAATCTGGAACCCGAGTCCCTCAGAGAGAATTAGAGACCTCATGGCATCTCAAAGTTTCTGGAAGATCTACAGAAAAGAAACAGGATTTACAGGAAAGTTGAACTCAGTAAAACCCCATGTGTCTCAGACTTTGACCACTGAACCTTTTCACTCCCACAGGAAATCTATTAATAACACAATAAACATCTAGAAACATGAACCTATTTGTCCAAGTTTCTTTCTCATTCCTGGGCCAAAAGACTGAGTGGGTTTCTGCTCCATGACACTATAAGCCCCTGGTTAAGACAGGTCATTGCACTTAGCAGTTGGCAGTCCACCATCAGTGGATACTTTCAGAAGATAAAGTGGGGCGGGGAGGAGGCACAACCTCAATTTTTATGTCTTACCTGAAAGGCCAGGTGAAGGGGGGAAAAGGAAGGACAAAGAGAAGCTTTTGACAAACCAAAAATGGGGCCACCAACTAAAGCTCATCTCCAAAGGAAATAGGAAGAGATTTATTCTGTGGGTACCAAAGGGGCAGAACTGATCCAGTTAAAGAAGGAACTTTCTAACAGTCAAAGTCATAGATAGCAGAGCAGACGGCCTCAGGAAGTGAGCACCCTGGTAGCATGTGTGTCTGAGCTGTAGCTGAACGGGCCCTCAGGAGTGTAGTATTCAGTCAATTAGTAAATATTTGAGAATCTATATCATTCAAAACACTATCTGAAGGTGAAGGTAGAAAAAACAATAGTGAGCAAGTTAAACTCCCTTCTGAATTGGTGTTTATATTCTGATGGGGAGGAAAGACAAATAGATAAGAACTGAGCAGACAAAAATAAACATAATAATTTCAGAGAACTACAAAGATTTTTAAGTGAGTGATGTGATAGTAACAGGACAGGGGCTAACTGAGTTAGGGAGAGTAACTAAAGCCTCTCTGGGATCAAGACGCTTGAGCGGAGGCCCGAGCCATGGGAGGAAGGCAGTTCTGAGACGATCAGCGTGGTGTCCCCTGCATACAGCTCAGCAAGTCCACAGGCTCTGCAGTGAGAAGAGTTTGGGCATATTCGCAGATGCAAGGAAGGCCAGAGTGGTAAGTGATGAGTGGGGTGGGAGAACACTGTGGAGGAGAGCAGAAAGGTACAGCATATTCTAGCATCCAATGGCCTACAACCCTGTGCACCCTTGTGGTTCTAAGAATCCACGATTACTCCCCTGATTGAGTAGAAAGATATGGCAGAAGTCTCTCTCCCTCTCTTAGGCTCAGGCCTTAGTTCCCTTATCTGACAATCGAAAGCCGTAAGCCTAGTTTGCAAAGTTGCTGCATGGGTCAGTGCCTATATAGTTATCTATGAAGCAAAGGTACAGTACTATGTGCCATTAGAAGCACTTTATAAATATTACTCATTGATCCCTCCTGATAGTCCTAGTAGGTAGACACTGCTACTAGTCCTACTATGTCAATAGGAAACAGAGGCACAGAGAATCCCCTAGCACCATCCAGTACATAGTAGATGCTAAGTACGTCTTAGCTAGCATATGCTTATGTTAAAAGTTTCTAGGAGGTGTAAGGTCTTTGTGTTCCCTCACCCCCTTTTCCAAAGCTCTCAGTTGGGAGCATCTACACATTCTTGTAAATTCTCAGTAGGATATTACTCAAATGAATCACATGGCATTGGTATATATAGCCTACATCTACAGCATGAGGATAATCAAGGGTCTTGCAGTCATCCCAATCAAAATTCCAATAGCATGTTTCACATAAATAGAAAAAAAAAATGATCCTAAAATGTGTGCAGAAACACAAAAGATCCCAAATAGCCAGACGAATCCTGGCAAAGAGGAACAAAGCTGGAAGCATCATATGATCTGATTTTTAACTGCATTACAAAGCAATAGTAATCAAAATAGTGCGGACTGGCATAAAAATAGACACATAGACCAAGGGAACAGAATAGAGTCCAGAAAGAAACCCACACATATGTAGTCAACTAATCTATTACAAGGGTCCCAAGAATACACAATGGAGGAAGGATAGTCTTTCCAATAAATGGTGTTGGGAAAATCGCATATCCACATGCAAAAGGATTTTCATTGAGCCCTTATCTTACACCACTCACAAAAATTAACTCAAAATGGATTAAAGGTTTACATGTAAGACCTGAAACCATAAAATGCCTGGAAGAACACAAAGGGGAAAAAAACGTCCTTGACATGGGTCTTGGCAATAATTATTTGGGTATAACATCAAAAGCACAGACAACAAAAGCAAAGATAAACAAGTGATTCCATCAAAATAAAAAGCTTCCTCACAGCAGAGGGAACCATCAACAAAATGCAAAGAATGGGAGAAAATATTTGCAAACTTTGTATCTGATATATATATAAGGAACTCTTACAAGTCAATAGAAAAAGAAAAAAAAAAACAAAGAACCTAATTTTAAAATGGGCAAAGGACAATAGACATTTTTCCAAAGAAGATATACAGATGGACAAGTACATTGAAAGGCACTCAACATCTCTCATCATCAGGGAAATGTAAATCAAAACCATGATGAGACATGACCTCACACCTGCTAGGATGGCTCTCATCAAAATGGCAATAGACAGCAAATATTGGCGAGGGTGTGGAGGAAAGGGATCCCTTGTACACTGTTGGTGGGAATGAAAATTGATGAAGCCAGTGTTTTTCCATACTGAAAAACAGTATGGAATTTCTTCAAAAAATTAAAAATAGAACAAAATGAATGGGCCTACAGAGTATGCTAAGTGAAATAAGTCAGTCAGAGTAAAACAAATACCATATGACTTCACTTATATGTGGAATCTAAAAAACAAAACAAATGAATAATAACAACAACAAAAAAAAACAGAAACAGACTCATAATTACAGAGAAAAACTGGTGGTTACAAAGGGGAGGTTGGGGCATGGGCAAAATATGTGAAGGGGTTTAAGAAGTAACAAAGCTCCAGTTATAAAATAAACAAGTCACAGCTATAAAAAGTACAGTACGATAAAAACAGACACATAGACCAGTGGAACAGAGTAGAGAGCCCAGATATGGACCCTCAACTCTATGGGCAAATAACCTTCGACAAAACAGGAAAAAATATACAGTGGAAAAAAGACAGTCTCTTCAATAAATGGTGCTGGGAAAATTGGACAGCTCTATGTAGAAGAATGAAACTCAACCATTCTCTTACACCATACACAAAGATAAACTCGAAATGGATAAAAGACCTCAACGTAAGACAGGAATCCATCAGAATCCAAGAGGAGAACATAGGCAGTAATCTCTTGATATCAGCCACAGCAACTTCTTTCAAGATATGTCTCCAAAGGCAAAGGAAAGAAAAGTGAAAATAAACTTTTGGGACTTCATCAAGATCAAAAGCTTCTGCACAGCAAAGGAAACAGTCAACAAAACAAAAAGGCAACCCACGGAATGGGAGAAGATATTTGCAAATGACAGTACAGACAAAAGGTTGATATCCAGGATCTATAAAGAACTTCTCAAACTTAACACGCACAAAACAGATAACCATGTCAAAAAATGGGCAGAAGATATGAACAGACACTTCTCCAAAGAAGACATACAAATGGCTATCAGACACATGAAAAAATGTTCATTGTCACCAGCCATCAGGGAGATTCAAATTAAAACCACATTGAGATACCACCTTACACCAGTTAGAATGGCCAAAATTAGCAAGACAGGAAACAACATGTGTTGGAGAGGATGTGGAGAAAGGGGAACCCTCTTACTGTTGGTGGGAATGCAAGTTGGTGCAGCCACTTTGGAGAACAGTGTGGAGATTCCTCAAGAAATTAAAAATAGAGCTTCCCTATGACCCTGCAATTGCACTACTGGGTATTTACCCCAAAGATACAGAGGTAGTGTAAAGAAGGGCCATCTGTACCCCAATGTTTGTAGCAGCAATGACCATGGTCCCAAACTGTGGAAAGAACCAAGATGCCCTTCAATGGACGAATGGATAAGGAAGATGTGGTCCATATACACTATGGAGTATTATGCCTCCATCAGAAAGGATAAATACCCAACTTTTGTAGCAACATGGACGGGACTGGAAGAGATTATGCTGAGTGAAATAAGTCAAGCAGAGAGAGTCAATTATCATATGGTTTCACTTATTCATGGAGCATAACAAATAACACGGAGGACATGGGGAGATGGAGAGGAGAAGGGAGTTGAGGGAAATTGGAAGGGGAGATGAACCATGAGAGACTATGGACTCTGAAAAACAATCTGAGGGTTTTGAAGGGGCAAGGGGTGGAAGGTTGGGGGAGCCAGATGGTGGGTATTATGGAGGGCACGTATTGTATGGAGCACTGGGTGTGGTGCATAAACAATGAATTCTGTTATGCTGAAAGTAAATAAATAAATAAATAAAAAGCACAGCACAGGGAAAATGGTCAGTAATATTGTAACAATAGGTGGTGGGTGACTACACTTGTGGTCAGCATTGTAATGTTGTAATATTGTAACATTGTAATGTTACATTGTAACATTGTAATGTATGGAACTGTCAGATCCCTATGTTGTGTACCTGGAACTTATATAACATTGTGTATCAACTATACTTAATAAAATAAGAAGAATAGCTGAAGGCATGGGGACAAAAAATACATTTTAAAATTTAGGAAAAAATAGAACCATGTGATACAGCAATCCCATTACTGGGTATATATCCAAGCAACATGAAATCGGTATCTCAAAGAGATGTCTGTATTCATTGCAGCATTGTTTACAATAGCCAAGATATGGACACAACCTAAGTTTGTCTATAAACAAATGGATAAAGCAGATATGGTATATATGCACAATGGCATATTATTCAGCCATAAAAAGAAGGAAATCTTGCCATTTGCAATAACATGGATGAGCCTGGAGAACACTATGCTAAGTGAAATGAGCTAAATGGAGAAAGATACATACTATATGATCACATTTACATGTGGAAACCTAAAACCTTGAACCAGAGGATAGAAACATGATTACCAGGGGCTGGGAGTGGGTAGGGAAAATGGGGAGGGGTTAGTCAAAGGTACCAACGTTCAGTTATAAGATGAGTAAGTACTGGGGGTCTAATGCACAGCATGGTGACTATAGTTAATCATATTCCTAAAATTTGTTATAAGAGTAAATCCTAAGTGTCCTCACAAGACCCACCCCCAAAAAAAAACTAAATGGGAGAGGTGAAAGATGTACCAATTAGTTTGACTGTGGTAATCACTTCACAGTGCATGTCAAACCACCATGTTGCACACCTCAACTAACGACAATCTTTGATTGAAGGGGGGGTGTCTTTCAGTCCAAAGAGAGGATACTGCTGTGTATAGTTACACAGGTTGTGCACAGGATAGAGGACCCCAAGAGAATCCGTATTTGTTTAGCACCCGCTCCATTCACCCTCTTCACACCCCCCTGTTAGGTCAGATTAAAATCCCTATGGTATGGACTGGAGGAAAGGAGCCTCAAGTAAGAGTCAATGGTCACCCAGAGGAAAAAGAGCTTCATAACCCCAAAGGGCTTTCCTGTGACTCTGTACCACGCTGACTCCCTGGGGTTGGGCGAGGGAGCAAGGCTCTCAGGGAAGGACATCTAACCTTCATGAGATTTCCTGATGGGGGTTTCCTTGGACCTGGGATTTAATACTTCCTGATCAGGAGAACTAAGCAGTACACTTCAGCCTAGCTGTGGCCTCACAGAGGGAGAAATGAGTCTGTGTTCCCTCCTATGTTGAAAAAAAAAAGTTATCTTTACTACAAAATACATTGTTCACACATTTTACCATGTTAAAAAGCTTTTATGGGCACCTGGCTGCCTCAGTCAGAAGAGCACATGTTTCTTGATCTCAGGGGTTTTGAGTTCGAGCCCCACACTGGGGTGTAGAGATTACTTAAATAAATAAAACTTTTTTTTTTTTTTAAGTTTTTAAAGGCCTCAGAAAAGATCTTGTAGAGCAAGCAAGGGTACTACTTAATACACTTCCATTTAACCTTAATTGCAGTCAATTCGTTCAAAACACTAAACTTTTTGGAGCCTTTGACTCAAACTAGTATCCTGTTCCACACCCACACCCTATAGACACGTGCCCTTGTATTTTCAGGGAATTCTAACTCCACTGTGGTATCTCCCGCCACTTGTGACGGCAGACAACGAATCAGTGGGGGATTCACACTACCTGGGACTTTGTCCCCACAGACGGTGTCTGTCTGTCTCTCTGTCTGTCTGTCTCTCTCTCTCTCTCTCTCGTTGTTGCAAATACCTCAAAAGAGAGCGTTAGTAAAGAAGACCACGGGGGTACTACAGTGTCACTAACAGTTTACTGTCTTGACAGCTGAGCCTCAATAGGATCGGTTTCCTCTCAAATCCTCTGTATTTTAGTTCATCCGTTCTGAAAGCATCGTCCAGCGAAGGGGCCGAAGGATTCGGTAGCTCCAGAAAGGGCAGGACCCGCCAGCCTCGGGGCTGCCCTGTTCGGGGGCGGGAGCTCCCACCGCTGGAGCCCACGGGAGGCTCTCTCTGTGGCCACTGCGGTTGGGCATCTCTCGGACCACCGGTCGCGAGGTCTCGGAGCACCGGTCGCGCCTCGCCCCTACTTCATCCTTGCGGCTGGAAGACCGCCCTGCCTCACTGCGGCTCGCGTCCTGCCCGCAGCGCGCCTCTCGACACCTGCTCCGCCGGGTTACAGCTTGAAGAGCGGGGACAGCGCCCGCGTCTCGGGCCCTTCGGAGGGCGGCGGTCTGGAGCTTACGCGCTGATAAACTGCAAGTTTACCCCCAAAGCCAGGATGAGGCTGCATCTGCAGAGTCCCTCGGCCGCAGTGAGCCCAGCTCCCAAACTCCCGTTGAGGGGAACGGCCCGCACTCTGCTAACGGGCTCACATTCCCCTCCAAGCGGAGCGCAAGACGGTGTCCGAAACACTTCCCGTGAGTTTCAAACCGAAATTCAAGATGTTCCATCGGCTTTAGCGAAAGCTTCTCCTTGAATTAGCTCACCCAGATCTTCAAGCACGCTGTCCTCCAGGGGAATTTGGGCGATGCTTTGCCACCTAGATGCTCACCGGCGGTTGGGGGAGGTCCCACATATCAGATTATATGGGGGGTTCCAATTTAGCAATTTTGCTTTCCTGGTACCCATCCGCTGCTCATTCTCCGCAGTGTTTCCAAAGCCCTCTCAGAAAACGCAGCCCAGGGCCGAGAAAGGAGGATCCTGGGCTAGCCGTGGCAGATTCTGGATTCAAACCCAGACTTTCCTCACCTGCTGGGTGCCTCTGGACAGTGGCCCCCACAGCTCTGGACCTCGGTGTCCCCATCTGTAGAATGAGAAAGGATGATTGGCTAATCCTTTTCTTTGACGACTTGGGTACCAACATCAAAACCAGAGCAGGGGGGTGGGGGTAGGGAGGGTGGGCAGGGATTGCTGCCCATGACCAGTGCTACAGAGCCCACAACCCCCTGCCATGAGAAGGAGCCCCTTCCTGGAGACAGAGGTCCAGGAGTCTTCAGCCAACAGTCCAGGAAGTGCAGGGGGCCCAGGGCTGTGCTCAGTGATAGGTCTGCCTCTTGTTGGGTTGGAACCTTCCTCACAGACATGCTTCCTTCTGGGTCCCACTGGGTCACTGCCATGCTGGCACCCGGTGAGGAAGGCTGGCCAAGGAGCCCTCTGGGAGCAGCAGATAGGTGACTATACTTGTCATTCCTGCCTCCCCTGAGGGGATCCTGGGAGTGAGCATGCTGACAAGCCTGTGAGGACAAGCCTGGGAGGGGTGGGGAGTCACTGCCTCGAAAAGTCTCTCATGCCAACTCTTCCTTTACAGCAGGGGGTGGGGGACAGAGAGGCAAAGGGCCTTGCTCAGGAGCACACGATAGTGTCAAGAGAACTAGAATATAGTCCTTCTCTCCCCATTTTTATTTATTTTATTGATTTTTTTTAATTGCAAAAGGATGGCATGTTTGCTGCAGTGATTCTAACAACACAGAGGTGGTGTGTGAAGGCAATTATCATCTCCTTCCCCACACCCCTCAACCCATGATGAGCCTATGCTCCTCCCCAGCCCCTGTCCAGGGAGGGGGCAAAGTCACCTGCATCTCCTTGACTGATCCCAAAAGGCCCAGGAGAGGAGTTGGTGGGGGCTGTCTCCCTGCTGTATTCAGATGGTTTCTTCTCTCAGCCCCACTGAACTGGAAGAGAAAGGGGCTGCCAGTCTTTTCTCCCTAAGGTGGATGCCAGTGGGGATTTCTGGAAGGGGTCTTTAAACACAAGGCCCTTTGACATCACACAAAAGGCCATCCTTCCTGGCCATTCTGATTCCCTCACCTCCCACCTTGTGGTTGGTCTCCCAGCTTCCAGAATCATCCACTCAGTACCTTTCTACAACACTACTGGAGTGAGCCTCCAAAACCACCCATTGTTGAACACCTTTGAGTGCCTCTGTGACCCCACCATGTGCCAAGACATCCAGACAGAAGGTCCAGAACCACCCCCCAACACACAACCTTTTGTGATCTGTCCCCAGGAGACCTCTCCAGTCTCACCTCCAGGAAAGCCTCCCATGCACCATTTCTTTCCAGCCACTTGAAATTTCTCACAATTCTTGGAATAGATTATGCATTTTTTAACTGAACTTTCTGTTTGGGGATCCTTGTATATTCACATGAAGTCATAAGAAATAACATAGAACCATCTCAGTTTTCCTTTACCTGGTTTTTCCAATGGTGACATCTGGAAATGCTAGAGTACAGGATCACAACCAGGATACCGACATTGACACGACCAAGATACAGAACAGTCCCCAAAGCACAAAGATCTCTCATGGGGCCCTTTTACAGCCGTACCCTTCCCTCCCCCATCACTCCATCCTTAACCCCTGGCAACCACTCATCTCCTCGCCAGTCTCCAACTCTGTCCTCTCGATAATTTATAAGAATGAGATCACGCAGCTTGTATCTGCTGGGGTTGGCCTTGCTCACTCAGTGTTGTTCTGAGACCCACCCAAGCTGTGATGCATCAGGGTAATCTGCTCCTTTTGTGGCCACATACCATTCCGTGGTACGGATGCGCCGTGGTTTGCTTGATCGTCCATCCACTGGAAAACATTTGCATTGTTTCCCTTTTGTGGCTATTGTGAATAATGGTGCTATAAATATTTGAGTACAGATTTTGTGTGAACCTAACTCTTCATTTCTCTGGGAGCACTGCCCGGAATGCAATGTCTGGGTTGCATTTTAGTTTTTTAAGAAATCACCAAGCTGTTTTCCAGCATGGCTGGGCCATTTTACATTCCCACCAGCAGCAGATGGGCAATCCAGTTTCTCCACATTCTCACCAACCTTTGGTGTTGTCACTATTTTTAATTTTAGCCCTTATGATCGGTATATAGTGAAATCTCATTGTGGGTTTCACTTGCATTTCCCCGATGGCTAATGACGTTGAACGTCTTTTCTTGGGCCTGCCATCTGTGTATCTTCTCGGGTGAGATGTCTTCATCTATGCCAGTCATGTTCCAACTGAATCGCTTGTTTTTTTTCACTATCAAGTTTTGAGAATTTTTTATATAACTAGCATGAAATGGGAATAACTCATTATCAAAACTAATGACTCTTAGCACTTAGTGAGTACTTAGTAAGGGATGATGTAAATTGCTTTACCTCCTCAATCTCGTTTAATTCTTAAAATAACCCAATGAATGCTAATTGCAATAAGTCAGACAGAGAAAGACGGATACTGTAAGATATCACTTTCCTGTGGATTCTTAAAAAGCCAGATTCAGAAAAAGAGGGCAGAATGGCGGCTGCCAGGGCTGGGGAGGTGGGGGAAATGGAGAGATGTTGGTCTAAGGGTACAAACTTTCATCCAGAAGAGGAATAAGTTCTGGGGATCCAGTGTACAGCAGGGTGACTATAGTTAATGATACCGTAGTATATACTTGAAATTGCTAGAAGAGTAGTTCTCAAATGTCCTCATCAAAAACAAATAACAATGCTGATGATGATACAAGGGAATGCAGGTATTAACTAACGTTAGTGTGGTCATTGTTTTGCACTATAGACCTGCATCCCATCATCACAGCGCACACCTTAAGCTTACACCACATTGTATGTCAATTTTATCTCAATAAAGCTGGGAGGGAGGGAGGAAAAAATAGCCCGGTGAGATGAGTTCCGTTACTTCCACTGCCCATGTAAAGAGCCCAGGGCTCCATGAGGCTGGTGAGGTGCCCGTGGTTACAGAGTCAATGTGAGGTCAGTGTAGGCTGCGAGTGGGACCCTGACCTCTCTGCCTGTGGCACCCTGTGTCCACAAGACCTTTCTCCTCAACATAACTTGGACCAATTCACAAAACCCTGTGGGAGGGACGCCTGGGTAGGTCTGTAGGTTAAGCCTCTGCCTTCAGTCCAGGTCATGATCTTGGGATCCTGGGATCAAGCCCAGTATGGGACTCCCTGCTCAGCAGGGAGTCTGCTTCTCCCTCTCCCTCTGCTCCTCCCTGCGCTCGTACCCATTCTCTCTCTCTCTCTCTCTCTCTCTCTCTCAGGTAGATAAATAAAATATTTTTTAAATTAATTAACTAAAAACAAACAAACCACTGTGGGACATTCATTATAAGCTAGGAGTTGGAGATTTGTTTAAATCCTCACATTTTTACAAAGATCACAGTGAAGTTCAGATGATGACTTTAGAGGTGCTTTAAGCCTTGAAAGGGAGAGGATGAGAGAGGGAATCACTGTGTGTTGGGTGTTCCCAGCGGGCCAGGCGCTGTGTGCCCCCCTCCCTCGGAGCATCGCCTGTGGTCCTCTCCACGGCCCTGAGGGGCGGCTACTGTTGTCTTCACTCTGCAGAAGAGGGACAGAGCTCTCAAGAGGAGAAACAGCAAGCCTGAGGTCCAAGGGTAGAAAACAGCGAAGCCAGTTCTGGAGCCCAGGACCTCTTGTCCCCAAAGCCCTAGCTCTTTCCAGGCGATGCTGGTTAACACCTGTGTCCCCTCACATAATTATCACTTCTGTTTCCTCTTGTTAAAGTAGCCAAAGTCCAAGAAATGAAGCAGCTAGAGGACAGGCCTCATCCCGTCGATTCCTGTGGGTGCAAGCCCATTAAGGGTGACACGTGTTAACAGCCAGACCCTGGAAGTCCCGAGTTTGTGTCTGGTTCGACCACCCCCTCCCAGCTGTGCAAGCTTCTGTAAATGTCCTCACCTACAAGGTGGGGGTGATAAGAGAGATGTGGTCCCGACAAGGCAATGTACAAGACCACCTGGCCTGGTCCTCGGCACACAGGGAGCATTCAAGGGTTAGTGCTGAGAGCCTCCTGCTGAGTTTCCATGCACCCCACCCATGCCACACTCGGAGATTAGAAGGTGTGACACAGGGCCTTCAGGACATGTGGCCCCTACTTGAGGAAACAGACAATGAAACAATTAAATCTCAATGTAAGGGTCTAAAAGCGCGGCAGGGGCGCCCATGTGGCTCAGTCAGTTAAGTGTCCGACTCTTGGTTTCGGCTCAGGCCATGATTTCGGTGTCCTGGGATTGAGCCCCGTGTCGAACTGGGAGTCTGCTTGGAATTCTGTCTCTCTCCCTCCCTCTGCTGCCTCCTCCCACTCTCTCTCTCTCTCTCTCTCTCTAAAATAACCAGGGGGCACCTGGGTGGCTCAGTCGTTAAGCATCTGCCTTCGGCTCAGGTCATGATCCCAGGATTCTGGGATCGAGCCCCGCATCAGGCTCCCGGCTGGGTGGGAAGCCTGCTTTTCCCTCTCTCACTCCCCTGCTTGTGTTCCCTCTCTCGCTGTGTCTCTCTGTCAAATAAATAAATACAATATTTTAAAAAAATAATAATAATAAAAATAAAATAAAATAACCAGGAGATTATGCTAAGTGAAATAAATCAAGTAGAGAAAGTCAATTATCATATGGTTTCACTTATTTGTGGAACATAAGGAATAGCATGGAGGACATTAGGAGAAGGAAGGGAAAAATGAAGCGGGGGGGGGAATCGGACGGGGAGATGAACCATGAGAGACTATGGACTTCTAGAAACAAACTAAGGGTTTTAGAGGGGAAGGGGTTGGGGGGATGCGCAAGCCTGGTGATGGGTATTAGGGAGGGCATGTATTGTATGGAGCTCTTGGGTGTTATACGCAAACAATGAATCATGGAACACTACATCAAAAACTAATGGTGTCCTTTATGGTGACTACCGTAACATAATAAAATAAAATTTAAAATAAATAAATAAATAAACAAAGAGCAGAAGTGATCCTGCCGAAGGACTTCAGTAAAGGAGGAGAGATGAATGTATGCTTTGAGAGGCCTTAAAATGTTTCATGTAGCTGCTGAGAGAGACGGAGATGGAGAGAAATGGAGGTCTGGCTTTCCAGCAGGGGCATCAGTGTGAACAAAACCCCAAACGCAGGAAGAGAAGGCGGGTGGGCAGGTGGCCCCCAACCCTGGACTGGAACAGATTGTCGAGAAGCACTTGGGTGTGAAATCCCAGGGCCTCTGACTCTCTGGGTTTGAGCCCTTCCTTGAAAATTTCACAACGATGCAACAGATGTGGCCGAGCCCCGGACAAAGTTGTTTTCTTATCCAGCAGGGGATCTCCAAAATTGCATTTATGGCTCCAAAGCAAAGTTCAGTTTCAACTTGCAAATGACCCTCAGGAGTGAGAGGTTTATTCACTGTAGGGGCCAAGGGCTGGCCGCCCCCAAAATGTGCCACTATGGCATTTTCCTTCTTTTATTTATTTATTTTACAGATTTTATTTATTTATTTGAGAGAGAGGGAGAGAGCACAAGCGGGTGGTGGGCAGCAGAGGGAGAAGCAGGCTCCCTTCTGAGCAGGGAGCCCAATGTGGGGCTCAATCCCAAGACCCTGGGATCATGACCTCAGGAGAAGGCAGACGCTTAACCCACTAAGCCACCCAGGCGCCACTGGCATATTGCTTCTCTTAAATAAAAGTCACTTAAGAGAGGGTCAGTGCAGGAAGGGCACTCAGACCCTCCGCCATCACCCTGGAAGCAGGAAATAAATCTCCCAAGTGAAAGGTACCCTCCACATAGCAGGAGAGACATCCCCTCAGACTGGGAAATTTAGAGCCAAGAAGGCTGTAAAAATGCCCGTTACTTTTACTAATGTACAACTCCCCCCAAATGCCATTGAGAATTTTTCACTAATTCAGCCTCCTAAAGTTAAAATTTTCTTTTACCTGTGACTTCCTCACAGAGGTATTGTCTCCTTGTCTAAAAAGTATACAAACCTCCTGCTATGATCCTTTCTTTGGTCTCAATTTCATTATTGGGCTTCCCTGTGCATGTAAACTCTGGCTTTTTCTCCTGTGAATCTGTCTCTTGTCCATTTTACTCTCAGTCCAGCTGGAAGACCGTCAGGGGAGAGAAGACTCTTCCTTCCCTTCACCATTCATTTAGCACCTACTGTGTCCCAGGAGCCCCACCGGGGCTGGGGTTTCAGCAGCAGACAAGACGGACGCCACTGGGCTTTCTGGCAAGACCAGCGCAGAGGTCCCACGGGGAGCCAACCTTCACCCCACGCTGCTGAATGCAGTTCCCCGAGGGCCCCTCTCAGGACTCTGTGCAAAGAGCCAGCCCATTCTTACGGCCCCAGAGGACAGTCAGGAAGCCAGGACCAAGGATAAGAACAAGAACAGGGAGGCACCTGGGTGGCTCAGTGGGTTAAGGCCTCTGCCTTCGGCTCAGGTCATGGTCCCGGGGTCCTGGGATCGAGTCCTGCATCAGGCTTTCGGCTCAACAGGGAGCCTGCTTCGGCAGGGCGCCTGCTTCCCCCTCTTCCTCTGCCTGCCTCTCTGTCTACTTGTGATCTGTCTCTCTCTCTCTCTCTCTCTCTCTCTCTCTGTCAAATAAATAAATAAAATCTTTTTTAAAAAAGAAAAGAGAAAGAACAAGAACGGGGGTGCAGGTGACTGCCAAAGGAGGGCTCTCTGGGCCCAGACCCCCTAGGGGAATCAGGGTATCTAATTCCTGTAGCAGCTGCCTCATCCGGAAGAAACTCCATCACCTGTGAGTTGCATGCTGGCAGTAATCCTTGTTGACCTCAGTTACAGACCAAGGAAGGAATGCCCGGAGGCTCTTAGAACGGGCTCTAAACCACACAACTAGTGACAATTTCAGAATTCAAACCCGGGGCCATCTGCCCAGCATTTGCCCTCTCCTGCCCCACGCTGTGACCCCCGGGTCACATGGGGGGAGCAAAGAAACAGGTCCTCACTCCAGCAGGGTCCTGGCCCCCTTTTGCTGGCTCAAGCTGAGATCTCTGCAAAAGTCTCTGGACACTCTCCCTAGGGGACCCCCAGGGACGAGCAGCCCCCTGGATTTTGTGGGAATTAGAGGAAGGAAGCAGGGAATCCTCTGCTGAAGCCCCAGGCTCACGAAGCCAGTGCTGGCCCTCCACTAACACACCTTCTTTGACGACAGGAAAATGCTCTCAAATGACTCGCACAAGGAGGTGTCTTTATTTCTCTTTTTAAAATTTTTTTATTATGTTATGTTAGTCACCATACAGTAAATCATTAGTTTTTGATGTAGTGTTCCACATTCATTGTTTGTGTGTAACACCCAGTGCTCAACGCCATACGTGCAAGGAGGTGTCTTCTGTGACATCCCGAGCTTGGGCTGCATTATTAGAGAGAAGGCGGGGTCTGTTACACTCCCCAGGTGTGCGCAGCAGGCCCTGACCTGAGCGTCAGGAGCAATGGAACCCTGAGGACTCTGAGCACGATGGAGAAGCCAGGAAGCAGCTGGCAGGGCTCTGAGTTCCGAACCTGAGCCTGCCTGTTCCAGCCATAGGAACTTGAGCCCTGCAGCTGGGAGCCGTTACGTATTCATTCATTCAACATTTACTTCCACAAATACTTGCCCAAAGGGTTGCCGTGAGGCTTGAGGGGATCGGAAGTTGCGGCTCCAACCGCAGAGCATCTCATACCTGGGAGGCACAGCTGAAGGACCATTTCCCCCTCTCTGGTGTGACCCCTGGGTGATAACAGCCCTGAGCTAACCACGTGGTGCCCTGACCCTAAGAAGCCGTCCGGGGGCACGTGGCCGTGGGCAAGTCACTGGCCCTCAGCTTCCTCGCCTGTAAGATGAAGGGGGGCCATGCAGTGGAGCGCAGATCACTGCCTCCGCCACTCCCCCCACCCAGATGCCAGGGTAAGTGTTGCAAACATTTTCTGTAAAAGGGGAAGTAATTAATTTAGGCTTTACGGGCCTTACAGTCTCTGTAGCAAGGACTCAACTCTGCTATTGTAGCTCAAAAGGAGCCGCTGTGTAAATGAACGGGCACGGCTCTTTCCTAGAAAACGTCACCCCCCCAAGGCCAGGCAGCGAGCCACCTTTTTTCCCCAGCCCATCCTTTGCTAACCCCTGCCTTAAAGGGACCCCTTTAAGCTGAATCTGGTGGTGATAAAGAAGATTTGAACATGAAGGTCTCTGTGACCGGACACTTATCTGGACAACCCCACCAAAGCCGTAATGCAGCAGAGATGTGATTCTTTTAACACCAGGGTAATCCCCACAAGGACATACAACAAGCACCTTCCTCCATCAGATCAAACTCCTAGTTGGGTGGTGCTGGCAGAGTCCCCCACTGTTCCAGGCCTCATCCTCCCACCTGTGAGCTTTCCAAAGACCCCCCCTCTAGGACAGGTGCAGCAGCCAGTGGGGTGTCCCGGTGAACAGCCCCAGAACACTGGTACCAAGGTCTACCCCCCACGAAGGTAGACACTGGGACTCAGAGAGGTGAAGCAATTTGCCTGACATCACAGAGCCAGGAAGTTGTCCAGACTGGGGCTGGAACCCAGTTCTTGGGCACCAGAGGCCAGAGTGCCTGTCTCCACCCCACACATCTCTCCTGGGATAATTCCAAGGGCCCTTTGGAGCCACTTCTCTGAGTCCCGGGAGGCTGGAGGAACCCGCGAGTGAGATGTGAAGGACGGCAAAGGGGATTCTGAGTCGCCCCTCCCATTCCACAGCTATGTGCCAGGCTGTGATCTCAGTTATGGGAGGTTAAACAGACTAGGAATCGGGCTCAGAGAGGAACAGAGACTTGCCCGAAGCCTCACAGCCAGTAAATGGGAAACAGGACATGAACCCAGGCCTGCCGGGCCCCATGCAGAGGTTTTGGTTGACTTCTCTGGCCATGCTATTCCCCTTCTTTTTTGTGCTCAGAGAGGGGCAAAGCCAGAGAAGACACAGTCTGCAGGTGGCATACAGGTGAGACCCCAGAAGGTGGCATCCCACCCCTGGTGCCCTGTCTTGAGGGCACCCCCCAGCCCACAGGTGTTCGTGAGTCCAAGCTGAGCACCATCGACAGCGGGCCCCCTTGTTCACACGGGGAGAAGCCTCTGCCACGGGGACCGCGGAGCTGGTCCACTGCCCGGGGAGGTCCTCAGCTGCCAGGAAATGCCTGGAGGTCTTGAACTTCTGAACCCTCTCACCTCCACCTGAACCCAACGAAATAGGCTCTTGGCTGTTACGACTTTACAGCCTTGATTGTAAATTGTCCCTTGATCCCACTTTATGGCCACAGGGTGAACACAAGTGCCCGGAGCGTAGCCGTGGGAGAGCTTTATAAAGTGGTGCAGGGCCCAGCTGCGAGGCTTCCCAGGGTTGCCCCGGCAGGAGCCCTCCATGCTCCCCAGGGATACAGGCCCCTGGCCCAGGCTGGCCCCCAGCAAGGACCCGCGGAGCCCCAACCTCAGACCAGCGGCCCCAAATCTTGTCTGAGCATTGCAGCAGCCACAGGCCTCTTCCAGCCAGGTGTCCCCTGCGACCTTGAACGACTCTGAGAAATGAGCCGAGTCATGAGACAATCTTCCCTCTACAGAGGAGGGGCCTAAGGCCCAGAGAGGGGGTCATGTCCAAGCCCACAAGCGCAGCCCAGCCAGCACGAGAGCTCAGGTCCAGAGCTCTGACCCCACACGTTCTTCCTCCAAACTGGCATCCTGGGGTGGCCCTTGGCAGCACACTCGAATCACACAGGTGTTCGTGAAGCACCCCCACACCCTCTGATGATGAGAGGAAGCCTCACCGCCCCTGCCACCCACAGGACAACCATGCATCAACAACCCACTACCCCCCACCCTCACGCCTGTGCCCTGGCGAGTTTGGAAGGGGGGTTCAGGCCTGTGCAGCCCTGCCCCCCGCTTTTCTTCCCAGGCTCCTGAAAGCCACACATTCATGGGGGACATGAGCTCCCTCCTTCGCTTCCTCCTGGGGAGCCCTGTCCGTGGAGGGATGAGGGGAAGGATTGAGCATGTGGGGTGGGCTGTCAGACTCCGGCGTCTGGAAGGAAGCCACATCCTCCAAGCTCAGGTCCATTAGTAACGAAGATGCTGTCCTGGCCCAGCTGCCTTCCTCCTCATCTTACTCCCAGGCACAGACAAAGGCTGGGAGATGGCAGACGCTGGTGTACTGGGGGGACAGTGGGGGACAAGACCACAATGGTTGTCCCTCCTTAGGCCTCACTCTGCGTATTGTCCGTGACTCCTTGGCTACAGAGTCTTTGGAGGCCCTGATTTGTGACTGACCAGAAGGAAGTAGCCCAGGGGACGGAGGACAAGGCTCTAGGAGTGGGGACCACCGAGAGCCCAGAGATAGTCCGAGTTCAAGACTGCAGCCTTGGAGGCGGGCAGTGGTGAGGTCGAGCCCTGCTCTGGGTTCAGGAGCTCTGGCTCCAGCCACCACGCCCAGCCTGACTTGCTGGCCCTCTTCATCCCATTGCTTCAGCTTTCTGGACTGCAGTGTGAATGGGGTAAAGACAGGACCCTGAACCAGAGGACTTCGTGAGATCGGTCCGGGGCTGAGATCCAGATTCCGTGCCTTTCCTTAGCCCATGGTCCTCAACCCGGGCTGCACATGAGAACCTCTTGTGAAAGCTCTCACAGAGCTCGATGCCCAAGTCCCATGACTGCTGGGCTCTCATGATACCCCGCTCCCAGCGAGGGAACTTGACTTCGAAGCCTGAGCAGCAGGACAGGAGCTGGTAGGCTGAGGAGAGGTAATGCCATATAATAAGCATTCCGAAATGTCAGCTTTTGGGAGCCTGGGTGGCTCAGATGGTTAAGCATCTGCCTTCTGCTCAGATCATGATCCTGGAGCCCTGGGATCAAGTCCGCATCGGGCTTCCTGCTCACTGGGGACCCTGCTTCTCCCTCCGCCTCTCTCTCTCTCTGTCTCTCATGAATAAATAAATAAAATCTTAAAAAAAAAAAAAAGGAGAAAGAAAGAAAGAAAGAAAAGAAAAGAAATATCAGCTTTTATGATCAGTGATACACCGTGCACACCTCATTTCCAGTGCAGAGATGCCTGGGTCCAGAGCCGGCTTACTTGCCTGCTAGCTGGGTGCTTTGGGGTGACTCCTTCCCTGACACTGGGGACGCCGAGGGTGGTGTCGTCCTAGTAATGAATGCAAGTGCCCACCGTGGTATGAAACAACAGGAGGCGTCAGCTCCTTTCCCCTGCCGGTGGGTGCCCGAGGGCCCACGGTGCGGGTCCAGGCCGTGGAAGGGGCCTCAGATGCCAAGTTCAGCGGTGGATCTGCATGAGGACAGACACCAGTTTCCTCGCCCTGCCTACCATGCAGAGTTGAGCACAGGAATGTGAATGCACTTTTAGAGCTGGAATTACCTTTCTGGGGCACAGACTGAGGCCAGGGGAGAGACCAGAGCTCCCAGGCCCACTGGGAGATTTCATCTGAGGCTTTGGTCCCAGCACGAGCAAAGGCCACCAGCTCTCCACATCAGAGTCAACATCAAAACTTCCTCTTCCAGGTAGAGCTCCTTTTTGCCCCTGTTTCAGGGGCTGGAGGAGAAAGAGGAGGAGCAGCCTTGGAATCAGGCAGACCTGCCGTGCATCCTAGACTATCAGTGAAGCCCTGCCTCTTGTGGGCCTCAGTTTCCCCAACTGCAAGATGAGCACAGGTCCCTAGGGCAAAGGCTCATCTTAAGGATCAAGATGCTTTGCAAGGTGCCTGGGTGGCTCAGTCAGTTAAGTACAGTTAAGTCAGTCAGCAGAGAGGGAAATGAGGAGCTAAACACTGGTGTGCCTTTTTGTCTCACACTCTCCTAAGGCCCAGGGGAAATTTCAGGCCTTGGCCAACCAACTCTCCTGACTCTATTTCCATCCTTGTCAGAGTCTCCAGGACCTCAGCCTGCCTGCTTGCAAACCGCCCAAGGAGGATCTAACCCGGGCACCTTCGGAGAGCCACTAACCCAGCCGGGACAGCATTGGTCACCTGCTGGAGGTGACCCCAGGGCTGAGTCCCGGAGGATGGGTGGTGTTGCTGCTCAGGGAGAAAGGGAGAGAGGGCTCTTCAGAGAGTCAGGAGAGCAAGTGTGGAGGCCAGCCGGAGGGCCGTGAGAGCACAGTGCCTGCGGGAGGGCGGGGGAGGCAGGGGACTGACGTCTGCAGCTCACGGGCAGTGGGCTTGCCCACAGGTTCATTGACCCCCATCGTGCCACTCTGTGACTTTGAGCAGCTCCTCAAACTTCTTCCTTCCCAATGCGTGAAAAGCCACTAATAATAATACACGGAGCTTGGAGAGCCTGAGGGCTGTCTTCGGATGAAGGAAAGCATTATCATATTAACTAATTACACAAATTAAAATGAATTAATTAAATAAGTGGCTTAATGAGATTAGTGCATTTGTTGTTTAATTATCCATTACCGCTATTGATAACAGTGATGAGTTCTGCACTCATGACAGGGGACGTGTCCGTCGGCGAGCAGTCACACAGGTGGCAGGAGGTCGGAGGTGGCTGCAGCTTCCCTGGCCTCGTTCCAGAAGACCCCGAGACCCTGAAGAGAGAAAGGCCAGGATGCGGTCCGCAGTCGCTCAGAGTCTGGTTTCCTCACCTGTAACAGGAACAGAGGCTGTCCTGCAAGCATGGGCATCAGGGGTCGTGGGGTAGATAGTGTTTCCACCACGGCGATAAATCCTTCCTTATCCATCTTCCTGTTTCCCTGGGGCAGGGAGGGCCCACAAGAGTCTGCTTTTCAGCTAAGACTTGCAGCTCCTTCAGTGTGAGAACTGCCTCTGCCCCTGGGCAAACCCCGGACCTCTCTGTGTGGGCTCTGCTGAGACCTGATGCTGTGCAGGGTCTGTGAAGACAGGTCTTCCGTGAGGCCCCAGCCTCAGGAAAGGGCCTGGCAGAGTCTCCAGGCCAGGGCAAGCACCTCTCCCTAATTATCTCCCCTCGGCTGCTCAAGGGCCAGAGTCACCATAAAGCTCAGAGTCTCACTGACCATCTGAGTCTTGTCCTGGTCCGCCATAGGTGAGGGTCTGAGAAACCATGACGCTGAATTCCAGGGGCTCTCGACTGTTCTGTCATCCCCAGGATTGCCTGCTAGGGCCACTCGCAGTCCCCCATGCCTTTGCCTGTGTTCCTGCAAAGATTTACGTGTGGGTAGTTTATTTGGGAATGTGATCCAAGAAGGAGTGAGGATTCAGAGGAATAAACACAGGAAAGAAAAGCCAACAAAAGGACCTGTGATCCTTTAGATAAGAGTTTGGCCACCTTAACGAGGACTAGGTACAGGTCCCAAAGTTCCTTCTAGAGCCTTCTGGGTTAGGTTCGGAACCATCTGCCCAAGGAAATAAAGAGGGCAGTATCTCCCCACCAGTCCTGTCTCCCATTGGTCAAGAATCAGCCAATGGGGTGTCAGCTGCCTTGCTCATTCAAGGTGCTCGATGGAGTGGGAGTCCCCCAGGCACCTGGGGACAGGAAGTGGGAACTGCACCATTAGTGGTGCGCTCATAAAACTGGTCAAGGCTGTAACCTGCTTCCCACAGTAGTGACTGGAGTAAGAGAGGAGGCCAAGAAGACTGGAAACGTGACCCAGCAGGGGCAGATGCGGGAAGTGCTTTGCAAAGGGTCTGGTACAAAGTTAGAGCACGGTTTAAAGGGCAGCTATGATTTTGTATCCCCAGTAACTTGCATTCACTAAATAATGGATGAATAAATGGAAAGAACAAATATCTGGACCTTAGTAAGTGGGCCTTATGCATATTTAAGTGGCTCCGCTCCCATGCCAGGGAGACGTGAGCCGGGCCCTCTGAGGGGTCTCTGTCTACATTCTGCAAAGAAGTCTGAGCTCGGCCAACAGGATTTTACACTTGTTCTCGAGGAGAGATTCTGGCTCATGGCCTCTGAGGACCTCACAGTGTTGGGGACCGGTGCTGTCCCAGCTAGGTTAGATCTCCAAAGGTGCCCTGCATGGCAGACATCACACCTGCGGAGTGTCCCCGGTTAGACACCCCACAAAAGATTAGCAAATCTTTTGAGAGGGTTTGGCATCGACAACCACACACACACACACAGCAATGACCGTCCTTCTCTGAGCATCTTCTCTGTGCCAAACATTCTCCCAAACACACAGCAAAGAGCCCCCTTTGATCCTCACCAACATTGAGTGGTAAGAATGGTTTCTTTGCTTTTTTTTTTTTTTTAATGTATACATAAAACCAGAAACTTCAGGCAGTCAGGACATTTTCCCGGAGCCACCCACCACACCTGGGACTCAAATTCATGTCCAGGTGGTTCCTAAGCCATCTCCTTGAACCATGATGCTAGGCTGCCTTATTTGTTCTTGAAGTCTCTACCGTAGCACAGGACCCACTTGCTAAGTGCTTATAGAATGAACAAAGGCCCCAGACGCCCCCTTAACAGGGGCAGATCCCATAGAAGAGACACGAAAAGACCCCGCGGCCAAAGAGGGAGTGACAATAAGTTTGGAGGAATTCTGTTATTCCATTGCTCGTTCGCAGTAACGTTTAAGGACATTAAACATTTCAGTCCTCTTGATGGGATTACATTTTATTCTGAGGCTTAAAACCACAAACAAAAATAATAATTCCATTAGTTGAAAATGGTAATAATCCTGGTGAGTATGAATTTTATTGCTATGGCAACTGTAAAGCCCAGAGATAATAAATAAAAAGTTCCCGCGTGTTGTGGGAAGTACATTTTGTTACCGACACTCCATTAGGCATCATAATTCCATTAGTGGTTAAAAATTGTAATAATACCCCTGACAATAATTTTTATTGCTATCCCTGTAAAACACAAAGATAAGAAATAATTTTGTCAACTGGAAAGTGGCGATAATAACTCAATGGTGTTAGTGAGAAGCCTGTGCTTTGGTTTCACTGTGACTAGCATCTTGATTTGGGGGGGTAACGCCTGAAGCAGCGATTCAAGAGCTGTTTGAACTTAAGCCATTTCTTCTTACCACTTCTCTTGTCTTCGCAGCGAAGAGAAAAGGCGCTCTTGAGGATAGCTCTGGGTCTTTGTGATCCATCCTGGGGCTCAGTCTTCCAATCTGCTAAATGGGACCGTGTGAATTCTGTTTCCATTTAGGCTAATATTTCAGGATACAGCCATTCAGGACAGAATGGTGACCCTGGCCACAGGGAGCCTCTGATTGGGGGAAAGATAGATATCAACACTATTCATACATGTGGGCTTGCCCATTGTTGTAAGGCAGCAGGAGTGAAGGGCAGGGAAGCCGCCTCCTGTTGAGATGGTTTTTAAGACCCACCCGTGATCTACCTCAGCCCGCCCCCCCCACATGGAGGTGCCTTGCAAGAAGGTCGTCTGGAAACTGCGTTCAGCCTCATGTCTGGGCCCCTGTCTGGCCGCCCTGCCTCTGGAGAACACTGGCTCTTTTTCTCTCCTGGGAGAATTATCTATCCCCGGACTGTCCTGGGATGGGGGGATTCCGGGAAATGGCAGCTCCCAGCCTCTGTTCTGCAGTGAAAGGAGAGACAGCGATGCCGAGCTGGCCACACAAAACCAGCATAATTAGCAAGTTGCCCTTTGATGAGAGCCATAAAAGCTCGGGGGGGACATGTTAGGGGGACCTGAGGGACATTAGAGACTTCCCGGAGGAAGTGACACTTAACTTGAGAACCAGAGGATGAGAAAGATCTATGAGAGCAAAATGCAGGAGAGAAAGCAAGCAACTAAAGCCAGAGCTGGGACTAAAGTGAGGCAAGCCAGGTGCCTGGAGGGTGAAACTGGAAGAGACATTCACCCCTTCCAGCCCTCCCGAGCCGCACCCAAGGAATTTGGCCAGCTCCAGCCTGAGCTGAAGGAGCTTGGGGTCCTCCAGCACTAGGAGAGCTGGGTGTTCAAAAAAAAAAAAAAAAAAACATTTAGTGCCTCCTAAGTCCTCTCTTCCAGAAGACTCTGGCCCTTAAAGTATGGATGTCGAGGCCATGACAAGAACAGAAAGTACATCAGTTGTGGTGACCATCACATCATGTACAACTTTGTCAAATCACTCCGTGGTACACCCGAAAATAATGTAACATTGTGTGTCCACCATACTCAAATAAAAAAATTAAAAATGTAAATATATTAATTAAAAGTAAGTATTTTTTAAAAGAACAGAAAATGCAACCCAGGGATACAGATGTCCCTGGGGCGCTGAGACACTGGATGGTGGTGGGGTGGGGGGTTATGTGACAAGGGCACCTGCACGTTCTAAAGCTTCAGCCCACCATGCTCTGAGCACAGCAATACACCAGAAGCCTTACATTTTGATCTGATCTCCTAAATCCACCTCCTCCCACTGGGGATTATTTATCCACTAATTACTTTATTCATCAAACATTTATTTAATGCCTCCCATATGCCAGTTTCTTTCATTTCCATATCATCCACAATCCTCAGGCAACCTCGTGGGAAAGGGAGATAAGATCATTCCTATTTTACAGACATGAAGGTTGAGGCTTAAAGAAGTTAAAGTAAATGGCAAGGTTTGCATGGCTAGCAAGTGGCAGAGTTTCGATTTCAGCCAGATCTCTTGCCCCCTCAGTCTCGTGTCCTTTGCATCACACTATGGGAACCAGGTAAGGTGAACACAGAGACGGTGAGTGAGTTCCAAACCAGGCAGACATTCACAAACCGGGAAGACCATACCAGGGAACCCACAGGACTCTAGGAGTTGGAAGGGCAGTCTGTTGTTTTAAGATCATGACAGCAGAATTAATGTCCTCATGCGCAAAATTCAGGCAATAATCCTCCCTTACAGGTTTGTCCTTTAGAAGCCACATGTACATCTATGCATGTTGTGCACTGCATTACTCTAGAGGGCACTATCCACGATATCATTGTGGATTTGTATATTTATTATTTTCAACTTGTATATCTATTAGTTTTCCAGTGGGTGACAGGAAAGCATAAAAAAGAATAGACACCGTTTCCTAAATCCCACAAAAGTGCCCTGTGGACCAGCAGGACTCCTGGTGTGAGACTTCCAGGAGATGGCGTGTATCTAGTGACAGGCACAGAGGGGGACCTTAATAACCACTAGCCTCCCAGCCCTTCTGCTCTCAGAGCCCACATCCCTGCTGAATCTGCCTCACAGTGCAGTTTTGAAGATGAATTAGGATAACGGGTGTGAACGTGTTTTCGTAGGCACACTGGGCCACTGTCAAGGGCAGGGAATGAATATGTGATCAAGGACGTTGAGGGAGGCCCTGGCTCCAAGGTGAGGCCAGGATCTACCCAGGAACACTTTCTGTGCTTCCTGTGCCGGCCAGGCTGTGGTGGGCTCGGGCAGCAGGGCCCCAGCACTGAGCAGAGGGGTCTGCCACTCGCAGAGGGGACAGGGCACTGCGGCCCAGCAGTGGTGTCCCCCAGACCCTCCCATGAAAGCAGTTTGCAGAACATCCATGGAGACTTTCCAAGGAGCAGGGGGAGAGAAGGACACATACTGTGGCCACAGGTAAGGAAGCAGGGAGAAGAGATGGACTGGTGGCGGGGGGCAGGGGGGGACAGGGGAGAACCCAGGAAGCAGGCAGACCCCGGATGAGAACTTGGGGAGAAGAGAGAGCGGAAGAGAGCAAGAGAGAAGCTGAGGGACGTGGAGACGAGAGATCAGGAGAAAGACCCAAGAACAATGTGTGTGTGTGTCTGACAGATAGACACACACACAGAGGAGGGAGGGAGAGGGGACAGGAGGGGACAGGCAGGGGCAGGAGAATGGAATGCAGGTGGGACAGGACTGCAGGGAGCTGTATAGGGACATTGTAGGTCTCAGCTCTGCTGTCTGGCTGTACCATCGTGAGCAGGTCTCCTGACATCCCCCTGCCCAGTTCTCTTCATCCTGGCTCCCCTTCTCCCCTCCCAGCTCCCCCACCACTCCTCAGGCTGTTACCAGCCGCAGGAGATGACTGAGGTCAGCCTTTGGAGTGCAGCGGACTGACAGAGGGTCCCATGATGGTGGTGGTGGCGAGCTTTGTGTAGCTCCTGGTTTGGCCAGGTGCAGGCGGGCCCTGGGGCCTGCCTGTCGTGGGGCCTGGCAGGAGGACTGGCTAGACGGGGGGGCTCTGTCTGGCTCTGGGGCGGGGTGGATATGTGCCCTCTTTCACCAAATAGCAAGGCCAGTCCGGGAATGTTTTCTGTCAACCACTTGGAAGTGCTGACAGCCCACAGGTGTCCTCCCATTGCCGGGCCCCCAAGGCCAGGCCCTTTGGGGACGTGGGGGGCATTGACAGGGCAGCAGCTGTGGAAGAGAAGCCGTAGGAAGCCGGCCCATGTGCCTGGCACTTCTCCCTTCTTCTCTGAGTGTGAAAAGCCCATAAAACAATTAGAGCCCCATGTGACCCTCCTGCTCAAGAGAACAGGCGTTTGTGCTCTGTCGAGTGTAATCAGTGCCAAGATAAGGGTCCCCCTTGCAGCTGTGGGAGAAGATAGGCAGCCCCATAAACCCGGGTCACTGGCAGGGCACGGGGGTGAAAAGGCAAAGGGAGGAGCGGGCAGCACCCCGCCCTGTTCCGGAGAAAGTCTCCCACTGGAATTCTGACCTGGGGTGGGGAGGAGGGCTGCTGGGAGCTTGGTCCGTGGGTCCCTTCTCTGGTTCCACGAAGCCACCTGGCCCAGACTTGGGGAACCTGGCCAGTGGATGGTTAGCCACTTTCCACCAACCACCAGGGTTGACCTTGAACCACAGCCCAGGACAGCTACAGGCAGACCACTGATCAAATACTGAACCATTTCTATCCAGTGCCTGCAACTCTGCCCCTGACCCCTCGCCCCAGGACCACCTCGATGCCCAGCCTCAGGGAGCCGGGGTGGGGTGCCTCCAGGATCCTGGTGTGTTTAGCTGCCCCCGCATCAGTTCTGATTAGACAGCATGGGGTCCCACTAGTACTTCCACAAGGATAGTCTCCCCTACCAACAGCCCTGGTTTCCTGAGCCTGAGGATCTTAGAGGAGAATGGCCCCCACCTGTATTTGGAACCCGGGGGGCCAGGAATAGGATGAGGAGGAAAGGGAATAACCCTTCAGGGCACGCCTGGCCTCTGCTATGCCTTTCTTCAAACGCTTGATTCCTTTCATCCTGACCACAGGGTGACAAGATGCAAGAATTATTCCACCAAATTTCCTCCAGTGTGACTCCCAGAGAGACAAATTGGCACACTGCTGAGGGTATACAGTGCAAGCCCGAACTCTTGGCCATCCTGAGAAGGAAAGGAAACCAATGCCCGTTGTCAGGGCCGGGCAGCAGCCTGGACGTTCTTGCCATGAGAGCTAAAATCCCAGGAAGTGAGGACAGGTGGTCCCAGGCCAAACCCCTTTGGGACAAGAAGTGAAAGGGGTAGGGAGATCAGTGAGCTAACAGTTTCTTTTTGAGAATCAAATGTGTCCTCAGCCATCACTTTCACCCCCTGATTATCAATGACTTCATCTGTAAAATGAGGGGCTTGGATTTAATGACCTTTCTACTCCTCTGATTCTACAATTCTCATCCAAGCACTGATCCACTGGAAGGAAGGAATGTCTGTGGAGTGAGCCATTCAACCCAGGTAAGAGGTGGCATGTCTTGCCTTAAAGAGTACAAGTTTAGGAGACAGACCTAGGCAGGGCTGCCATGTATAAACGTTCAGGTCGCCCACTGCACAAAGGTGCTCCGTTGAGGAGCTGAGAGGGGTTGCTGAAATAGCACCTGGGTTCAGCTCACTAAGCTGTGCACCCTGGTAAGGGGCTTCATCTGCCTGTAGGAGACACTTTCGTCTAATGTGGGCAAATGGGTCCTAGGAGCTAGTGACAGCCTTGAACTTGAGAATTCTAATCTCAGTTTTGACCTAGCTCTATGACCTCAGGCAACTAGAGAACCTGGACTTCTGTACTGTCAGAACAGAAATCGGGATTGTCGTTGTTACCTGGCAGAGATGATGTGAGGCTGAATTGAGAATGTATTTCCAGTACCCAGGGCAGCATCTGACCCACAGCAGGTGGTCAGCAGCCTTTCCCTCCCACTTCTCCCAACCTGAGTCTCCCTTGGGGAAATGTTCACTGGGGTTCTGGTGTTGGAAGTCCTTTAGTGTTAATTCTGCCCTTTCAGACTGTCTGCCAATCGTATTATCCCAGCATGCCATTTTCTACCAGAATGTTCAGGCGGGTAGGACGTGTGACCTCCATACACTCAGCGGGAGCTGAGACCAGACAGAAGTCTGGGTGAAGACATCGCACGGTAATTGCATGAGTGGATTTCATTGTTGTCTGTGAACCCAAACACATTCACCAGGGAGCACCCTCTCCCTAATGGTTCCTGCATCTCCCCCCATCTCTTGGCTCTTCCATTTCCCACTCAGGAAAGAAAAAGACTAAAAGGTGAGCATGGACCCCAAACATTGAAGCTGGAAGACCCCAGAGAGGTCGTCTGGTTGCATTTACTCATCAATGTTGCACATCGGGCATCACTAAGGACCAAGTAGTTACCTTACTCTCTGCAACTCACTTGTTGCCTCTCCTGCAGTGCTGAGAACCAGTGGCTAACAGCTTTCTCATTGAGTGGAATCACCCCATTTTGGAGCTGGAGAGGCACCAAGGCCAACTGGGATGTCCCTCATAACTGTAATCTCCCAGTGTGTTCGGGGTTATTCGTTCAGGATCAAGTCTTACCTTTGAGGATTCACCATCCTAAGACTTTCATCTCCTAGAATTTGGAGAATGTGACTATGTCTAAAAATCTGAAACATCACTTTGTATACCTTGGGTCTTGCTCCAAGCCTGCCGTGGCTTCTCTACTTCCTATAGGAGTAAATCAATTCCTTTAACTGGACAAAGACATGAATGACACTCCATTTACCCCCTTAAGGAGTTCGAAGCTTGCTTGGGAACAACAAGGAGGGGTGCAAAGAAGGCCAATAAGTACATCAGAAACCAGGAAGACAGCAGCCACAGTACATACCGCAAGGGGACAGGGAGGGGAGAGCCATGACTTGTGCATGGGGACTTCTGGGCCTTTGACTCTGGAAGGTATTTGTTCCAAACTGTCATTTTACAGATCTATCTGAGAACCGGAGGGGGACATGAGTTATCCAAGGTTGCACAGGGAGGTCGAGGCAGAGCCAGGGCTAGAACCCAGCACCCCTTGGTCTGCATTTGTTCCCTTTGTTCTACGTTCCAGTGTTTCTCTTATAAGGTTTTTAGTTTTTAAGTTCCCTTCTTTCTCGAGCACATCTGTAGCTTGGTGCCATGAAAACAACCCCGGGATATTGCAAGAGGTGGCTGGAGACCTGAGTGCAAACCTTGGTCCTCTGCTGTGCGACCTCGAGCAAGACACTTAACCTGTCTGAGTTTCCTGTTTCTCATCCGTAGTTTTTCTACCAGATTCCAACTCCCTTAGGGCAGGAAGAACATCTCATTTGTCCTCCCCATGACTAAACCAGGGGGCTTTGAGAAAGGCAATCATGAACGGGCCCCAAGCAAGAATGTTCAGGCATCTGGTGCTTGGGAGACACAACTGAGCAGGAATTAAAGGCTCAGAGCGTGTCAGCACGTGGATGTCTTGGGAAGAGACGAGTGGAAGACAGGGAGGCAGAATGTGACAGGAGAGGAGCTTCCTTCAAATTGTTAGCGCTCCGCCAAACTAACACCTATGAAATGTACAAAAATGTCCGTTACAGGCTGAAGGTGGGGGACACGTGGGTGGCTCAGTGAGTTAAGTTAAGCATCAGCCTTCAGCTCAGGCTGTGACCGGGGTCCTAGGATTGAGCCTTGTGTCGGCTCAGCGCTCAGCGGGCAGTCCGCCTCTCTGTCTCCCTCTGCCACTCCCCCTGCTTTTGCTTCCTCTCTCTCTAATAAATAAATAAATAAAATCTTTAAAGAAAAAAAAAAAAAAGCTGAAGGTTCGTGAAAGGTTTGGTGAGCTGACTGCTCAGGTCTCTCCCAACCCCGCCACTGAAGAGTTGTTGGGTGCTGAGACAGGAAAGCACAGGGACAATTTGCTGTCATCTGCATGACCGTGGGCAGGTCCCCTCACCTCTGTAAGCCTTGGTTTCCCCATCTGCGAAGTGGGGCTCCCTGAACACAGAGTGGATGGGAAGGGTGTAATGGGGGGGTGTGCAGTTCTGGGCAGCCCGTGGTGTGGCACACCCACCGGGCACATGTCCGTTACCATACATCTCAGTCCAGGGACCCCAAGTCACATCCGTGGGCTGCGGGGACATGCAGTGCTGGACCAGAGCCTGGGATGGATGACTGCTGCTATGGTAATTGGGCCTTTTAAAGCCATTTGCTCATTTTCTCCCCATCTCCCAACAGGTGGCGAGGCTGAACGCAGCACATTACAAATGTGCAGAAAACCCAGAACGGGATTGTTTAGGAGACAGGCTGGGCTGATTAATTAAAATGGGTGCATCTGTAGATGGGGACATGTCTCTCCTGAGAGCCCAGGAACTCTGGGAATCATCGTTCAGCCGTCAGCAAACGCTCTCTCTGTTAGGCACGGGGACTCCAGGAAAAGTGAGTCAGAATCCCGCCTCCAGAGGCAAGGAGGGCCTTTCTCTAGTGGGGACTAAGGCAAGCAGAGAAACAGCACGTCAAAGCCCACAGACAAAGGCATTATAAGACCAGAACCTCCAGGCCACCCGGCAGTGTTTTGGGAGCTCTCTGGGACACAGAGCAGGTGTCACCTGGGTCCATGTTGAAGGGTGGGGAGCAGCACCCTGGGTGGGGAAGGGGCACTCCAAGCAGAGGAGAGCACCCAGATCAGGTCTGGGAGAGGGAGGCTAGGAGAGAAAACAAGCCCCCTTGCTTCCCTCAACGAGAGGGCCCCACAGCCAGGGGCATCACAAGATGACCAGGGGGAAGCCAGCTCAGGTCCCTTGCCTGGGAGAGCAGCCCAGGGCTCAACTGCTCCATCCAGCGGCCCCAGGCATGTCATACCAGACCTCAGCATCACCCAGCCTAGCCCCCTCATGTTGGATATGTGCGTACTCTCCCCTCCACCTGCCCGTCACCCTGCCCCTCCTTCCAGGTCAACCCAAGAAACACCTCCAGGAGGCCTTCTGGGCCTCCGCCTGCAGGCATGCTCAGACCTCTGTTATAGAACTTGGGAAGGGCATTGGATTTCTTCATCTGCCTCTTTACCTAACCGTGAGCTCGCTGAGGGCAGGGCCAGTGCTTCCCCTGTGTGCTCGTCACAGCACAGTTTGATCTAAGTATTAGGACAGTTATACTGACAAGCACAAAAGGGGGGGATTTATTGATTCCCATAATGGAATTGCAATGGTTGAGGTAGGAGGCAAAGGGGCAGTCACACAAGGAGAGAGCAGTTCCGGCACGCAAACACGTTATGGATGTGTTTGGGTCACACGGCACCCATACAAACACAATCCAGGCCTTCTTGGGAGGTCAGCTCCAGGGGGAGCTGGAAAAACCTTTGCCAGGCTCTGCCCAGGCTTGGTGACCAGGTGAGCTCAGGTGGGAGAGTCACCTAGACCAGGAGGGTCAAATCACAAAATCAGGGCAGGAGGAGCCTCAGAGATGGTAGCAGACGTAAACTGGCGGGGAGCAGGGAGGCTCACAGATTTCCCCCAGCACACATCTGTGCAGTAGCCATTTCTCCTGGTAACAATCCCCCTCCCACAGGCTGGGCATGAAACCTAATAAGTGGGCATAATGATCGTACCTACCTGCAGGATGGTTGTGAGGTCCAGACCATCAGGGACACCAGTGGGCATGCACACACACACACACACACACACACACACACACACAGAAGGACCATGTGCATGATAGCCACTGAGGTTGTTTTGTGGTCATTGTTGTGCCAATGGCTTTCTTTGCTCAACTCTGTGTCTTGGATCCTTCCAGGTTAGGATTATACGTTCACCAGTTATTTTACCTGCTGTCTAGTATTCCATGGCGTGGATTTCTGTTGCTTATTTAGCCATTCCCCTTTCAACAGACACTTAGGTTATGTCCAAACTTTAACTTTTAGAGACAGTGCTGCAGCGGACATCCTGAGATGTACCATACCATTTATCCCGTTAAATATTCTTTAACAACCCAAGAGATTGATTATTGTTTATGGGCTTTTGAAGTAGGGAAACTGAGGTTAGCATAGCCAAATGTCCAAACCAGGATTTGGCCCCAGGTCAGTCTGTCTGCAGAGCCCATGCTTCGTCCCCCATTTCCGGCTGCTTCTCCTGCCCCACCAGTGGTCCCCTCTCTAAGCATCCTTTACTTACGGCAGACACTCTCCTCCTCTACCTCACTTAAGGGCAAATGAACCTTTGTCCCAAAGAGGTTGTTGTGGGCCTTTGTACCCAACCCCTGACTACTGGGGTCTTCTTTTCAGAGAAAGAAAAGAGGGGGCAGGTTTCCAAAGGAGCAAAATCATTTGAAAACCATGCTGGATGATCTCCTCTGGCTCACCACATTCACTCCCCCTCCCAAGGTCTCCACTGCAAAGGAGAATGTGGGGACCACGTTCTCCAGAATCAGAATCTCCTTGCCTGTGTGGTTCACCAGTGAGGGACTGCCATGAAACTGGTATGCAGAAGCAAAGAGGAAACACCTCTCTCAAGGAGCAGCAGCTCCTGGGAACTTCTTCGGTGCTTTCAGGCTAGGGTCCCTGACCATGTCAACACCCCCGGATCTGGGGAGCAGCTCCCCTGACCATTGATGGCCCCACTCTTCCAATGGCTTTGTAAGCCCCCACTCCTGCAATTAACCTCCATGCCTGGAATGCACAGAGACTGCTTCTGTTTTCCTGACCAAACTGGTCCATATAAAGTTAATGCCCAAAGAGAACGTTGGCTTTTGATTGGACTATTGATTTATGAAAAGTGTTCAAATTTTAGAAAGATTTCTTTATGTTCCATTAATTTCCCAGAAGCGCTATGAGCCAGAAATGAGCTGAATTCGTAATGCATGTCAAAGAGGAAACGAAGCTTTGGAGCCAGACTCGTAAGTAGCTCTGACTTGTAGGCCGGTGGTGACCCATGACTGAGCTTCCTCCCACAAGGACCATCTCTGGATCATTTTGTCTTTGGAATCCCATTATGCGGAAGTGGATAGAAGCTCAACATGACCCCTCTTCAGAGAAAGTAGGAGAGGTGAAAGGAGAGATGAAGGCAGGAGGGGAGGCACCAACCAGACAGCCGCCTTCTACCCAGCACTCACGTTGGCTTTGCCTGTGAGGCCCAGACAATAGGCCATGTTTCCTACAAACAGCAGCTGTCTCGCAGGAACCACTCATTCCATCCCTAGTAGGCATGGCAGGCTCAAGAAATGGCTCCCAGAAAGATATTCGCGTCACATCCCTGGAACCTGTGAGTATCACCTTCTTTGGTAAAATGGTCTTTGCAGATGATAGCAAGTCAAGAATCTTGAGAGGACCCTCATTGATCTAGGATGAAGACAATTCTGGATTATCCTGGTGCGACCTAAATCCAATGACAAGTGTCCTTACAGGAGAGGCAGAGGGAGATGGGAGACAGACACAAGGAAGAGGAGGCCAAGGGGAGACAGAGGGAGAGAAGGAAATGATGTGCTACAAGCAGAGAAACACCGAGAGTTTCCAGCAGCCACCAGACCCTAGGAAAGGGGCATGAGATGGATTCTTGCCCAGAGCCTCTGAAGGGAGCACACACCTTGACGACAGACTTCCGGCCTCTAGAACTATAAGAGAATAAGTTTCTGTTGATCTAAGCTGCCAAGGTTTTGGTCATGGGTCCCAGCTTCCCTGGGAAACTAATACAGTAGCTCACACCCAACACCCCCAGGGAGCCTCCACCAATGAACCTGAGACTCCGCTCCTCGGAGGGAGTTCAGAGCAGCATCGGGCAGGAGCAGAGTGCGGCAAGGAGACGTCCCCCCACACACAAGGGCAATGACACGCAATCTGTCCTACACGTGGAAACACCCAGCAAAGGTAAGTATTGGGGGCAAGGAGGAGAGTAGGGAGAGAAGTTCTCAGACCACCCCTCTGATCTGGCCCCTTCATTTTCCAGCTTCCTCAGACAGAGGAGGTGACTTGCCACCGGTCCCATAAGACAGTAACTGAGCCACAGTTAGAACCGGGGTCCCTGGGCTTTCCACGATGGCACAAAATGTCACACCGCACCAAGGACCTGGAGCTGGGAGGCCCTGCAGGAGGCAATGTCACCCAGTTTGATGATGGGAAGGTTGTAGCCTGAGTGAGAAAGAACAGGGGCGTCATCGGCTGCCCCAAGCCCCTTCCAACCAGCATGGACTATAAACCCAGTTGATTGGCTTCTCTCCAAGGTGTGTGAACGAGAGAAGTGGAAACTGAGGCACTGACACGCACAGGTCAGCTCTGGACTCGCGCACTTCCTGGGCCGCGCTCACTAGACACCGAATTCCAGATGGAGACGGGCTTGTAGGCTGCTTCCGGGCTTTTCGGGAACGGCATCAGTAGGAAAGCACAGGTCGCAGAGCTAGCCAGGGAGAAGAATTTAACTCAGATGCATTTATTTGCAGAAGCTCAGCTGCTCCTACTCATTGCTACAGATCTGGGACAGCTGTTCAGATTGGTCCCAAACTGTGTTCCTAAATGGGCCAGTCACCGGACAAAGGGAGCCCCCAGGAAGGGGGCCTGATCGAGGACAGAGCCACTCCCTTCTATTGGATAAAGTGCCCAGGAAGGGACTCAGCCAGGAGCCACCAGCAGGCTCCACTCCCAGGGGCAAGGGGAGAGAAAGAGATGAGTTCCTGGAGCCTGGAGGGGACAACTGGGTTTACTACACACATTCCTCCCCACCAACCTTTGATAGAAAATGATGTCTGGAGGATTTGGCAAGAAGCCACAGTCAGAAGAATATTATGGATGTTTGATCACAAGAACAACCCTCGGATATAATAAGATATCAGAGCAGGAATGAGCTTCCTTAGGTTCATTTAGTCCAGAGCTGTCAAATAAGTGGCCTTGATGCCACCACTCTCCCACTCCAGACCACGGCAGACATCACGAATCAATCACAGCCTTCTTGGATTGTATCAGGAGGCAGCCAGTACCAATCAATCACCGACCTGCCAGATAGAACCTACTCCCCCCATTTTCCAGAGGAGGCCCTACTTAGAAGGGTGACTCACAGCCTTTAAAGGCAGATCTGGGGTGGGGGCCAGCAGAGTGCCCTCCCTGCAGCACTCCTCCCAACAGTACTCGCCTCGGGGCATCTATCCAGAGCGGCCACTGCTGGGCACACAGTTCAAACTCGGCTCCCTTGTCCTGTTGAAGCCCTGTCTCAATGAGCCAGGCCAGCTGGCAGGTGGTTAGGGAGTGGGGAGTACAGCCCCTCAGTCCCAGGGTTGACGAGCAACAAGTCCAAGGACACCCACAGAGCCCCCCACCTGACCCAGGACTCCTGACATGCAGGCCAGGGCTTTTCCCGCCACAGTCCACTGCCTCCCAAATGGGGCCACAGCATGGCACCAGAGACCAGAGAATGGTGCTGTCCCGTGTGCCCCAGCTGCACCGGTTTCCCGCAAGAGCGCGGCCACTCGGAGCTCTATCTCCCCCTCCTGGCAAGAACAGAGATGTGCCCAGAATGCTGCTGTCCCATGTTTAAGACGGAGGGGGAAAAGCAAAGAAGACAAGGAGGAGGGGAGGCCAACCACCCCCTCCCTGTGCAATCTAAGTCACTGTCACTTGCCTCTTTTAGAGTCCCTCGGTCCAGTGTTTACACCCATCACAGTCACAGAGGGACCTGGAACCCCATATGGGCTGAACTGTGGCCCAACCAAAATTGATGTGTTTGTCCTAACCCCCCAGTAATGTACCGTGTGAGTATATTTGGAGAGAGAGTCTTTAAAGAGATGATTAAGTTAAAACGATGTCATTAAGGTGGGACCTAATCTGATATGACTGGTGTTTTTATAAGAAGAGGAGATCAAGACATGGGCACATGCACCACGATGCCCATCTACAAGCCCAGGAGAGAAGCCTTGGAAGAAAGCAACCCTGCCAGCACCTGGATCTCAGGCTGCCAGCCTCCAGGACCTGGAGAAGATACATTTCTGTTGGTTACGCCCCCCAGTCTGTGATACTTTGTGACAGCAACCCTAGCAAAGCCACACAGACCCCCCCAGTCCTACCTTCTCCTTCTGGCTTCCATTCCTGCTTCTCTCCTCCCTCCCTCCCACCATCCCACTCTTTTTCGTTCTCCATCTCTGAAGATAACCCTTCGTCACTCATTCTACAAATGTTTAGCAAGCACGACAATGCACTGGTTCCTGGAGATAGAGAGGTGAATAGAAACTTGTATTTGCTCGACAAATAATCACTGAGCACCTAGTAAGTGCCAGGCTCTGTTCTAGGCATTGGGTTACAATGATAAGCAGGAGAGAAGCAATCCAGCATTCAAGGGGCAGACAGGCTGGTGGGGGAGACTGTCCCGCGAACGTCTTCCACCGAGTTCCAGGTGCAAATTCTAGACAGATGACCAGCTGCTCAGAGGAGGAAGTCACAAACTCCCAGGAGAGTGGAGAGAAGAGGGCCTAGGAAGCCAGGAGGGATAGGTGGTGCTTGTGTTAAGCCTGAAAAGATGAGAAGGAATTCTCTCTCCCTCTCATTCTCCAGAAAGGCATCCATCCTAAAGGCATTTGCTGACCACTTGAGCAAATGTGATAAAAGGACACCTGTCTCGATGGACAGCCGGACGGAAGTGGGGGACAGAGGAACAGGATGGGCAGGCAGCGACAGAAAGAAAGAAAAGGAAGAAACTCGCCCCAGAGGTGTTAGCCCTCCCAAGGTGACATCTGCTCTGATCTGAAAGTTAATTATGGTATTTGGATGCTTTATTTTCCATCCTGCTTAATAATTACAACAGAACCCAAAGTGTGCGATAACACTGAATCGTTATAAAATGAGATTTAATTATCCTCCCAACTCACAGGAATTAACAAGCTTTGAAGAAAACACAGGCTTTAACACAGGCATTTGCCAAAGCAGGTGTCTCCCTCTTGATCCTTCCAATCCCTCAGAGTCAGAATGCAGGGGGCAGAGTCGGTGGCTTGTCCCCACCCCACCTCACCCCATCATGGGAGTGTGGCATGTGCAGGCAAAGCTGCACCTGCCCATCATGCCTATGGAAGCAGTCTGGCTGGTCCTCCTGGGTCAGGGTTACCCCCAGCAGTTAGAACTATCGATTTTTTCATTCAGTGCTCCTTCACTCAACAGAAATGTGTGGAGTCCCTACTATGTGCTAGGCATCGATCATCCTGGGTTTGGGGGAGACAAGGGGAATAGGGCATGAGGTCCGTCCTCAAACACTGACCATCTCAACCCAGGGAGATGAGTCTAATAAGCAAGGGAAATATCAGAAGGTGAGAAGGGCTGGGCGGGCATTGAAATCAGGTGTCATGCCCAGGGAGTGGGGAGCTGGCTACTTTAGATGTGGTGGCCCACCTCGGCAGCCTCTCTGAGGAGGTGACAGTCCAGTTGAGGTCTAAATTAAAAGGAGAACCAGCCGCACAGGAAGCTGGCTCAGGGAACAGCAAGTGCAAAAATCCTAAAGCAAGAACGGGGGAGAGGCAGCAAGGAGAAGCGATGGGATGAGGGAGAGCAGGGTATGTAGGGGTGACACACAGCAGAGGAGCCTTGGAGATATGGGTAAGGAACTGGATTTCATTTAAAGGCCAAAGGGACACTATTGGTCTTAAGAGGTATGTGGGGTAGGGTCATAAACTGATTTTTTTTTTTTTTAATTTTGAAAAATCCCTCTGGCTGCTGTGTAGTGAATGGACTATAGGACAGGAATGGAAGCTGGAAGAGTAGCAAGGGGGCTTCTGCAGCTAAAATGATGTTTGGGGGCACCTGGGTGGCTCAGTGGCACCCAGCCTCTGCCTTCAGCTCAGGTCATGATCCCAGGGTCCTAGGATCGAGCCCCACATTGGGCTCTCTGCTCAGCAGGGAGCCTGCTTCCCTTCCTCTCTCTCTCTGTCTGCCTCTCTGCCTACTTGTGATCTCTGTCTGTCAAATAAATAAATAAAATCTTTTAAAAATTAAAAAAAAAAAAAGATGATGCTGGGATTGTATCTGTCTATCCCGGTCCAAAAAATTACTCTTAATCTCTCAATGCCTCAAATATCCAGTCACATCTCATTTTATACAGCGCTCTGCCGCTCAGAAGGTACTTTTACTTCATAATGACATTTGATTTTGATCCTACTAACAAATGCAAGAGACAGGTACTGTCATCCCTTCCACACAGAGGAGGAGACTGGGGCTCAGAGAGGTTGACTGACCTACCCAAGGTCACACAGCTAGTTAGTGGTAGAGCCCGGAAGCATTTCACCCTGTGACAAGACAGATGGCTTTAAAAAAACAAACAAAAAACAGAGCTACAGAGCTGAAAAAGAGAGAGAGTGATGTCTAGACCCACAATGCCCAGTGACAAGTGTGTTGGACAAAAAGCTCAAACTTTTACAAGGCTAATGAGCCTAATCTCATCCTTCAAAAAGGTCGCCAGTGTGACTGGACACTCACTCTAACAAGGCACTGGGAGTAGGACTTTTCGGAAGGCGAGGGGTTGGGTGGGGGGTGGCAGATGGGCACAGACTTTGGAGCCAAAGGTCTTCAAATGGACTTGCATGTCCGGGCACTCCCGCGTGGGCCACTGGGCCCCTTTGCGTCTGACTCCTCAACTACAAGAGTAATTAACCCGGCTTTGAAGCTGGCCCCAGGGGCATTTTCTTTGAGTCTCCGTGGGGAAAATCTTTGTTCGTAGGGTTCATTTAGATCTTTTGGAAACACGGCAGAGCTGCTGGGAGCTGGGGAATACATGCCGGGACACTGAAGCCCAAAACATTGTTCTCTCTATGGCTCCGCAGGAGGACACCACGGTTCCGTTTTGTCCACGACCCAGGCAATACCCCCACCTAGTGGCTACTTTCTCCTTCCTCCAGGAAGGAGAAGAGTCAGGGGCACCATGAAGCTTTGTGCACCAGTCACCTGGGCCTCTGGCTGAAATGCAGATTCTGGAGTGATGGCCATGAAGGAGGGCACGCGACGGAATGAGCACTGGGTGTTCTATGCAACCGATGAGTCAGTAAACTCTACCTCTGAAACGAATCATACACTACACGTTAATCAATTGAATTTAAATTAAAAAAAAAAAGATACAGATTTTGCTTGCACGTCAGGGATGGCGCCTGAGACTCTGCATTTCTAAGGAGTTCCCAAGAGATGCTGGTACTGGGGGTCCTCAGACTCCACTTTGAAAGACAAGAAAAATGACATTCCTGAGCAGCCCCGAGCAACAGCAAACCAGCAGGGACTCATCCACGATGCTTGTCCGTGGCCCCACTGTACACCAGCCCTGCCACGGTCTGAACCACACACTAGCTCTGGGTCATTGAGCAAGTTAAGCTCTCTGTGCCTCAGTTTCCTCCTCTGTAAAGGAATGAAGTGAGAATAGCACCTACCACTTAAGGTTCTTGGAAAGAAGTGAGTTGATAGGTAAAACACTACCTGGCCCTTTGTAATGGCCACACGAGTATTCACTACTATTATAATGTGAGGCACTCCTTATCAGTCCTTTGAAAACCTCATTAAGCCGGGCAAACTGAGAAGAATATTTAAATAGTGAAGAGTCTAAACTACAGAGTCCTTTAAAAACCAGGCAGTTTTAAAGTGCCAGGCATACCTTCACTGCCCCCTTTTTTCTGGCAACAGAGCAGCTTTCCAGGGTTAACCCCATCCTCAACCCGCCCCAACAACTCCCATTCCACTTTTCAAGGGTTCCCAGAGGCCCAAGCTTTGAGCAATCAGCACTCTTCTCCCCCCCCCCGGGCTCAGTGATTGGCTCGAGAATGGGCACGTGATCCGGGCCAGGCCAATCCACGGACTCTCCGGGGCTGTTGCCAGAGTGACTGGGAAGGAGACGCCCTCTTTTCTCCGGGATCAATGACTGGGAAGAAATGAAGTCCTGGCGCTTCCCGGTTGGTTTTAGCTGCTGCAGAGAGCGAGCCTGCCTGAGCGCGGGGAGTGGGGGAGGGGGGACTACAGAAGAAATCTGAGCCAGAGGATGGAGAGAGAGCTCTGGGGGCACCGTTTGAACTCCTGATCCAGGCACTCCTGACTCCAGATGCCCAAACTGGAGTTGCATTAGGCCAACAATTTCGTTTTTATTTCTTAAGCAGGATTCAGTTGGGTTTCACCGGAAACTTTACCAAGGAGTCCCGTGACAGGTGTTACAGTATGTCTCTGTCCTCGATGCTATGATGCCCTGATCTAAAAAGTGTCTTTCTTTGCGGAGGAGGAGGAATGCCCATCCCAACAATGCGCGATGTGTATGAGTGTGCAATTCTACAGATGGGGAAGGTGAAGGCAGTATCACATCCAGGTCCCATGGGGTGAGGGGAGCAGAACTTGAGTAAACCTGGTCTATCCCGCTCTGAAGTCCTTGTTACCTGCATTAATCCGCATTGCCTTCTCTGAGCCCACCACTCCTCTCCCTCTGGAGGAATTAATTCCTCACCAGAAAACGTTGATGTTGAATGTTGATTGATGATTCTCAAAGGGTGATCCCAGGATCGGGGCAGCAGCAGCAGCCTGGCCTGGGAACTTGTCAGAAATGCAAATTCTGGGCCCCCACCCAGAATCCTCCTGGATGGGAACCTCTGGGATGTGACCATGAATCTGTTTTAAGGAGCCCTCTAGGACATCCGGATGCACACCAGAATACAGGCTCTTCTGCCAAACGTGAACAAATCAGCGAACAAATCAGCTTCGTGTGAGTTCAATTAGGTATTTGCTGAGCACTGTGTGCCAGGGCTGGAAGTATAGAGATAAGCCAGATGACGCCCTTGACCTCCAAGAGTTCCCAGCCTGGTGGGAAATGCCAACTCAGCACTGCACATCCACGGAATGAACATTTCTGAATCGGGGGCACTTGCAACCAGCATCCCTGTTTTCTCAGCCGTGGCAAACACTTTCAAACCTCCAGGCCTTCACATACACACCCCACGTGCCTCTGCCCTCTGGATCTGGAAGGCTCCTACTCTTGCTTCAATATCCAGCTTCAGCATCATCCCCCTGAGGCCTCCCAGAGGAATTCATCAACCCTCAGCCAGGAGGGGTCCCACAGCAGGGTTTCCAGCCCTCTCTCAAGGTACTAGTCACACTGCAGTAGCAAGGGCTTGTGAGGCAGCAGTTTCTAGCACCCAACTGTAAGTAATTTGAGAGCAGGCACTGTGTCCCACTCATCTGCCATCCCTGGAGCCCCGAGCAGGGCCCGGCGCACAGCAGGAGCCAATAAATGTTTGATGAATGGGTTAATAAGGGAATTAAAGGCGGGCTTGAAGGACAGAAGAGGCTTAACAGCACAACTCAAGAGAGGGTGTGGGGTCTGCACTCTGCTCTTCCAGCGCCAGCATGCTCTGGGAGCTCAGGACCACTCCGACCCACTGAATCAGAGTTCTCTTGTCACAAGATGCCCAGGTGACTCAAGCATTTTCAAGTTTGAGTAGCTCTGCAAAGGGCTGCCTCACCCACCCCCACCACCGCTGCGTCCATGCTTCAAAGAATTATTATTGGGTTGATTTTATGCACACAGAATACATATATAGGCACTGTCAGCCGAAGCACTTTGTTCTCCCCCTGGGAAAACTCCCAAACTTTGACAGCTTTGGGAAGAATGAGAAAGCCAGGGGCAGATAGCTTCTCATTTCCCCACACCCAGGACACAGCCTCGGGGGCAACACTCCGGAAAGGAAACAAGAGATACCGCTTCCGCTCTCTCCCTCGACTCCTGGCACTGCAAAGACTTTCAAGAAAGATACACAGAGCTTAGTTCTGGTCGAAAAGTCTCCACTCATCTAAGAATGCAATCAATAACGGGAAGGGGAAATCGATGGCGCCAGGAGATCCATCTCTCTGTGTATTTATGGAGCGCCGATCCCAGGGTGTGGGAGGCTTCAGCAAACTGGACAGTCCGTGCCTGCTTCCCGGAGATCCTGCTCTCCTTCCCAAGAATTATGGGGTGTCCTTTGTCTCTGCTCGATAACACCCTGGAGTTACAGAGCCATTTAGAAACGAATTGGCTCATTTTTCTCCCTCCCCCTTGCTCACGGTGACAGGTCACCCTGGCCTAGGAGTTATTAAGGGGACAGATAGGACACTTTGCCCGTTCCATCTGGCCCATGTCTGGCTTCACCGGCCTCCCTCTGTTGCCAGCAGGCCCTAAAGCTTTAACTCCTCATCAGAGATATAACATTTCAGAAAAGGGAAAAAGAAAAAGAAAGAAAGTTGAGAAATTGAGAGGTAGGTTTTTTATTTTACTCCAGGTATTTTTTCCTCCTTGGAGGAAATTCATCGTTGTCTGGGAGCGAAGGGTCTGAAAAATGTCCCATTTTTTTTCCCACCTCCAAATATGCTATACCTGATAGTCTCATGAGCAGATGGAGTGTGACAACGCAGGGCTTATTTTCCCCAAGATTAGCAAAGCCATTTCCTAAAACTAAAGTCCCTGTAAGAGCAGCAGGGAGACAAGGCACTGAACCTCTATGGGGCCTCGGTTTCCCCATCCTGCTAATGATAAGCCCAAATGCTGGAATCACTTCCAGGAAAGTGCTTCGCAAGCTGCAGCTTAGGACGCACGCGATCATCCTTAACTCACACCCATCTGTGAAGTTCTGGCATAAGAATATCAACTGCCGTGTACTGTCTCAGACTCTCTAGAAGTTGGTGGCACTTATCACAGGGAGTGGCCTGGGCAACGGTTAAGGCTCTGGCCCTGCCACTCGTTAGCTGGGGATCGGACAATGGGCAAGTCATCTAACCTCCCTGAGCATCTTTGTGTCGTCAGGATGCAAATAAGAATGTCCCACAAGGACGAGGGAGAGTTAAATAAGAACACATTTAGAAACCCATTAGGGGCGCCTGGGTGGCTCCATCAGTTAGCGTCAGACTCTTGGTTTTGGCTCAGGTCATGATCCTGTGGTTGTGGGATGGAGCCCCAAGTCAGACTCTATGCTCAGCAGGGAGTCTGCTTTGTGATTCTCTCTCTTCCTCTCCCCCTGCGCCTCCCCGCAGCTGGCACATGCTCTCTCTCTCTTTCTCTCCAAAATAAATAAAATATTTTTTGAAAAAGAAACCCATCAAGGAGAGGGGTTAGAATGGGGTAAACCACACTCATATTTAATCTTCACAGAGCCATGCTCCTAGCTGTCATTTACCCCATTATAGCAATGAGGACCCTGAGACTCACCTTCAGTTAATGGCTCAAGGTCACATGGTAGCCAGCAGCAGAGCCACGAATGACACTCGGGGGTCTGATTCCACGGTTATACAGATTTCTTAGTAAAACCAGAACAGTTTCCGAGAAACCGGTTAGAGTCGCCGGCAGGCTAGCCCTTGAAGGTGGTGAGCCCCACCCCTTCCGCCCCCAATGTTTGCACATACGAGATGTTCCCCACAAGCTCCCACCCCCAAGAGGCCGGCCAAGGGCTGATAGTGCCTCCAGATGTTTCCAGGTTCAGGAAACCTTCACCATCCCTTGAAGGTTTCCTTGGCTCCACCTCCGGCTGGTAAATAGTCCTGTTAGTAAACCCTCCCACATGGGTGACCTCCTTTGGTTGAGCCTTCCGTTTCTTGCCGGGCTTCCTACAAGGGGGGTGGGGGCGGGGCGGGTTGCAATGACATTCTTCTGCACTCCCTGTGAGCTCTGAGGGTAAGGAAATGTACTCCAAGCCCCACATTTGAGTCACGTGCCTCGGGTAACTTCAGGGGTTGGTAGCAGAGCTGGGAAGAGTGAGGGGACTCTGAAGCCAGAGGTCTCTGAGTTTGGATCCTGGTTCAGCCTTTTACCAGTTCGGGTAAGTTACTTTCTCCGTGCCTCAATTCCTCACCTATAAAGTGGATATAAAATAATAATAGGGGGCGCCTGGGTGGCTCAGTGGGTTAAAGCCTCTGCCTTCGCTCAGGTCATGGTCTCAGGGTCCTGGGATCGAGCCCTGCAACAGGCTCTCTGCTCAGTGGGGAACCTGCTTCCTCCTCTCTCTCTCTCTCTGCCTGCCTCTCTGACTGCTTGTGATCTGTCAAATAAATAAATAAAAATCTTTAAAAAAATAAATAATAATAATAGTGTCTCACACATAGGCTTTCTGTGAAGGAGAGGTAAAAATATTACATGGAAGCTTCCAGCACACATTAAAGCACTCAGTAAATATCAGCTGATTGTTATGAGCACGATCCCCTGCCCACAGACCTTTTTATGCCTCTGTATCTTTGCACATGCTATCCCCACCATTCATACAAAATGGCATTTGTCTCTTTCTTTGTCTGGCAAACTCCTATTCATCCTTCAAGACCCAGCTTAAATATCTCCTTCTCAAGGAAGTGGCAAGCTAGGAGAGTTGCCCCTCTCCCTTCACAGCAGTAGTTGCCAACCTGGGGGTGTCGGATTCTCTGAGGGGAAGAGGGAGTGCAAGGACCCCCTGATTTGAATCCACACCTATCACCCTCTAAAGACAGAACAAGTAAAATGTGCCACAATGAATGAACAACTGTTCTGCAAATGGCTGCCACTGCTGTTGTGATTAAGGAGATCTGAAATAATTATACAGTGTTGCCAAATACTTAATATTGTTGTGTCATGCAGTCCTTCAATCAATATATACTAACAGTGCAAGGACCAGCATGTGAGATATCATAAAATTATCTTTGTCATGTATTTTGTGTCTGTATATGTGCCTTTATGCTCATAGAGAAAGGTCTAAAGGACACACTCCCAGTCAATGGTGCTTACTCTGGAGAATGTACACTATCCTTGCTTGTGACTTTCCTGAGGGGGTGATACATAAGTTGGGTCTTGATGGATGAATAGGAGTTTACCAGGCAGAGAAAGAGAGAAACATTTGTGGATATATATATATACATATATATACATATATATATATATATATTTGTGGATATCCATATATTTATACACACACACACACACACATATGTATACATTGTGTGGCTGGATTAGATCACAAATATTAATCTAGTTGGTTCCCTGTATCTACCCCTCCCGCCTCCCCCCCTCCCCCGTCAATGCTTTCTGCCTGACTTTAGGAAGGAGAAAGGACAAAATTCTGGAAAGACTTAAGTGCCTGTTGGCATGATTGCCAAGCATGAGACAAGCTTGAGAGAAGGATGGGTGACAGAGGGGAGAGCATGGGCAGGGGGAGGGGCAGAGAGTGGGGAGAGTAGCCCAGACAAGAGAGGGAAGGAGGAGTCCTCCAAATGGAGCAGAGGAGGACCTCTGCCTCAGGACCTTGGAGCAGAGGTGCTCAGAAGATGAGCTGCTCTCAGGTACTTGACCAACTCCACTCATGAGCCCAGGATGTGGATGGCTTGGATTGCTTGGGTGGGGTGCCATCATTGTACCCTCCAATCTAAGTGGAACTGAACAGTACCAGTCACAAATGTCCTATTGGGTGAAGCAGCCAACTTTACACAGAAAATGGAAAGATAGATGGACAGGTGGATATATAGATAGTGTTTGAAAAGAGCACACAGGGGTGCCTGGGTGGTGGCTCAGTGGGTTAAGCATCCAACTCTTAATTTTGGCTCAGATCATGATCTCAGTGTTGTGAGATCATGCCCTACATCAGGCTCCATGCTCAGCAAGGAGTCTGCTTAAGATTCTCTCTCTCTTTCTCCCTCTGCCCCCCCCCCATATGCTCTCTCTGTCTTTCTCTCTCTCTCAGATAAATAAATTAATATTGAAGAGAAAGGAAGAGAAAAGTACCCACAGAGCTATGGAGAATGGGATTGGGTTGGGGAGCAAGGTCCAAGGTTGGGACTTGCACTCTTTCTATATTTATTAGCATGAATAAGATATACATGCTTGCCTTGGGGCACAGTGGTGTGTCTCAGTTAGCTGTTCCTACACAACAAAACACTCTAAAACTTAGTGACTCAGAACACTGATTTAGCTCAGGATTCTGGGGGTTGGCGATTCAGGCAGAGCCCATCTAGGTGGTTGCTCTGATCTCAGCTGGGCTTTGTCACATGTCTGCTGTCAGCTGCAGGTCACCTGGGAGGCTCAGATTCTGAGGGTTAGCTGAATGTCAGCTGACACAATAGGAAAACCAGGCAGAACCAGGATTCTAACTCAGAGTTCCCTTACTGTCACATGCTCGTCCTTCAGCAGGCAGGCCCAGGCTGGTTCACACCATAGTGGCCGGGTTCCGAGAGAACAAACAGAAGCAGGCCAGTCATCCAGGTTTGGCACCAACACGTGGTTCTGCTGCATTCCCAAAGCTACCCTGGATTTAAGGGCTGGACAAACAGACTCCTTATCTTGATGAGAAGGTCTCCAACGTCACATTGCTAAGGCCTAAGGATACAAGAAGGAGAGTGACTCCTGCCATTTTTTGCAAACAATCTAGTTCAAGATGGTAGAAAAAAGGAAAGCCAGCAAATCCCTGAGGGCTGAGGCAAGAAACTCCTCCTCGTCATATCTATAAAGCCCTTTTACCCCTACTTTTGCATTCACTCCTCTGATAATCCCATGTATCAGTTCCCTGTTACTGTGTAACACATGGCTCCCAAACCTGTAGCTTAAAACAATGTACCTTTACTATCTCATGGTTTCAACAGTGTGCAAGGAGTTTGGTGGAGGGTTTTGGCTCAGAGTCTCTCATAACACTACAGTTGAGATGTCAGTCAAAGCTCCACTCATCTGAAGGCTGGACTGGGGCCAGAGGATAGGCTTCCACAACAGCTCCCTCACATGGCTATTGGTGGAAGACCCCAGTTACTCACCATGTGGACCTCTCCACAGGGCTGCATGAGTGTCCCAGCAACATAATGGCCAGCTTCCTAGAGAGCAAGGTGGCAGCCACAGTGTCTCCTCTGACCTGGATCCAGAAGTCACAGGTCAACACCCTGCAGTCTGTCTACTAAAGTCAAGTCACTAACACAGCCCACACTAAAGGGAATGGGAACTGGGTTCCACGTTTTTAAGGGGAAGAATACCAAAGGACTTGTGAGCATACATATTTTAAAGACAACAACAATCCACTCTCTGGTCACCAAGTATTTTCATCTCTCCCACATTCAAAGTGAACTTGCCCCATCTTGAAAGAACTGGATCTGGACCTCAGTGACAGACCCTGCTCAGGATCCTTCCCCCTTCTAAATGTTGTCATTTTGGTAGAAAGATTCCGGTGGCCCAGAATTTCCGAAGGAGGTAAGAAAAGAAGACAAAGATTCTGCTTTCTCTGATGAACCGGTAAAGGATCATTAAGCACTCAGAAGTATAAAGCGACACACAAAATACTTAAGAATTGCCAGGGATTATTTGTGAGGAACGGTGGAGAGAAAAGAGATGGGGGAAATGAAGGATTTCAAGCCTGCAAAGTGGTTTTGCTCCCAGAGGACCTAAGAAAGACGCTTAAAGTTCAACTCCCTTTGAAGACAAAAAGATTTGAAAGATTCAGAAGCCAGGGGCTGGAGGCGGGGGCTCCCTTCACTGGAGAAGGATGTAGCCAATGTCATTCCCAAAGGGATCTGGGAGCAGAGTGGGGGGTGGGGAGCATGCTGAAGGAACCTAGCTCCCAGCCCCTGTTTGAAAAGAAACTTTTAAAAAACAAAGTGAGGGGCGCCTGGGTGGCTCAGTGGGTTAAGCCTCTGCTTTTGGCTCGGGTCATGATCCCAGGGTCCTGGGATCGAGCCCTGCATCGGGCTCTCTGCTCAGTGGGGAGCCTGCTTCCCCCTCTGTCTCTGCCTGCCTCTCTGCCTATTTGTGATCTCTCTCTCTGTGTCAAATAAATAAATAAAATCTTTTAAAAAATGAAAATAAAAATAAAAAAATAAAATAAAAAAGTGAGAGCAAATGTTTGCCAGAAATATGACAGAACAGGGATTAATATCATTACATTCAAAGATATCATATAAATACTTAAGAAGAAAAAACATTAACCCCTAGTGAAGAAGTGGGCAAAGAACAGGAAGTTCATAAACAGAAAAAAAAAAAAAAAAACCTAGAAAAAAATGGTTAATAAACAGAAAAATACAAAACTTCACTAACATATGCTAAATTAACAATTAGATCATTTTTTTAAGATTTTATTTATTTATTTGACAGAGAGAGATCACAAGTAGACGGAGAGGCAGGCAGAGAGAGAGAGAGAGGGAAGCAGGCACCCTGCTGAGCAGAGAGCCCGATGTGGGACTCGATCCCAGGACCCTGAGATCATGACCTGAGCCGAAGGCAGCGGCTTAATCCGCTGAGCCACCCAGGTGCCCTAGCTCATTTTTTTAACCCATGAAATAAGCAGAGGTGTTTCCTCTTAAGAAATGCTGATTAAAACATGTCAAACTTGAGAGGACCTATTCCCTGAAAGGTATACCTCTGTCCAACCTTCTTTCAAACACGTAACAATAGTCATATCTCTGGCTGAATCATTCTATCACTAGAAATTTTTTAAAGATTCATTTTTTTGAGAGAGAAAGAGAGAGAGAGCTCTCAACTCAGGGGAGGGGCAGGGGGAAAGAGAGAGGAATCTCAAGCAGACTCCTTGGTGAACAAAGAGCCTGACACAGGGCTCGATCTCAGGACCCTGAGATCATGACCTGAGCCAAATCACGAGTCAGCTGCTTAACAGACTGAGCCACCTTAGGTGCCCCTCTATCACTAGAAATTTAACCCAAGAAAATAAGTAAAGACATGAACAGAGATTCATCTCTGGGCATAGTCATCACAGGATTAGTTATAATAGAGAAGAACTAGAAACTACCCAGACATTGAACAACAAGGAAATGATTAAGTACACTCATTTCATCTACATACAATGGTACATTCACATAATGAAGTAGGAGCATGCGAGAGAAGTCATATTTTCCAAAAATATTTAACGCCGTGAAGAATTGCTCACAATATAACATCAAATGAAAATATAAGGCACAAAACTGAATATGATATAGTACCCATAGGTACAAATATGTAATTTTGGAATACATAATCGTGGGTATAGAACAGAACATGGAAGGAGATAACATTGGGATGTTAACAGTGAGAATTTAATCAAGAAAAAAATGTTACAGCTATAAAGGGCCTTTGGATAAAACGTGGGATGCTACAGGAAAGATTAGGCTGAAATCAGATTTCCTTTCAAACTATATGATATAAGCCTTGAGTTCCATTTTGTTTGAATAAAACTGCTCTTAAAATACTGTTTGTCTTTTATTCCACACTTACAGAGCACTTTGATGTTTCAAGGTTTCAAGGATGTAGAGACAACAAAATCAGAGGCCCTAGTCTCAAAGACCTTGTTTGTGATCAGATGGGGGCAGCGGGAGGATACACTAATAATTGCAGTAGAATGCAGGAGGCCCAGTGAAAACTTGAGCAGGGAGTGACTAACTCCCAGCATCCGAGGAAAGCCCAGAAAACTTCTAGAAGGGGGCAGGGGGAAGAATATTCCAATGAGTCTTGAAAGATCTATAGAAGTTAGCCAGGTAGACAAGGAAAAGGCAGGAAATTCCAGATATAGGAAACCACTCGTGTATGGTGGGTAAAATAACGCCCCCCCCAAAGATGTCCATGCCCTAATCCCTGGAACCTGTGAAGAAGTTCCCTTATGTGGCATAAGGAACTTTGCAGATGTGATAAAAGTTAAGGACCTCGAGCTGGAAAGAGTCACATAGATTTTCCAGGTGAGCCCAATCGGGGTCCTTAAAATCTGGGAGTCTTTCCTAAGCTCAGGGGGAGAGGCCACAATACAAGCATGGTCAGAGAGACGCCCACGGCCAGCCTTAAAGATGGAGAGAGGAAGCCAAGGACTGTGCCAGCCTCCGGAAGCTGGCAGAAGTAAGGGAAGGGATTCCTCCCCAGAGCTTCTAGAAAGGAAAGGCAGAGGAGCCAACACTGTGATTTCACCTCCAGCTCCTGGAACATGTTTCAGACTTCTAACCTACAGACACGCAACATAATAAATTTATGTTGTTTCAAGCCACCAGGTCTGTGATCGTTTGTTACAGCAGCAGTAGAAAACAAATACACCATGCAAAGGTGTGGAGATGCGAGGCTGCAAAGCACATGGGAGGAACAATGAGATCAGCGATGCACCATGTAAATATTTATCAATCACCTGCCAAACATCAGTTCCTTGCTGCCGCTGTGTGCGACCCAACTTTCACCCTCTCGGAGCTCACAGACCAGTGGAAGACACAGACCAGTAATAAAAAAAAAAAAAATGGGGCACAGTGGGCACCTGGGTGGCTCAGTCTGTTAAGTGTCCAACTCTTGACCTCAACTCAGGGCTGATCTCAGGGTTGTGAGTTCAAGTCCTGCACTGGGGCTCCATGCTGAGCATGGAACACGTTTTAAAAAAAAAAAAAAAGTGACTGAGGATCCTGGGAGGCTCAAATGAGGACAAAACCAGTGTGCCTGGGGACTGGTGGTGGATCCATGGAGAGAAGACCATTGGGTTGGGTCTTTCTAGGTGAAGGGCCTTCCAGGTTGGGGAACAGCATGAGCAAACACACTGAAGATATCTTAGCATATTTGAGGAAGGGAGAGTTGTCCAAGCTAGCCAGAGCTTGGGGAGAGCTAAAGTGTTGGGAGCTCAGGAATGACTAGCTAATGAATGGCCTTGAATGTTGGGTTAAAGGGTTTGAACTGTGTCCTATAGGGAAGAGAATGGGGCATCTAATTCTTGGCAAAGAATGAGTGTGTTTCTCTTCTAAATTCCTGATGCACTGGTATTTTCTGGAGATAAGAGGACTTCCAGGTCTGGAGAGCTGGAAGGCGTTCAGATGGCGCTAAGTCAGGAGGCTGGGAGGCTGGGCCACGGGGGGAGCCCAGCTGGAGGCTGGTTGGGCACCTGACAACAGCTCAGCTCACATATGCCTCCAGGTCTGTCTGCAGGCAGCACTCTCTCCACGGGACCTTCCTGAAAGGCAATGCAGAGATTGAAGCCTCTTTCTGCCCTTGCTTCCGGGCCAGCCTAGGAGGCTTCCTTCTAGCCATTAGGAAGAAGACGTTTATCTCATGCCTCCCCATGCAAATTCTCAAATCCCCTTTACTGTGCCTCCCTCATCCCTCTCAAGTTCACTGCTATATACTCCAGCCTCTCCCTTGACAAATACATGTTGAAAGAGATACAGGAATGGTATCATCTGAAGGCAAGGAAGGCTAGAGCACATCAATCGTAGCGCTTAATCCTCTTGGTCTTTATCTCCAGCTTTGTCTGGGGGCCAGGTTCTGTAGCATGTCCTCTGAGAAGCCTTCTCAGATCTGCCCAGAGACAACCCTTATCTCCCATGTGTCCCCACTGTACATGTGCATGCCTCTCCTACTGCATGACACCGATCTGTGGAATGCAGAGGACCACTGGGGTCTGCATCAGAGGTTGGTCAGATGCTCACCAAGTTCATATCCTCTTCCCAGGCTCATAGCTCAGCAACCTTTCCCAGCCCTTCAGCACTAGTTGGGGCCAGCTGCCTTATTGCTGCCAATGGAATGTGAGCAGAAATGAGGTGCCCCTTTTAGGACAAGGCAGCTAAGGATGTGAGTGTCCCCTCCTCTGGCTCTTTCTCTCCCCTTCTCCTCCTCGGAAGCTGTGCATTGGGCTCTGGATGGAAGGTACCAGAACCCAAACCACCACTGGAGGACGGCCTGAGTAGGAGCATCCACAGAGCACTGTACGTGAATGGAAATGTTGCTTTTTATTGTGCTAATTCCCGAGATCTGAGTTTTATAGCAATTGACAACTAGGCAAGATAGTCACATGGAAGCCCAGTGGCCCTACTGAAGATGTCGTGTTTCTGAGCTAATGTTCTCATCACCTCCTCCGTGAACTGAGTTCCTACTTCTTTGTGGGTGTCCTGCTCAGCCCTACACTGACCAGGATGTGAGATTTTCCCCTTCTTCAATGTTTACATGCACACACACACACACACACACACACACACACGCACATAAAATCCCACTCACAGACACATTACTGAAGATCGACGGGGTCCCCACTGCAACAGGCCCCCACCCCAGGGAAACCCCCTGGCCTTTGTCTTCACCTGCTTCCCTTGATTTTTCTGGGCCCTCTTCTTCCATCTTCCCTTCTCCTCAACCCCAACTCAGCAGAAGAATGAGTGACACCCTCTCATTTCAGCCAGAGCTGCTGACCCTCTCATCTGATATCTTGTACCTGCCAGCAATGTGCAGGCTCACCTTAGACAAATGGGACTGTTCACTTTCCTGTGGGGCACAGAGGACACTAGAGGATGTTGCAGGAGCTGGCCAGGCGAGACCCTGTGATTCTGCACTAGCTGCCCATCAGAACCCTCCAGGGAGCTTTCAAAAAGATGCACATGTCCCCAAGGTTCTGGGTAATTGGCATGGGCAGTGCCCATCTCATCAGACAATTATGGTGTGTAGCCCAGCAGGAGAACTCCCAGCAGCAGCACATCCAAATCGAGCTGTGGGGCTCAATACTGTGCTCTCGGTCCTGAGGCTGGGTGGCAAGAAGAGGAGCCAGTCCCACCTTCTGATCCCTAGCCTCCAAGGGAACTTTCCCAAATAAGGGCCCCCCTTCCAGTAGAGAAGTCCCCACACCAGCTGCTAGTACTTCTCTGCTCACCTCATTCTATCTGCTTCTGTTCCATTCTCCCCCTCTAGACCCTGCGCTCCTCAAAGTCAGGGACTGGGTCTTGTGCTTCTGATGAAGTAGGTGCTCAGTTTGCAGAGGGATGGGGTAGAAGGGGGCTGGGTGGAATCACAGGGAAAAATTCCCACCCCAAGGATGGAATGCAGGTCTCATGGGCCCTTGCTCCAGAGAGATATCTCATACTGCAAAAAGGGCCTTGGGTTCATGCCTGGTCCCACCAACATTCTGCCCTGCAGCTCAGATGCGAGCAGCGAACCCCATTCCATCACCATCCCAGCTTTTCCCATAGCAGGGTTTCTCAGTGGCAGCACCATTGACATTTTAGATCAAATCATTCTTCATTGGGGTGGGAGGGCTGTCCTGTACATTGTGGGACATTTAGCAGCAACCCCGGCTTTCACCCACTAGATGTCCCCACTGCCTCCAGACATCACCAAAAGTCCTCTAGGCAGCAAAATCACCCCTGATTGAGAACTACTATCTCAGAGGTTTGGACCTCCTCCGGTACGGCCCCTATCCTAGCCGAGCCCCTCACAGCACTCGGGAGACTACAGCGAACTTAGGTAAGGTCATCTAATCCCAAATTCTAGAAAGGTCTGCAGGCAGATGGCCCAGCCAAGGGCTGGAACCATAAGGCCTGCAAGACCTCGTCCGGAGGTCAGGGTGGGGTGTGACAGGTAAGGACTCCCAAGTCCAGGGCTCTTGCTCTCTCTGGACTTCTCTGACTTCAGGTTGGGGAGCTGCAGCTGTGGGGGAGGAAGCTGGAGGAGGGCAGGGAATGGCAGGTCATGGCCACTGAGGTCTCCTTCCCCCCAGAGGCCGGGGTTGGGATTTCTGCATCTCCAGAGGGCGGACAGAGTCAGAAGCTCTGGCCACTGCCTGGACACCTGCCTCTGGAATGCCCCTGAGCATGCTGGAGAAAGGTGACTCCTTTTTCCTTCCTTTTGGGCCTGTGAGTCTAATCATAAAATACTCTCTGCTTCGAAGTCTATAGGAGAAAATGCCTTCTAAATCCATTAAGTTGCTAACACGTGCATTCGCAGACCAGAAAGAAAGGTGCGGGATTGATGGATGTACTTGTCATATTTATGGTTTGTAGTCATGTGATTAATGGGCTTTGTGGTTTATAAGGCAATGCTCATTTCACTCTCCTCTTTAAGCTCCAGGTGATTTACAGGACCTGGCATTGCTGTTGCATTTCAATGGGATGACAGTGATAACATTTTATCACCCTGGATTATCAATTAGTCTCCTTTGAGAAAAGGATGTCCCAAACTCTTATGGGAACAGGGCAGGGAGAGAGGATGCCTCTGGAGAGCCTCTGGGCCTGGTCACCTGGAGATCAAGGCCTTTCTCCCTGAGAGCTGCGTCCCCATTCAGCCCCAAAATGAGAGGCTCCAGGCGTTGGGAGGCATGACAGGAGCTGCGACCCTCCTGCCCCAGGGCCCCCTCTCATCCCTCATCAGGCTCTGCCTTGCTCTTTGCAGGTCCCCTCCATCCCTCTCTCCCCACTCAGATTCTGCAGCCACATACAGCCTCTGGAGGGATTGTTCCAGGCAGATTTGGGTCCTCTCAGAATTCGCGTTGCAGGATACAAAATCAACTCACAGAAACCAATTGCTTTCTTATACACTAGCAATGAAAATATAGAAAGGGAAATCAGAGAATTGATTCCATTTAGTATAGCACCAAGAACCATGAGATACCTTGGATTAAACCTAACCAAAAAGGAAAGGATCTTACTTGAGGAACTACAGAACACTCATGAAAGAAACTGAAGAAGACACAAAAAGATGGAAAAGCATTCCATGCTCATGGATCAGAAGAATAAACATTGTTAAAATGTCTATACTGCCCAGAGCAATCTATACTTTCAATGGCATCCCGATCAAAATTCCCCCAGCATTCTTTAAAGTGCTGGAACAAATAATCCTAAAATTTGTATGGAACCAGAAAATACCTAAGGAAATGTTGAAAAAGAAAAACAAAGCTAGGGGCATCACTGTGCCTGATTTCAAGCTTTACTACAAAGCTGTGATCACCAAGACAGCATGGTACTAGCACAAAAACAGACACATAGACCAGTGGAACAGAGTAGAGAGTCCAGATATGGACCCACAACTCTATGGTCAAATAATCCTTCACAAAACAGGGAAAAAATATCCAGTGGAAAAAAGTCTCTTCAATAAATGGTGCTGGGAAAACTGGACAGCTATATGTAGAAGAATGAAACTTGACCATTCTCTTACACCATACACAAAGATAAACTTGAAATGGATGAAAGACCTCAACGTTAGGCAGGAATCTATCAAAATCCTAGAGGAGAACATAGGCAGTATCCTCTTCAACATCAGCCACAGCAACTTCTTTCAAGAAACGCCTCCAAAGACAAAGGAAACAAAAGCAAAAATGACCTTTTGGGACTTCATCAAGATCAAAAGCTTCTGCAAAGCACAGGAAACAGTCAACAAAACAAAGAGGCAATCCACGAAATGGGAGATGATATTCACAAATGACATATAGAAAAAGGGCTGATATCCAAGATCTATGAAGAACTCCTCAAACTCAACACCAAAAAAACAGATAAACATGTCAAAAAATGGGCAGAAGACATGAACAGCCACTTCTTCAAAGAAGACACACAAATGATTAACAAACACATGAAAAAATGTTCATCATCACTAGCCATAAGGGAAATTCATATCAAAACCACATTGAGATACCACCTTACACCAGTTGGAACGGCCAAAATCAACAGAACAGGAAACAACAAGTGTTGGAGAGGATGTGGAGAAAGAGTAACCCTCTTACACTGTTGGTGGGAATGCAGGTTGGTGCAGCCACTTTGGAAAAGAGTGTGGAGATTCCTTAAGAAGTTAACAATAGAGCTACCCTATGACCCTGCAATGGCACTACTGGGTCTTTACCCCAAAGGTACAGATGTAATGCAAAAAAGGGCCATATGAAACCTAATGTTCATAGCAGCAATGACCATGATCACCATATTGTGGAAAGAGCCAAGATGCCCTTCAACAGACAAATGGATAAAGAAGATGTGGACCATATATACAATGGGATATTATGCAACCATCATAAAGGATGAATACCCAACTTTTGTATCAACATGGATGGGACTGGAGAAGATTATGCTGAGTGAAATAAGTCCAGCAAAGAAAGTCAATTTTCATGTGTTTTCACTTACTTGTGGAACATAAGAAATAACATGGAGGACATTAGGAGAAGAAAAGGAAATGTGAATTGGGGGAAATCAGAGGGGGAGACAAAAGATGAAAGACTGTGGATTCTGGGAAACAAACTGAGGGTTTTGGAGGGGAAGGAGTTGGGGGGATGGGTGAGCCTGGTAGTGGGTATTAAGGAGGGCACATATTGCATGGAGCACTGGGTGTGGTGCACAAAAAATGAATCTTGGAACATGAAAAAGATAAAATTAAATTAAGATGTTAAAAGGGAAAAAAGGATTTAAAAAAAGAACTTATGTTGAAGTATTTTTAATTTATTTATTTAAGTTCAATTAGCCGGGGTGCCTGGTGTCTCAGTCAGCCAAGCAACTGCCTTGCGCTCAGGTTATGATCTCAGGGTCCTGGGATTGAGTACCACTTCAGGCTCCCTGCTCAGCGGAGAGCTTACTGCTCTACCTCTCACTATTTCTCTCTCTCTCAAATAAATAAAATCTTTAAAATAAATAAAGATGGCACCTGGGTGGCTCAGTGGGTTAAGCCTCAGCCTTCTGCTTGGATCATGATCTCAGGGTCCTGGGATCAAGCCCCGCACTGGGCTCTCTGCTCAGCAGGGAGCCTGCATCCCCCCCCAACCCCCTGCCTGCCTCTCTGCCTACCTGTGATCTCTCTCTGTCAAATAAAGAAATAAAATCTTTTTTAAAACTTTAAAAAATAAAATTAAATAAATATCAGCCAACTTATAGTACATCATTAGTTTCAGATGTAGTGCTCAATAACTTATCAGTAGAATTCTAACTCACGCTATCTCAGAGTGTGACTACCTTTGGAGATGGGGTCTTAAAGAGACAATTAAGGTCAAATGAGGTCTTATGGCTGGGGTCACTACCCATTATGGGTACCAGTGGTGTCCTAATAAGAAGAAATCAGGACGCAGACACACGCAGAGGGAAGACCATGTGAAGACACAGGGAGAAGATGCCACCTACAAGCCACACAAGAGGCCTCAGAAGATGCAAATACTGCCAACACCTTGATCTCAGACTTCTAGCCTCCAGACAGTGAGGAAATTGTCTTCTATTTAAGCCCCCCCAGTCTGTGGTACTTTGTCATGGGAGTCCCCCAAAACTAACACAAGGATCCCCCTTTCACATGGATGTTCTTTTCTAAAACCTCCATAATCATCACTGCTTTCTTGATTTTGACCCTGGCCATACCAGTTGGCCTGCCGGCGCCTCAGTTTTCCTCATCTGTAAAGTGGAAAGCAGAGTGGCTAGAAGCATTAAATTGCTTAGCACCATCCCTGAGACGCACTTCATGCTGCCACAGGTGCCAGAACGCCCTCCTCTCCAGCCCTCCTCCCACGAGATCACCCCCCTCCCTGCTCTGAGTCCCAACCTAAGTGCCCCCTCTTCTTGGAAACCTCTATGATTCTCCAAAAAAATGTTGTTCTCCTGCCCATTCTCTGCCCTTGCCCCACTGGGTCTGTGCCTATTGCTCCTGGCTCTATAGCCTTGTTTCACTGTGAGTCTATGGATTCCTTTAGTGTGGGACTGGACCCAAGCCTCATCTGTCACCCACTCCACATTCAGGGCCTGGTGCTCAGTATGAGGGCCTGGAAGGGCCATGGGCAGGCTGAGCAGGAGCCCAGGAATGTATCTGGCATGATCTTGGGAGCCAGACAGGGCACAGCCAACTAGGAAGCCCAACATGGGTCTGACCTACTCACATGCAGTTGCCTACACCCACCATTTTCATCCCATCCTCCTTCTCTCTCTTTTTCCTCCTCCCCTATTCGGCTTCTGCCCCTGGTCATTCATCCAACAGATATGAATTGATGTCCACAATGTGCCACTGAGTAGATACACATGGTGAGCTAGACAGAGAAGGCCCCCGCCCTCGGGGGCTTGCAGCCTGGTGAGGAGTCCCATAATAGATGAGTTAGCACAGAAACATGTGCTTACAGATTTGACAAGAGCTACAAAGACCAAAGAGGGAAGTGAATAGCAGAGAATAGCAGGGGAGACCTACTCCAGATGGGGTTGTGGGAGCCTCTCCAAGGAACTGGCATTCTCACTCAAGGGCAAAAAGCAGGACTGACAGACAGTCAGGATTCCAGCTGGTTTGTGTGGCACTTTTGTCTGAATTAGGAAGGAAAAAAAAAGTCCCCTCTCCAGCAAACACAACCCTGAGCAAGCATAGACAATTTCAGTCTCTACTTGTCCCCCATGGTAGGTGTCCCCTTGTGCAGTTCACAACCTGCACAACTGAACGTAGCATATGAGTGTTCCATGTCTGATTGGGCTCACCTCATTTCTGGACTTGATGATCCAGCCAGACTTTCTGAGTTTGACCTTCTCTGCTTCCTACAGCCTAAGTTCACATTCATCATCACTTGTTCCCTCCTGTCCTTGGCTGCCCAGATTACAACCTGCCTCACAGATCCAGCTCCCGACTCTGGAAACTAGAACCTGATTTGAGCACCTGCCTGGTGTTTTGAGGAGCTTGTGTCAGCCCCCAAACAAGAGGACACAGATACCACAGCAGAAAACTAGTCAGTGAGTTGGAAGTTAGTACACAGAGAAAGCAAAGAAGAACACCTGCCCCTTAAAGGCAGGCCCCACAAAGCCATCACCTCTGGCTCCCCTAAAGCCACATGGTGCCTGGCAGAGAAGAGACTTGCAGTAACACTATCAATGGGAATGGGGAGAGGGGGAGGGAGCAAGATGGGGAAAGACAGAAGGAACCTCAGGGACACAAACCCAGGTGATCTGGGCAGCAGACCCACAGGATAAGGTCAGGAGAGGGACAGCAACCCAGGTTACTGGTGTTATCCAACTGAGAGACAATAGTAACAGCAGTGGACAAAGAGAGAGGATATAATTGAGATACATATGCAGAGAGACTGGATAGGGAGTGGTGGGCGGGGGGGGAGGAATTAAGGATGATTTCTGTGTCTCTGACTTGAAAAAGAGGATGGATGGTAAAAATGTTTCCTAAGATAAGGAAAACAGGGAGAAAGGCAAGCTGGGGCCTGAAAAGAGGTAGAATCAGGAGTTCTGTTTTGGATTTTCACATTTGAAACCCTTGTGAAACACACAAGTAGAAATAGACAGCTGTCAAGTGGACAGATGGATATACCCGTCCAAAGTTCAACGATGCATGGGCAGAAGATATAAATCCGAGGGAAGTCAAGGGACAGAAGAGGTCCAGGCATGCTGGCCCTCGGACATCAAAGAGAAGAGGAAGAGCCAGACAAGATGTGTGTGGGTTGGGGGGAGAGCAGGGCAATCGGAAGAAAACTAGAGAAATAGTTTCACCAAGTCAGGAAAGGGGAGTGTTTCTAGAAAAAAGGAATGGCCCACAGGATGAGAAGCTGCTGGAGGTTACTTAGGACAAGAACACCAACAGCCACTAGACGTGGCCACCTGGGACAAAGTCTGAGGGGGAGGGGGGGCAAGTGCCTCCTTAGATCCAGGAGTGAAGGAAAGGAGAGGCATTGGGGTTGGAAGGATGATCAACTCTTTAAAAGAATTTTGCTGTAAAAAGGGGCAGGGGTGAACAGCAGAGGAACTTCGAGTTAAAGAAGAGTTTTGTTTAAGATGTAAAATACTGCAGCATGTCGGTCTGCTGATGGGAGTGACCCAGAGTTGAAAAGGAAAACTGATGCTGTAGGAGAAAGCTGAGACAGTGATGTCCCCAAGAAGATAGAGGGCATCTTGGTGCACAGGTGTAAGCTGGCCTTGGATAGGACAGCTCATCAATCTTACCAGGAAGGAGGCAGTCAGGGAGAGAGATGTAAGCCTTGCACATGTGAGATGCTCGGCAGACATGGAAAGAACACTATCCCACCCACCTGAACCTAGAGAGACCCACCCCCTGCCCTGACCATGCTCTCTGCTTATTCCCCACGGACCTGTGGTTACCTGGTATGACTCCTCCACACTTTCTCCCAGCCCCCACCCCTCCCCACCCAGCCTTTCCACAGCCAGCCTGCATTCTCAGTGCTCCCATCCTTAAGGTATCCATCAAGGTGCCAACAAGCAGTGAAACGGACAGGCACAGGTGAGCAGGAGAAGGTGGTGGTGCCCTTAGCAGCCACCAGGAAGCTTTCAGAACCTGGTAGCCCCAGCAACTGGATGGTCTGCATGGCTGCACAAAGTCGGGGACCTCTTGCCAAATGTTAATGAAGTGTCTGAATGGGAAATTAAATCACTGTGAGTCCCCATTCTCTGCTTCCTCTCTTCACTGAGGCAATCCCCTTCTACGGCCACATCTCCCAGAAATGAGAAGAGCAGGGCTGGTTTGTCAGAGCTGGGGGCAGCCTTGATTGAAAAGGGAAACTGAAAAGCACTGAACATCGCAGAAATATCAAGAATGCCAGGGAGATGCAGCTAATGATCTCTACGGCTTCTCTGGGCATCCGTCCAAGCACGTCCAAGTGTGCAGCATGGCACAATGGTCTGACTGAGGGATTAGGCACAGCAGGGGATGCTCCAGTTGATTCCAAAGGGTTGGGGTTAACTTCTTGGTCTTAACAGGGAGTTGCTACAAGCCAAGCCCAGTCGGCTGGGGAGCCAGGACAGAGGGAGAGCCCCAGCCCCAGCTCCACACCTCCCAGCCCATCAGGGACTGTCCTCACTCTGCCCTCCCTGCTGGAGACCAATGGTTACCACAGTGATCTGGGAATTGGGGGTCCATTGGCTAGTAAATATTTCGAAATAGCAGGAGATAGTGTGAAGGGCCCACCTTTATTCGATGACTCAGAGAGAGTGAGTCCTGACTTCTCATCGAACATTAATGGATCTGTTTGTCAGTCTTCTCTTTCTCTCCTCTTGTGCTCTCTCCCTCACTTTTCCTTTCTTGTTCTCTGCTCCTTAGTCTGCCTCTTTTCTCTCCCTCATCAATCCCTTCTTCTACTATTTTTCTTTCTCCACTGCTGTGCTCTCTCTGGCCTCACCCTCTTCTAAAATGGTCAGGTGAGGGGTGCCTGGGTGGCTCAGTCAGTTGAGCATCCGACTCCTGATTTCAGCTCAGCTCATGATGTCCGGATCCTGGGATCAAGCCCCGGGGGCTCCACACTCAGTGGGCTGTCTTCTTGAGGACTTCTCTCCCTTTGCCTCTCCCCCTGCTCTCTCACTCTCTCTAAAATAAAGATAAATAAATCTTTTAAATGATCAGTAGAGAAGGTTTAGGTATTAATATTTCATGCCTTTATTCCATGATTGTTAGTATCAACTAAAATCACTAGATAATATTACAAATATATTTTTAAAGATTTTATTTATTTATTTGAGAGAAAGAGAGAGAATGAGACAGAGAGAGCATGAGAGGGGAGAGGTCAGAGGGAGAAGTGGACTGCCCGCTGAGCAGGGAGCCCAAAGTGGGACTTGATTCTGGAACTCTGGGACCATGACCTGGGCCAAAGGCAGATGCTTAACCAACTGAGCCACCCAGGTGCCCTACAAATATATTTACATACAATCCACACAATATCCCCAGAGTAAAAAAATAAAATTAAAATACTACTCCTAATGACAATAATAACAATAGGCAACTATGTACATACATACATTGATACATGTATCAATGGCTTTTCAAAACATTTTCACCATTATTAAAACACCTTGAAGCCTCACAATTACCCTAAAGCCAGGTACTATAATTACCCTGGTTTTTTTTAATAGGTGAGGGAAATCAAGGCACAAGTAACTTGCCCAATGTCACACCCTTTTGTACTTTGCAGAGTCAGAACTCAAATTCAAACAGTCTGGATCCAAAGCCTGTGCCTTGGGACCCACCGAGGATGAGTGGCTTCTCTGAAGTCCCATAGCTGAGAGTTTGTAGGGCCAGGATGTAAGCTCAGGAAGTGTCTGATCCCCAAACCTCGTTCTTGCTTCCCATCAGAGGGTAGTGCATAGGGTCCCTGCTCCAATCTGGGACGTAAAAGAGATGGAAATTCTGCACTTTCTCCTGTAATTCCTGGCCAAACCTTCAGTTCTTTTTATAGGTTACCCTTGCAATGTCTTCTCCCTGTGGATCCCAGACCATCACTAGAAGGACAAATTTCCCACCCCTTAGCTTACCTGAATTACCTCTCTTCAAAGGAGGCATACAATGAAGTACACTCCCAAATAAAAATTGCCATGAACAGGTACTAATTTTCTTTTTCTCTTCAGGATTTGCAAGTGCCAGTGGTTCACATGTATCAGAGCATCTAACCAACATATTTTGAGTGTCCACAGTGTGTTGGAGAAAAAGTATTTCCCAACCTCAAAAAGCTCACAGTCCAGAAGGGCAGATAAGGCTGGTCCATTAAATCTCAATCAAGGTGGAAACATAATAGAAGCCTTAACATTAGAATAGATAAATATTGCAATGGGAGCTTGGGAACTAGCAGGTCCCAGAAGGCTTCCTAGGGGAGCTGAGATCCAACAGTGCACTGGGTTTGGATAGTTCCTTTCTTTTTTTTTTTTTTATTTTTTTAAAGACTTTATTTATTTATTTGACAGATAGAGATCACAGTAGGCAGAGAGGCAGACAGAGAGAGAGAAAGGAGAAAGCAGGCTCCCCGCCGAGCAGAGAGCCCGATGCGGGGTTCGATCCCCGAACCCTGAGATCATGACCTAGAGCCAAAGGCAGAGGCTTAACCCACTGAGCCACCTAGGTGCCCCGGATAGTTCCTTTCTTATAGAGTCTCAGCACCACCCTTGGAAACAGCAAGTACAAGGATATAGGAGATTGTGCAGACTGGCCATACTCTATGCCATGTCTGGAAGTTGGCTTTTTATTACTATTAACCCCTCTATGCACACCTGACCCATATTGCTTTATATAGATAATTGGTCTATTTTTCCTAAAAAGAGAAGAAAAAGCAATGTAAGTTTTCTTTTTTTTAAGCTTCCTAGTTGTCTCAATGTCAGAAAAACAGGCTAGTCTTCTTAAAACACCATTGTTACATAGTGATTCGAAGGGGCACCTGCACCCCAATGTTTATAGCAGCATTGCCCACAATAGCCAAACTATGGAAAGAGCCCAGATGTCCACTGACAGATGAATGGATAAAAAAGATTTGGTACGGGGCGCCTGGGTAGCTCAGTGGGTTAAAGCCTCTGCCTTCGGCTCAGGTCATGATCTCAGGGTCCTGGGATCGAGCCCCGCATTGGGCTCTCTGCTCAGCAGGTAGTCTGCTTCTTCCTCTCTGTCTGCCTCTCTGCCTACTTGTGATCTCTGTCTGTCAAATAAATAAATAAAAATCTTTAAAAAAAAAAGATTTGGTACATATATAATGGAGTATTACTCAGTCATCATAAAAAATGAAATCTTGGCATTTATAACAACGTGGATGGAACTAAAGGGTATTATGATAAGCAAAATAAGTCAGTCAGAGAAAGACAGATACCATATGACCTCACTCATATGAGGAATATAAGGAACAAAACAGATGAACAGAAGAAAAGGGAAGGAAAAATGAAGTAAGATGAAAATTGAGAGAGAGGCAAACCATAAGAGATGCTGAGTTCTAGGAAACAAACAGTGTTGTTGGAGGGGAGGTGGATGAGGGAAAGGGGTAATTGGCTGATAGGCATTAAGGGCGGGAGCACTGGATGTAATGAGCACTGGGTGTTATATCCAACTGATGAACCACTAAATTCCACCTCTGGAACTAAAAATAACAAACAACAACAACAACAACAACAACAACAACAAAAGTACCATTGTTATCAAGTGTCTCCTAAGTTTAAAATACAATGCCTCCCCACACCACATGCCTTGCAGGATTCTGTCTCAAAACATTAGCTTGGCATTGTGGTCTTCACAATCTGGTTCCAAATTACTATTCTAGCCTTATCTCTCCTATCACTGCATATGCATCTCTATACATACATTTTAGGAGTGACTCATGAACTGAAAAAGAACACAAAATGTTCTCATGTTTGATTAAAGATAGGGTTAAAAAGGTGGCAGTAAAGACCTAGAATATTCCCCACTGAGCTTCCCCTTCTCTTTGAGTTTTCCCGACTGGCTCCTGCCTAAAGAGGGGACCAAAAACACCCACCAAACAGTGAAACAGAGAGTAGGCTAGGCATCTAAGAGGTAAATCAGCAGCTTCAGTTGGCTTAGTACATCCAAGAATTTTACCGTGTGGCTCAACCAATGAGATGTCTCCTAAGTAATGGGTACCATGTAACATGGTACAGCAAATAAAATTGTGAGACTTGCTTAATAATCAGACAGGCAAGGAGGTTTAGGGAGGTCCTGGGTAAAGCATATGACATCCCAATAATAGTAACAGTCATGATTACAGATAGAATCACAGTCCAAAACCTTAGGGATGCAAGACATAAACTTCTTATTTTGCCATCACTGAATTTAATTTCTCTCTCAAGCTTCACTTTGGTTGGAGAAGCTACACCTCACTAAGTTTCTGGTCTGCTTTTCTACTGGGTAGTCCTCATATTCCCAAGAGTTTAAATTAGGACCAAGCCCAAGTATCAAGAGCAGAACCTGATCCTTAAGACATTATCATCTAAGCACTTGGCATCTTCAGAGAGTCTGCAATGTTGTATGTCTTTGTCCCTACAGCCAAGCCCCCAGGCTCTCTCACAGTTAAATTTCACTCAGAACCTTCAGACTTTCTAGGGAACATTAAGGCTTTTCTTGACCTCTGTGATATAGTTGGGGTCCAGAAAAGTCATTCTGTAGCTTCCCCAGAAAAATTATGACCCTCACCCAGTCATCTCTGCCTGGCCAGACACCTGGAACCATTTCTATTCAAGTCCTTAGGCCAAATGGGGCACAGGGGAATCTGGGGGGTCTTGCCATTTTCCCAAGATTTATTCAGGAAAAGAGGCACATGTTCCCTCTGTTAACAGTTACCAAAATTAATTGGGAAATTCTGTCATTTTCCCTCCCCTCCCCCTTTTTTTTTGCCCTGGAAGAAAAGGACAAGGAGGGCTCTTCCTAGGGAGTAAACATCTCAGCTCCAATATTCACTGACTACTTTCTTTTCTCAATTCCAGAAGATTTGTATTGGCCCTGTGGTGGGAAAATTTTAAAATCATAATAGTTTCTTGCCAATATATTAAAAAGAGTAGAGACTTTATGTGCTAAATCAAAGTATAGATTTTTTTTTAAATTTGTTTTAAACTTCATCTCAATATGAAATTCAAAAATTTATTTTAAACCCACAGATCCAATAACAGTGAGTCCTGAGAAGAATAAATAAGAATAAACCCTCGCCTAAGTACATCATAGTCAAAGCACTGGAAAGATAAACAGAATATCTGAAAAGTATCAAAAGAAAACACCACATCATATATGAGAAGGACAATAATAAGAATGACAGCTGATGTCTCCATGGAATCTAAAGTGGTTGAAAGACAGTGGAACACCACCTTTCAAGTGCTGGAAGGGAAAAAAAAACTGTCAACCAAGATGTCTATGTCCTATATAAACATCTTTCAAAAACGAAAATGAAAGAAAACCATTTTCAGACAAACAAGAAAGCTAAGAGAATTTGTCCCCAGTGGACTTTCACTTTAAGAAGTACTGAAACAGTTTCTACAAACTGAAGGAGAATGAAGTCAGATGAAGTCTGGAAGTACGTGAAGAAATTGAGAACTAAGAATGAGAATATGATGGTGATTGTTTATCTGTCATTTTAATTATCTTCATTCTATATATTACATATTTTAAAAGACTGTTTAAAGCAAAATTAGTAACAGTTTATGATGGGGTTTAGGAAGGGAGAGGGGTAAAAAAAGAACATATATAGAAGAAAAATATGTAACATCAAGAATACAAAAGGCAAGAAGAGGGTAAAAAGAAAAATATTGTTTTAAGATTCTTTTTTTAATTTTTATTTATTTTTTAATTTCTTTTCAGTGTTCCAGAATTCATTGTTTATGCACCACACCCAGTCCTCCATGCAATACGTGTCCTCCACAATACCCACCACCAGGCTCACCCAACCTCCTACCTTCCCCCCACTCCAAAACCCTCAGTTTCTTTCTCAGAGTCCACAGTCTCTCATGGTTTGTCTCCCCCTCCAATTTCCCCCAACTCACTTCTCCTCTCCATCTCCCCATATCCTCCATGTTATTCCTTATGCTCCACAAGTAAGTGAAACCATATGATAATTGACTTTCTCTGACTTATTTCACTCAGCATAATCTCTTCCAGTCCTGTCCATGTTGATACAAATTTGAGTATTCATCCTTTCTAATGGAGGCATAGTATGTATGGACCATATCTTCTTTATCCATTCATCTGTTGAAGGGCATCTTGGTTCTTTCCACAGTTTGGTGACTGTGGCCATTGCTGCTATGGGGTACAGATGGCCCTTCTTTTCACTACATCTGTATCTTTTTGGTAAATACCCAGTAGCGCAATTGCAGGGTCATAGGGTAGCTCTATTTTTAACTTCTTAAGGAATCTCCACACTGTTTTCTAAAGTGGCTGCACCATCTTGCATTCCCACCAACAATGTAAGAGGGTTCCCCTTTCTCCACATCCTCTCCAACACTTGTTGTTTTCTGTCTTGTTAATTTTGGTTATTCTAACTGGTTACATTTTAAAATAGTATCATATCATTTGAAAGTACAGTGACTACTGGGTATTTACCCAAAGATACAGATGTAGTGAAAAGAAGGGCCATTTGTACCCCAATGTTCATAGCAGCAATGGCCACAATCACCAAACTGTGGAAAGAGCAAAGATGCCCTTCAACAGATAAATGGATAAAGAATATATTGTCCATATATACAACAGAATATTATGCCTCCATCAGAAAGGATAAATACCCAACTTCTATATCAACATGGATGAGACTGGAGGAGATTATGCTGAGTGAAATAAGTCAGAGAAAGTCAATTATCATATGGTTTCACTTACTTGTGGAACATAAGGAATAACATAGAGGACATTAGGAGAAAGAAAGGAAACGTGAATTGGGGGAAATCAGAGCAAGACAAACCATGAGAGACTGTGGACTCTGAGAAAGAAACTGAGGGTTTTGGAGGGGAGGGAGGTGGGGGGACAGGTGAGCCTGATGGTGGGTATTAAGGAGGGTACCTGTTGCATGGAGAACTGGGCATGGTACATAAACAATGAATCTTGGAACACTGAAAAAATAAAATTAAATTTTAAAAAAAGAAAATACAATGATGAGTTACAGATAATGTTGTAATCTCTAGAACAATCACTAAAACATACATATACAAAGAAGTACAGCTGAAAATAATAAAGGAGATTACATTGAACATGAAAAGTTACTCAACTCGTGCAAAAAAAGTCAAAAAGTAGGAAGAAAAGAACAAAGCCTAGATGGGACAAATGGAAAACATGTACCAAGATGGAAGATCAATATTTTCATTAAATGTAAATGGACTGAGCATTCCTATTCAAAATCAGGTATTGTTAGAGTACATTTTTTAAAAAAGACCTAACTACATGCTATATGTAATAAGAACACTTTATGAAAACTGACAGATTAAAAACAAAAGTGTAAAAACAAACACAGCATGTAAACACTAAGCATGAAAAAGCTGGTGTACCTATATTAATATTCGGCAGAATAGATAAATTCCTTGAGAAACAGAAATTACCAAAAGCAATACAAGAAGACATAGAAAGTCTGAGTAGTCCTATATCGACTGAAGAAATTGCATTCTTAATCAAAAACCTTCCCACAAGGGAAATTCCAAATCAAGATAGCTTAACTAATGAATTGTGACATGTAAGAAATAAATTCAAACAATTTTACGTAGACTCTGTCACAGGCTGTGTTCCCCCAAGAAATGGACTTTAAGAGAATTTCAATGAAGTGGTTTCCTGGGAGGAATGCTCCTGGGAAAAGCACTTATAATGGAGCAAAACGAGGAAGATTGAACAGAAGGAGAAGTTGAAAAAAGAGTTGGAAAAGAAGCTTCAGCCTCTTTAAAGTTGTCCCAGGGGTGCCTGGCTGGCTCAGATGGTTAAGCATCTGCCTTTGGCTCAGGTCATGATCCCAGGATGCTGGGATCGAATATTGCATCCAGCTCCCTGCTCAGCGGGGAGCCTGCTTCTCCCTCTGCCTCCCACTCCCTCAGCTAGTGCGCTCACTCTCTCTCTCTGACAAAGAAATAAATAAAATATTTTTAAAATAAAAATAAATGTGTCCCAAACAGAGGAGTGGTCCAGCTTGTCCACTTTGTAGTCGCATATCAACCTCCTCATTGGGTGCAGACTAGGCAAGACAGCTCCATCAGTCCAAGGTCAATTCTGAGGGAGGATCCACCTGTGAATGTCATTCCCAGAGACTGGAAAAAAACGAGTCCTTCGTTCCTGAAAGGGGTATCTGGAATGGATGGGGAATACCAAAGAATCTGTTATAAACTTGTTCAGAGACTAGAAAAGGAAGAAACACTTTGCAACTCATTTTAGGAAGCCAACAAAAATCCAATAACAAAAACTGAAAAAGATAATGACACGACAATCACAGACCAATATTCCTCTTGAACATAGATGCCAATTCCTCGATAAAAATACTAGCAAATTGAACCTGCAATATAGTAAAAGAATAATACATCATGACCAAGGGGAGTGTATTCCAGGAATTTTGGATTGGTTTAATATAAAAAAGAAAGTTTCACAGTTTTTAATCCTGATGAAGTCCCAATAGTTCATTTTTGCTTTTGTTTCCCTTGCCTCTGGCAAAGTGTCTAATAACAAGTTGCTATGCACCTGTCAGAATGGCTAAAATTAACAACACAAGAAACAACAAGTGTTGGTGAGGATGCAGAGAAAGGGAAACTATTGGCAGGAATGCAAGCTAGAGCAGTCACTTTGCAGAACAGTTTGGAGGTTCCTCAAAAAGTTGAAAACGGAGCTACCCTATGACCCAGCAACTGCACTACTGGGTATTTACCCCAAGAATACAAAAATACAAATCTGAAGGGGTACATGTGCCCCAATGGTTATAGCAACCTTATCAACAATAGCCAAACTATGGAAAGAGCCTATATGTCCATCAGCTGATGAATGGATAAAGAAGATGTGGTTCATATATACAATGGAATATTATTCAACCATCAAAAAGAATGGAATCTTACCATTCATGATGTGGATGGAGCTCACCTGTATTACACTAAGTGAAATACATCATTCAGAGAAAAACAAACACCATATGATTTCACTCATGTGTGGAATTTAAAAAAGAAAACAGATAAACATATGGGAAGGGGAAAAAGAAAAAAAAAAAAGGAGTGAGGGAAACAAGCCATAAGTGACTCTTAATGATAGAGAACAAACTGAAGTTTGATGGAAGGAGGTGGTTGGGAGATGGGCTGGATGGGTGTTGCGTATTTAAGAGGGTGCCTGTTGTGATGAAAAAAAAAAAAAGGAAAGGAAAGGAAGCAACGTAAGTCACCACACTAAAAGAATGAAGGATAAAAATCACATGATCATCTCAAAAGCTGAAGAGAATTAACAAAACTCAGTTCCCATTCGCGATTTTTTTAAATTCTCATGAAGCCAGAAAGGAGCTTTCTCAATCTGGCAAAGAGCATCTAAGAAAAACCTACAGCTAACATCCCACTTAGCGCAAAACACTGAACACCTCCTCCCTAAGATCAGGAAAAAGGCAAGGGTGTGTGCTCTCACCACATCCTAACTAGAATAAGAAAGTAACAAAATGAAAAAAAAAAAAAACCACAAAGATTGGAAAGGAAGTCATAAAGATAAACGTGTCCTTGTCCACAGATGAAATGATTGTTTATACACAGAAAACTCTAAGGAATCTACAAAAACACTAATAAAACTAGCAGGTGAATTTAGCAGGTTCACAGGACACAAGACCAGTACATAAACATCAACTGTATTTCCATATATGAGACAGGAACAACTGGAAGATGAATTGTTTTAAAATAACCTAATTAAAAATACCATCAAAAAGTAATCACCAAAGAATGAATCCAAGAAAAGATGCACAAGGCTTCTCTATTAAAAATTGAGGATTTAACAAAAAAATTCAGGATTTAAGTAAATGGGGAGATACCATGTCCATTCTCTTCAAACTTATTTATAATTCGATGCAATCTTAATTAAAACCCCAGCAGTCTTTTCTAGAGAAACCAGTAAGCTGATTCTAAAATATATGGACAAGTGAGAGACTTAAGATGGCCAGAAAAGTCTTTAAAAAGAAAGTTGAAGGAATTTCAGGACAGGATTCCAAGGTTTCACTGTTAACATTACAAGAAGAACTCAAGATATCACGTTAGGCAAGGACAGAGAGAACTCAGAGGACAACAGGGAAATAAGAGAAAACGAGGATGACCAATTTTTTAAAATAGAATTATAGAAGTAAAAATATAACTACAATTTAAAATGCTGTGAATAGGTTGAATTAGAATCAGCTAAAGAGACTATTGCCAAAAGAGAAGATAAATTAGAAGAAAGTATCCAAAAGGCCCCATGAGACAGAAATGGACACAGAAAATTAAAAAAAAAAAAAAAAACCTGAAGAGTAATCAAGAATAAAGTGAAAATTCTGAATGCATATACTTGACCCTTGAAAGACACAGGTTTGAAGCACACGAGTCCTCTCATATGCAGATTTTTTTATATGGTACAGTATTGTGTGAATGATGAAAATATGTTCACCAATATCCTACTTAAGATCTGAAAGGAATTAGTGTGGCTTACGGAGATACCTGCAATAAAACAGAATTTATTTTATGATGTATTCGAAGCAAAAGGGAACTAGTGTGGAACTAGATGATAAAGTCAGATTAGCATACAAAAGGCATCCAGAAAGCCTCACTGGAGGTTGGTGGAGAGGTGACTCTGAGACTCCCAGCAGCAAAGGCAGAGGAAAACATGGACATTGGAGCACCTGGGTGGCTCAGTGGGTTAAAGCCTCTGCCTTCGGCTCAGGTCATGATTCCAGGGTCCTGGGATCGAGTCCCGCATCGGGCTCTCTGCTCAGCAGGCAGCCTGCTTCCCTCTCTCTCTGCCTGCCTCTCTGCTGGCTTATGATCTCTCTCTCTCTCTGTCAAATAAATAAATAAAATCTTTTTAAAACGTGGACATTATTTTAACATTTCTAATGTCCAAAGCATTAAATACAAATCTGCCAGGAGAATGGCAGCTCTCCCTGATGCAGAGACCTCAAGGAACCTAGTCCCCAGTAAAGGGGAAAGTAGGCAAGAGAACAGAAACCGCTTCTGTTATATTCTGTTATATCCCTCAACAATCCAAGGACTTTTTTTTTTTTTCCCTAGTTTCTTACAGTGTCCTTCAATGTGAAATTCTACAAGGGCCAATATGGTGAAACAGAGAGCTCAGATACACAGCTCTTTGATGTCTGGCTCGATTCAATGACAAAGTTTCTAAGAACTGGGGTAGTGGTTCTTGACTGTTGGGGGGTTGTGGGCCCCTCTGAGAATCTGATTAAAGCACTGGCTGTGTCAACGACATTTCCTAAAACATGTAACACATTTGCTGAGTCTCAATTCTGGTGCCCATGAGGTCCCAATACATTGGCTTGTTACCCTCGGATTCCATTACAGCGGAATAATACTAACAACAACAGCGATGATATGCCATGAGAACAGCACCTGGATGGCTCCATCAGTTGAATGTCCAACTCCTGATTTCAGCTCTGGTCATGATCTCAGGGTCCTGAGATTATGTCCCCCTTTGGCTCCACACTCACTGGGGAATCTACTGGAGATTCTCTCTCTCGTACCCCTCTCCACCCCTCACTTACACACTCTCTCTCTCTTCCTCTTAAATAAATAAATAAATCTTTAAAATAATATTACTAAGGGGTACTTAGGTGGCTCAGTTGATTAAGTATCTGACTTTGGCTCAGGTCATGATCTCGGGGTCCTGGGATCTGGCCCTATGTCCCAGCTCCCTGCTCAGCAGGGAGTCTGCTTGTCCCTCTGCCCTTCCCCCAACCCGTGCTCGCTCGCTCTCTCTCCCCCTCAAGTGAATAAAATCTTTAAAAATAATATAATAATATAATAATAATAATAATAATAATAGCAACAAATGCTCTTATAGCACCATGTATCCAGCACTTTCTTAAGCAGCTGGACAAATTCTGTAATCCCCCCCACATGCACATGTACGTACACACATTGCTTGAGAAAGCTTGTACAGATTTTTTTTCCTTAGACAAGGAGAAGGCATTAAATGGTTACAGTAGGTTCCTTTAAGAAGTGGAATCAGACAAAGATACCTTGTTTTAGGAGAATCTGCTGCTAATGTTTATGAAGTTAAGCAACCCGAGATGGAACAGATAAGAAACAGGAAGACCCATGGGGAGGGATCCCAGCAATCTTGGTGTGAAGTGGCAGAGAGGGGAGTAAAAAGAGAAAGAGAAACAACAGATGTAGAGAAAAAGGAACCCTCATTCACTATTGGCGGGAATGCAAACTGGTGCAACCACTGTGGAAAACGGTATCTCCTCAAAAATTTAAAAAGAGAATTACCTTCTGATCCAGCAATCACACTACTGGGTATATTCCCAAAGAATCAAAAGGGATACATGCGGGGCACGTGGGTGGCTCAGTGGGTTAAAGCCTCTGCCTTCAGCTCAGGTCATGATCCCAGGGTCCTGGGATTGAGCCCCGAGTCAGGCTCTCTGCTCAGCAGGGAGCCTGCTTCCCTTCCTCTCTCTCTCTGCCTGCCTCTCTGCCTACTTGTGACCTCTATCAAATAAATAAATAAAATCTTTTAAAAAAAAAAAAAGGGATACATTCACCCCTATGTTTATAGCAGCATTGTTTACAATAGCCAAGATATGGAAAGAGCCCAAGTGTCCATTGATACATAAATGGATAAAGAAGATGTGGTATATACGTGTGTACACACACACACACACACACACACACACACACACACAGAGGAATATTATTCAGCCATAAAAAAGAATGGTATCTTGCCATTTGCAACATGGATGGAGCTGTAGAATATTATGCAAAGCAAAGTAAGTCAGAGAAAGACAAATACTGTATGATTTCACTCATACATGGAATTTAAGAAACAAAACAAATGAGCCAAAGAAAAAAAGAGAGACAGCCAAGTCAAGAAACAGACTCTTAATAATAGAGAACTGATGATTACCCAAGGGGAGAGGAGTGGGGGATGGGTTACACAGGTGATGGGAACGAAGGAGGGTACTTGTCCTGATGAGCACTCCGGGTGATGTATGGAAGTGCTGAGTCACTATATTGTACCTCTGAAACTAAAGCAATAACAAATTGTACCACATGTGAACTCTACCGGAATTAACATTTTTTTTAAATTTATAGAGATATAGAGGTATATACAGATACGGAAATGGAAGTCAAGCTGCTGGCCCAGTTTGATGAGAGGTTCCATGGAGAGGGAAGAGTTGAATATAGGTGGCCTTGCACAAGTTGCTTCCTTCTGTCCTCAGTCCCAGTGCTCCCTTCCCCCGCCTTTGCACCAGAGGGAAGTTGGGCAGTCTCTGACCCTCTGATTGTGTGGGCTGGCGCATGGGAGATGTTTATTATGTGGGTGCATTGATTTAAACAGATGGTCCTGAGGGGCTATGGTGCCTCCTGGGCACTGAGGAAAGATGAAATGACAACCACTACAGCTCTGTCGTTCAGTGTCCTCTCATCATCCATTAAGAAGTTTAGAAAGGCTACCAAGTGTCATTCACTGAGCGGGGGACCCCTATATGAGACACAGCTCCTGGCCTGGAAGGGCGCCCAGTCTGCAACCCCTAACCTGGGGGAAGAAGCATCTCCTCCAGATGTTCAAAGCCCAGCCTGGGAGACAAACACATCAAGAAGCAGTGACAACCCCACGAGGGCACGCTGCCTGAGCTCGCACACCAGCTCTGGGGGCTCCTCGGGGGGCCCAACAGATGCCGGAGCCGCTGCCTGGAAACAGCTTGTTGATCACCGGAAGACAGGAAAAGCCATGAAGATGATTTGGTTCTCTCAAAAACAAGTTAAATCTTGCAACTTTATTACATGGGGAGAGATGTCAGAGAGTTTTGAATACCATTAAAATATAATCTGTGCTCTTACGCACATTGGTTTTGTCAGTGCCTATGAAAACACTAACTTTGGTGGGAAAAGAAATTAATAGGGGCACCTGTGTGGCTCAGTCAGTGAAGCCTCTGCCTTTGGCTAAGGTCATGATCTTAGGGTCCCACGATGGAGCCCCCTGTGGGCACCCTGCTCAGCAGGGAGGGTCTGCTTCTCCCTCTCCCTCTCCCTCTGCCCCCCACCCCTGCTCATGCTCCCTCTCTCTCATGCTCTCTTCACTCACTCTCTCTCTCTCTCTCAAACAAAGAAATGAAAAGAAAGAAAAGAAATTAATAGCTAAATGCTAGTGTTGACTTTCAGAGGTGGCTTGATGGGACAGAAAGAACAATGGGTAGGGACTTTGTCTCATCTGTCCTAAGTAAGTCCCAACATTTCCGTGGATCTTAATTTCCCTGTGTATAATAAAATGGCTGTAGCCACTTCGGTCCTGCTTCTCTAGGGGACTTCACGGCTTCCGTCTACCCAATACCTGCAATGTGCCAGACTCCACACTGGGAAGTTTACACACATTTATCATCTCAGTTCACCTTCACAGAGACAACCCAAGGGCCGGCCATTACTACATCACTGTAACTAAGTGCATAGAGAGTTGACATGACTTCCTGAGCTCAAAGGGCTGTGGTGCGTTCCTGATTATGGAGCTCCCTGAGCACTGGACAGGGTGACAGCTTGACACCATCCACTCTTCAGAGGCAGCTCTGAGCTGGAATTAGGATCCAGGGGTCCGAAGAAAGACACGGGTTCTTAGCACTCACACTTCAGCAACTGGTGCCCCAGAAGAAATAGTCCCAAGTGGATGGAACTACATAAAACCTCAGCTCCCCCCTCCACTGCCCTCCCTCTTGTCCCAACCCCTCCAAGTCATGCAGGCATGCAGACCCACACCAGAATCCCAGATTAGCTCAACCTGCCTCCCAGCTGCTGGATGAGCCTAATTAGACCAAATTAATAATTTATTCAAGCAAAATGAGACATGCCAAGAATCTCCAGGGAAGCTGTAAGATGATAATGCCGTCTTATTAGGGAAATGTGTCAACACCCCACGAATCCCTTTGGTTCCCGGATAAGAAGCAGGAGGCCTGTTCGACATGACTCACCTTCTTAGGCCAGCTCGGAAGTCCTCCCACTCGCCTCTCTCTGTGCCTGACATCTGTCCCACTACACAGTCCTCGGCTCCCCCCTCCTCCTCTCCCTCATCCTCCTCTTCTCCCACCCACATCCTTCTCCCATTCCTTCCCCTCCTCCTGTTGCTCCTCCTCTCTCTCCTCCTCTTCCTTCTACCCTGACACATCATTAACCTAAACTTTCAAGATCACTCTCCTCCACCAGAAAGGAAAGCCAGATGACAAGCTAATATTTCCATGTCACACATTGAGTGATTCTTACATAAAAATTAACAGGCACTTGACAAAGTCATAATTACTAACTAATGATGCATTATGCAATTTCCATAATTAGTCGTGTTATTGATATTTCCTACCAACCACAGAGCCATTGGGGCCACCTTTATTTATAGCAGGGGAAATGGCCAACCTGTATGTGAGTTGTTAGCAGAGAACTTTGGGGAAACACTCCTAACACACACCCAGACCAGGCACCTGGGCCCATCCTCCCTGGAGCCGTTGTCCCTCAGAGCAACAGGAACAGACCAACCAATTGTGCACAAAGGGCCAATTCAAGGACACTGAGGCTTGGTACGGGGGCAAATTTCTCACTGTCCCAGCCATTTGAGGCACATCATGGAAGAAGATTTTATAGAACTTTGCAAACAGCCTTCTTCACTCACTATCCTCACAACAACCCTCCTGGAGATCACATCTATTAACCCATTTTACAGGTGGGAAGACTGAGGCTTAGAGAGAGGAAACACCATGCCTAAGTATGCAGTGACCAGGTGGGGCTGGGATACAAATGCACATTTTCTGTGTCAAAGCTCAGGAGGCTGCACCATACAGTGAGGTCAGAGAGCAACTTACAACACAAGCTACGCCATTCGAGGCAAGTCACTAACTTCTCTCAGCCTTGGTTTGCTCATCTTTAAAATGGAAAAAAAAAATCAGACTCATACTACAGGGTGATAGGAGTATTAGATAAATTGCTACATATTATATTATAAATTATATCATATTACATTATATGATATTCTGTATCTTTTTCATCCTTCATTACTTGTCTTCCTCAGTAGAGCATAACCCCATATGAGCAGGGACTTTGGTTGCTGGGATAAGTCCCCTGTCTAGAACATGCCTGGCACATATGAAGTGCTCCAAGAATGAATGAATGAATACCACCTCACACCTGTTAGAATGGCTATCATAAAAAAAAAAAGAAAAAAGAAAAAGACTGAGGGTTTTGGAGGGGAGAGGTGTGTGGGGTTGGGTGAGCCTGGTGGTGGGTACTATGGAGGGCACGTATTGCATGGAACACTGGGTGTGGTGCATAAACAATGAATCTTGGAACACTGAAAATAAAATAAAATTTATAAAAGAAAAAAAGAAATAAACAAGAGGTAAGTGTTGGCGAGGATGTGGAGAAAAGAGAACACTTGTGTTCTGGTGCTGGGAACATAAATGGGTACATCTGCTGCGGGAAACAGTACATACGTTGCTCAAAAAATTGAAAATCGAATGACTGTATGATCCAGAAGTCCCTCTTCTGGGTACATATTCAAAAGAAATGAAAACAGGATATCAAAGAGACAGCTGCATTCCCGCGTCCACTGTAGTGTTACTCACAATAGCCAAACTATGGATACAATCTAAGTGTGTGTCAATAGCTGAATGGATAAAGAAGATGTGAGGGGTGTGTGTGTGTGTGTGTGTGTGTGTGTGTGTGTGTGTGTGTGTGTGGTGTGGTGTGTGTGTGTAACATTCAGCCATGAAAAAGAAGGAAATCCTGCCATTCACCCACAACATGGATGGACCTTGAGGGCATTATGCTAAGTGAAGTAAGCCACAGAAAAAACCAAATACTGAATGACACCACATATACGTGGAATCTTTAAAAAAGTTAAACTCATAGAAACAGTAGTAGATGAGTGGTGAGTGGTTGTCAGGGGCTGGGGGTGGTGGGGGAAAGAGGTTGGTTAAAGGATATAAACTTGCAGCTCTATAATGAATAAGCTTGGTGACGTATAATGTAGTGACTACAGTTGATGACACGGTATTGTATAATCGAAATTTGTTTTAAAAACGAATGAATGAATGAGATGGATGGATGAGTGAATGAATTACCTAGTACTCTTCCTGGGCCATCATGGACACTCAGTAAAACCAAGTCCCCTTCGCTCCCTGTTTGCCAGACTGAAGTCATGAGCTAATCTCATCTAAGCTTGGAAATTTCCCAGGGATGAGACCAGCGGTCCAATGAACCACCATTTATCTGGTGACCATAAGCATGGTGCAATGGGTGATTACACTCTGGGGTGATTACAGAGGGCATGACACAGGCTCCTTGCCTTCAGATGCTCACCCATGTCCAGAAGAGAGAACATGGATAAAGGTCAAAACCAGTGGTAACCACAAGAGAGGAAGGAGTAAAGGGCTAAGGAACGGCAGAGACAGTGAGTAGGACTGGGGTGCTGGGGAGGGAGGGGCATTAACAGCACGGTTTCATCTGGAAAGGTTGTAGGCTGCCCAGAGACACTGACCTGGAGTTCCCAGAATGCCTCCTGTTTTCTCACCTCCACACTGCTCTTCTCCCTGGGATGCCCTTGCCCTCGTGTCTTCCTGCTGAGCTTCTGCTCATCCTTCAAGACAGAGCTCACTGCGACCCACTTTGGGAAAGCTTCCTGGAGCCCTCTGAGCAGAGATAAGCACTTCGTCTTGTATTAACCCCTCACTGCTCTATGGGAAGGCGTAATTATCTAAACACACAAGCATAAGCCCAGACTATATGCAGAGCACTCTACTAAGCTTTGAGGAGACTAGCAAAGAATTTAACCAGAGTACTCCAGTTATGGGAGAAAAATTATTTTTTAGGTAGAAAAAAATTGTATTCGGTTGAACCACACGAAATGACCATTTTAGCGCATCAAAATGGCTGAATGCTGGTGGTTCCTTGGAATGCCACATGATGACTAATGATGCATATTTGTGCATGGCAATCTCATTTTCTAAAATACACACAGCATTTCCAGTTTGCAGAATGACTTCACACCCATGATCTCATGTGATCCTCACACTGTCTCTGTGCTTGAGGCAGTTTTATAGTCAGTTTACCGATGAGGAAACTGAATGAAGCACACAGAGTGAATGAAATCCCCAAGGCTCTTAGAGTGAGTAAAGGCCAAGATAAGACCTGGGCTCACATCACCCACATCCACATATATGTATCGTTCAAAGTTAAACCGCTCTTCGTGCTACAGGAAAGGGAATGTACAGGAGGGGGGAATCAAAGCACACAGCATGTATCATACAATTCAGACTGTGCAAGAAGAGGAACTCATCAATCTCTCATCCAGCCAATATTTATTGGACTACTAGGTGGGAGGCACTGAGCTAGACAATGTGGAGACAGAAGTGAACAAGGTCCTACCCTCACAACGTTTATATTCTGGTGGGAATGACAGCCACAGCAAGTAAATAAATTAACGGGTTGCTCTCAGAGAGTGATGACGGCTATGTAGCAAACAAAACGGGGCCATTGGATGAAGAGAAGGGCTGAGTGAGTGGATGAAGTCGTAGAGACAATGGGCAGAGAAGGCCATAAGTCTGTGCCCTGTGTGTTAAGGAGGGGCCGGGAAGAGTACTGGGGGAAGAGTATTTCGGGCAGAGGGATAGGCAAGTGCAAAGACCTAGAGGTTAGAATGAGTTTAGTGTGCCCAAGGTCAGAGACAAGGTCAGTGTGGCCGCAGCAGGGTACGAGGAGGAAGCAGTGTGGATAAGGCCTCTGCTTGCATGACTCAAATCAAAGAACATTTCCTGGGGAAAGCAAGTTTTGCCCACATTATGAGGGATGGGTGGGGTTTAGAGCAGGCAAAAGGAGAGAAGACTCTACCATGAATATAGTCTCCGATTCTCTAGGTTGGATGCGGCTAAGTCAAAGAATCAGCCAATACAGTAATTGTCACCATCCAGGGTTTACTGGCAAAGACCTTTCACAGGTTTAGACTGAAGAAGAGACAATTCCAACACATATGTAATCCTTGTCTTCGTTTTCAAACATTTTTTTGGTTGGGGCACCTGGGAGGCTGTCAGCCGAGCATCTGACTCTTGATCTCAGCTCAGGTGAGTTCAAGCCCCATGTTGGACTCCATGCTTGGAATGGAATCTACTTTAAAAAAAAAAAAATTTAACTGGCTGCTTGTACAAGAGGAGTAAAATCTGTGGCACTCCCAAGAGTTGACTCAGGACCTGGACCGATGGAGGCAAGCTCCAGAGGAACCAATCTGGGTGCAATGGACAGAGAAGTAAATAAGCGAAGTTGAACCAAAAGAAAACTGACTTATGCAAGTAGTAAGAGTCCCAGCCCTGAAGTCATGTAAGCCAAGGTAAGGTGAGAACTTAACAGAGATATGGAGGGAAACAGGATCATTTTGGGGTGGCCGGCCCTGCATTGCCGTTTGCTCATAGCAGTCCCTTTTATGACAAGTATCCCAATGTCATTAACAGTGCTCTCTTCCTTCCCAGAAGTATCCTAGAGCAAATGATGGGTCATATGGTCCCCTAACTTGAAGACCTCTTTCAAACCTGAGAGTCTGTGATTCTCTTCCCCACCCTGTAGCATCTCCCCAGCACTTGAGCCTTAGGATTTATTTGAACAGTGCTCCTCCAGGAGCCCTGCCCTAAGCCCCTAGACTAGGTGGAGGCTGTTAGTTCCATTCGCCTGGCAGATCTTCTCCTGCATCACCAGCCTGAGTTTCCTTCTGGAAACCTACTTCCAGGTCTCAGGGGGTGGGCAAGGGAAACGCATGACTCAGCCTAGCCAAGCAGAGCATCCGATCATCCTGACCATGGACATCATCGTGGGGACTGAGGGCACCATTCTGGGAGCCTGTAGAGAACAAAGCCCACAGAGAGGCTGAGCTGAGAGATGAGGCAGAGGCTTCATCCTGAAGCCACCATTAAAACACCAGGATTGAGCCATGCCTGAAGCCAGCGCCCCCCAGCTTGTCACTTACCTGAGCCAACAAGTCCCCCTTTTCATCAAACCAGTTGGGTAGGTTTTCTGCCACTTGCACAGGAGAGATCTCTGATCAATCTGGCCCCCCGTGTGGTCTCCTCAGAGCATCTTGCATTTTTCCTGTGACAACTCTATCACCCTTTTGAAGGCACAGGTGTCAGATCTGACCCTCCCACCAAAACAGAAGTCCCCTGAGAGCTGGGTATCTGCCTACACCCCCCCAACCCAGGAGCATGGCTCCCTCCCTCCCATATTGGGGTCTCCACACAGGTGACTCCATGGAGAGGCATCCCCTGACCACCCTGTCTAAAACAGCTCCTCCCATGATGTTCTACATCTCAGGCCATGTGGGTTCTCTACAGAGCATCTATTCTGTTAATTTATAACATTTCCTATAGATTCCATTTTCGTGAGCTTATCATCTGTCTCCCATGAGAATGCAAATAAATGTAACTCACTCGGAGCAAGGACCTTGTTTCTTGGGTCCTCCACTATAGCTAAAATGCCTGGGGCAGTGCAGTATCCAGTAAGCATGGTGAGGGAGCCAGCAAGTGGACCACGCTGGCCCAGGAATGAGATGGGACAACGGAGGCAAGGGGCTTAACACAGTGCCCAGGTAAGGGTGAGCGCTCGATCACTGTTAACTGCTCTTTCTACCACTACTTCCACTGTAACTACTCCTCCTGACTACTAGCCGCCCAGCTCTGGGCCAGGCGCAGTGACACAGCTAACCCATTCATATTATTTCATGTACTTCACAACATCCAGAGGCAGATATTAGTATTACCCTCACTTTACAGATAAGGAAAAGAGGCACAGAGGGGTCCCTGGGGGCTCCATCAGTTAAACATTTGCCTTCAGCTCAGGTCATGATCCCAGGGTCCTGGGATTGAGCCCCACATTGGGCTCCCTGCTCAGCAGGGCATCTGCTTCTCCCTCTCCCTCCACCCCATCTTGAGCTTGCTCTCTCTCTCTCTCAAATAAATAAATAAAATCTTAAAAAAAAAAAAGAAAAAGAAAAGGAGGTGCAGAGAGATAAATTAACTCGACCAAGGTCACACAGCCAAGTAGCAGAGCCGGGGATGGACTCCAGGATATGTGGCACCAACATCCATCACTTCACCATAAGTTAAACAGTTTAAATTAAGCAGTTAAATTTCCACAGTGCCTTGTGGAAATAAGCAAGGCAGAGTCTCTGAGCCCAGAGCGTAGACCAGAGACATGAAATAGAATGAGTGCCCACAGATAATATTTAATTAATTACCTATTCATTGCATTTGGGGGCATGGGAGTCACTCTGGGCCACAGAAGCCAGACTTAGTCTCCTCTCTGTGGCTGGCACGGCTTTATCCTCGTTGAAGCTAAGAGGTCCTAGAAGCCATAATTTTAGCTTCTTACAACTCCAGACAGTCCAGTGGAAAAGCAGCCTTCCCCAAGATCTTTGCCTGCAAGGACTGGTGGGGAGGGAGGTGGGGAGTGCAGGGAGGGAGGCAGAAGGCAGACTGCTGGTTACATTCAAGATTATATTTGAACTAATCTATAAAGTGTCACATGGAAAATGGGCCTTTAAAGGGGAGTCCCTGCTCCTTCACGCTGCCATTTCTCTTCTCCCCATCCACGAGAAGTGTCCTCACTGCGCTCTCTCTCCTCCCACTGCTGAGCAGTGGACGGGCACCTTCCAGAGGGACCAAGAATCAAATCAAAATTATATTTCTCTTGCTATCTCTCAGACGAGTGAAACGGTTCACTCCGCTGTCTCCTGGAGGCTCAGGGGGCCAGGGAAGGGTTAGTAATAATAACACTGTGTATTCATAGACCACTGTTCGGCAAGGAGCGTCTGCAAATATTACCTTGCAGCAGCCGTATTATTAACTGGTAACTGAGCTTTCATCCCTAAGTCACAGGCTGGAGGGAGGCTCCTGAGGCCACTGAAATCCAGAAGCTGCTTCTAAAAATGTATAGACCAAAGGGTGAGTCCACGAGCCCTCCCTCCTGTCTAAAGGTTCTCAGTGCCCTCACTTAGAAGAGCAGCTCAACAGGGGGAAAGGCAAAGGAGCTCTATCAGTTAACGATGCTTTCTGCTGCTGGTAACAGAACAGCTGAGAAAAGAACAAACAACGGGCTACCAGAATTGATTCAGTGGCTCAATGATGCGAGGGCGGTGTCCGTGCCATTCTCTTGTCCTTTCCCTCATAGTTATAAAATGGCTGCAACCGCTCCAGGCATCATGCCCCCATTCTAGGCAGGATGAAAGACAGAGGAGAGTAAGGACAGCTCTACCTAGCCCTTTTACCAACAGAGCAAATGCTTTCTCAAAAACCTCAACCCCACCCCCCAGCAGACTTACACTTACATCTCACTGGCTAAAACAGGATCACACCCACGCACCTAGCTGTACTCTGGATTAGTCCTGATGGGAGAAAATATTGGGAGGAGGTGCTGGATAAACCAGCTAACAGTGCAGGGTAGTAGAAAGAGCACTGACCTGGAAGTCAGATGATCAAGATCTTCTCATACCTGGGTCTATGAACTTAGCTTCCCCATCTATAAAATGAGAAAAACTAAGCCAGATGATCTACAGCTCTGACATGAGTCAGTTATGACTTCTACAGAAATAGCCGGGGCTGGTACATAAAGAGGCAACAGGCTATAATCCCCAGCTCCTTGTTCCACTCGGAAACTGTAGCCCCAAGCCGCTGGAGGTCCTAGAGTCTGGTCTAAGAGGAAAAGAATTATGGCCATGGGGAGATCAGAGTGACTGGAGGGTCAAGACTTCGGGGCTCCCTTTCCTTGTTCATACTCCTGACTCCCCAAGAGTTTGGGTATATCCAGTATACACGATCTAAACTAATAGTAGCAATAATGTTGAACACTAAACTAATAGTAGCAATAATGTTGAACACTCCACAAAACTTTACTATGCACCAGACACTTTGCTAAAAGCTTCATCTATGTCTTTTCAAATCCTAACAATCTCATAATGTAGGTGTTAATAATAACCCATTCAGTAGATGCCCAGTGGTGGGTATTAAGGAGGGCACATATTGCCTGGAGCACTGGGTGTTATATGCAAACGACGAATCGTGGAACCGTATGCTGACTAACATAATGTGATTTTTAAAATTATTTAAAACACAGATGAGTAAAGTGAGACTTCAAGACATGCCCTTGTCCAACTTTATAAAGTTATGAATTGGAGGAGCTGGTGTACAACCCCAGAGTCTTACCAAGAGCCCAGGTTCTCAGCACAACCCAATGTTTATTCATCCTCTACCCATCCTTTATCTTGCTTATCCTTATTCCCCTGGCAACCCTGGGGAGTCCTCCGCTTTTACAGATGAGATAAGTGAGTCTCCCAGACATTACGTGATCTGAAGTGACCAGCTGGAGGTAGAATCAGAACAGAGCACTCTCTCTGGGTAACACTCTCGCCATGATGCCGTTCTGTGCAGGAGCGTACACTGGCAAAAGTCTCTGGGAGGCTCCTTGCCTTCAGAGCTGGTCTGTATAAGCCCTTCCGGTATGGAAGAGTCCAGAAAACTAGTCCATGCTGACCCTGCTTGGCCAACTCTGGAATGTGCCTTGTCAGTAGTAGCCTGGGAGGGGCATCCTGAGTGGATTTTGCTCCTCCTGGGTTTCCTGTGGAAGGTAAGGGTGTCAGAAGAGCTGTGTCATGACTGGAGGTTGACTATCAGCACAGATCAACCTCTTCTGTGGCTATTCTCAGGCTCAGTTTGGGCAGTGATGCGGAGCAGAGAGGGAGACCTTGGGCCTCACAGCCCCCCTCTAGGACTCTCATTTCCTAGAGAAGGCAAATCAGATGACAGCGATGGCTTCCCAGAAGATAAAACCCCACCACACTGGACTGACGAGTTCTAGAAGCCTGACTCTTCAGGGCTACCACTTCCAGCCTTCGGGGTGCAGATTCTCCTGCCAAAGATGGTGGCCCCGCTAGCCTCCCCGTACAGTCCACAGCAGGCCCACGGCCAGGCCACACTCAGCTCCGAGGTGGAGGACACAGGGACACTTCCCATGCGGATGCAGCGTCACTTAGGGTGCCTTCGGGAGTCAAGAGGAAGCTCAGGAGATCTGCATGGTCTCGTCAACACCCCTGCCTCCGTGTACACATCCCCACGGACACGTAAAGAGCGGCCAGGAGCACACGGGCTCCTGGCAAGACCCTACCTCCCTCTCCCCTGACCCAATGTGAAGCTCTGATTTTACATCACAAAATGCAGAGACCCAAACTGCCCCTGGGTTGGATACACTGGCAATTCCATGATGTGACAGACCCAGCTAGTTTCTCGGTGGTTCTCCCGGCTTTCCCATCATGCTTGCAACACAGCTGCCCTGCTCAAAGCACCACAACCTCACAGGACAACTTCCAAAGACGGGAAGGAGCGAGTCCTTACCCCCCAGCCTGCTCCTTTTGAAGGATGAGGAAAAGTTTCCCAGAAGCCCTCAGCAGTCTCATTGAGCAATTTGCATCACGTGATTGTTCCACCTCCTGTCACTGGCCCGCAGGAGAACGGGATGATGTGTTCCGTTACACCAATCAGCATTCAGCACCACCCGCCAAGCTGGAGAGCCGCGCGGAGCTGAACCGAGCCTGGATTCCGTTGGAAGAAGGGAGGCGGGAAGGAAATGACAGCTGGGGAGGGCTCAATTTCAAGTGCTGTAAATGAGTAACTCCAAACCCTTACATGTTTTGCCATATCACACTGTCCCCAGGGCAAATGCTTCTGCTAAGAACTTCCCCAAAGACCTCTCTTCTGAATGTCCTTCTCACAACATTGCTCCCCTTGCTAAGATGGCAGAACTGGATTGAAGGTGATTGATTCTCTGACAGAATTCCAGAAACTATTTTGATAATGGCACTAGACTCACCCAGAAGCCCTACCACAGGTCCCTCCCAGACCTTGATGCCTAGAACCCTCCTCTCTCCCACAGCCAATGCCATTTAGCAACCCTGTCCCTGCTGTTGGTCAGACAGAGCGAGGACAGAATCTCCGGAGGATGGATTTAAGCTCTTAACACTCAGAGTGGGGACCCCAGACACATGACATCAGCATCACCTGGGAGCTTGTTAGAAATGCAGAATCCCCAACTGATGAATGGATAAAGAAAATGTGATGTATATACAGTGGACTATTACTCAGCCATCAAAAAGAAATCTTGCCATTTGTAGTGACATAGATGGAGCTAGATCATATTATGCTAAGCAAAATAAGTCAGTCAGAGAATAACAAATAGCATATGATTTCACTCATGTGTGGAATTTAGGAAACAAAATAGATGAACATGTCGGAAGGGGAAAAAAGAGAGAGAAAGAGAGAGAAGGAGAAAGGGGGAGGCAAAACATAAGGAACTCCTAAGGATAGAGAACAAACTGAGGGTTGATGGAGGGAGGTGGGTGGGGGATGGGCTAAACAGATGATGTGTATTATGGAGGGCACCTGTTATGATGAGCACTGGGTATTATATGTAAGTGATAAATCACTAAATCCTAATCCTGAAACCAATATTACACTATATGTTAACTAACCAGAATTTAAATAAAAATTTGGAAGAAAAAGATTTTTAAAAAATTTTTAAATAGACGAAACACTTTTTAAAAAAAGAAATGCAAGATCCCAGGCCCCATCCTAGATTGACTGAGTCCAAATCTGTATTTTGACGAGATGCCCAGGGATCTCACCGGAGTGACAGATGCCTCAAGCCTTCTTTTGGGATACAGTTTGTGGTCGCCCAGGCTCCTAGCCTGACCCCTCCCACGTGCTTCACTTCTAGAGTGTGCCTTGCCTCCAAGAGAGTCCTACCTGCATTCCACTTTGATAACTGTATCCCTTGTTACTAGCATTCTTCCCTGTAACTGTTTTGGGAGGGGATCCCTGCCTACTGGCCCCAAGCTCTCACTGGGAACCCCAGTCTAAAATTTTGCAGTCTTGTCAGAAGAGAATGTATGATCCTGTAGGTCTATAGATTCCAGATAGATTCTGGAATTAGAAAGGCATGGGTTTGAATCCCGAATCCACTGTTTAACTTGAAGTAAACTGCAAACTCTCCAAGTCCTACCTGTGACATGAAAGCAAGAAACCTCCAAAGCAGGATTTTGAGGAGTATTTCATGGACCACAGAATAAAAAGCCATTGGCCCAAGATAGGTGTTCAATAAATGTTAGTTCTACTCCCATGCTCCTCCATAGATGGCTGTGTAAACCTGCAGACAAGCCTCTATGATCCTGACATCATGACTCAGTGATCGCTTCCCTAAATTTGTTAGGATACTCCAAGCTACGGGTAATAAAAGCCCTAATGGAAAGTGGCTTAGATGATGAGGAATTTATTATCTCACATAACAAGAAATCCAAAAAAACTCCAAGAGTGGTCAATTCAATGGTTCAATACCACCTTCAAGGCCCTACCTACCAAGGCCCTTTGCTTGCTTTCTATTCTGCTATCTTTAGCATGCCTTATAGGCCCAAGAAGGCTTCAGCACTTCCAGGCATCACATAACACATTCAGAGAAAAAAGAGTTTCCTACCATGTTTTTTTTTTCTTTTTCTTTTTAAGATTTCCAGAAAAACAAATAACCAACTTGCTCTCAGTCCCCTGGGCCAAGATTTGACCATACACCCATGACTGAACTGTTCACTGGTTAGACCAATCATTATCTCCTCCCTGGGGCTGAGAAAGGGCCCAGCATTTAATGAAGCACATAGTTTTTCTGAGCAAGGGGAAGGGGAAGCTTTTGGCAGATCAATCAACAGTGTCTGCCATACATCTGCTTCCCAGGGTGGGCCTTCCCACCACAGCCTAACTAAAGCATCACCCAAGCCAATGGCCACATTCTCAATATCCACCTGTAACACTGGTTCTCAAATTCATGTGCATCTTGGAATCGCTTGGTGAATTTTTTTGAAATACTGATGCCCGTTCTCCATCCTAGAGATTCTGAACCTGAGGATTATTTAAATCTCCTAAGATGAGCTGATGTCTGGGAACCACTTATCTATACCAGCATTTCTCAACTTTTAAGGTACATCAGAACTGCCCCTAGAGTTTCTGATTCGGGACATCTGGGGCGGGGCCTGAGGGTTTGCATTTCTAGTAAGTTCGCAGGGGATGCTGACGGTACTGATCCAGGGATCACAGCTGGAAAACCACTGGTCTAGATTAATGCTTTTTAAATTCAATGTACATATGACTCACTTGGAGAATCATGTTAAAATGTAGATGCAGGTGAAGGGGCCCAGGAGTTTCCTTTCCAACAAGATGCCAGGTGATGCTTGTAGCCCAAACTACACAGCACAGTGTAGAGCAAAGCTTAGCAAACCAGGGCCTGTGGGCCAAATCCAGGCCACTGCCTGTTTTTGTAAATAAAGTTTTATTAGAACACCATCTCATTCATTTATTTACACATAGGCTATGGCTGTTTTTTCAGCATCAGAGTTGAGTGGTTGCAATAGAGACCACATGGCCTGCAAAGCCAAAATATTTACTATCTGGTACTTTACCAAAAAAAGTTTGCAGAACCCTGATCTAGAATGACCACTGGTTTTCAAATTTGGCTGTACGTTGGGATCACCTGGAGACTTAAACGCTACTGATTCTACTCTTAGAGATTCTAATGTAACTGGTATGGGGTTCAGCCTGGGCATCCAGATTTTTCTAAACTTGCCAAATGGTTCCCCTGGGCATTTGAGAATTGCTGGTCTTCTGGATGTCCTCCCAGCCCCTGCAGCTGTGCCAGACCTTCCATCCAGTACACCCTTTACTTTAGCAGGGCTTTGCTTCCAGGCTTCTGGTTTATCAGCTGCTTTAATTAAACAAGACAGTCCAGGAGGTCCTGAGCCATGCCCCTCCTCAGGGGAGCATTCTGGAGGAGTTTCCACTCATTTGGATATGTGAGATTTGGCGCACACATTCGCAGTACATAAATGGACATCCCCATCCCTTCTTAGCTAAGCCTCATTTAGACTGAATTTGCTAAAAAGTCATCCGGCCCCCCCATCCCATTGAGAGAGACAATGGTGACATTGTCTCTGGACCATGGCATGAAGCCACATACCAGATGTGCCCCTGAAAAAAAACGTGGGACGTCCTTCTTGGAAGGAAGGAAAAGAATTACTGGCAACAGGAAGAGGGTTGTCAGGCCTCTGTTTCTAAATGCAGTGCACAGGCCCTTGGCCACAGACCCCCATTAAAGTCCACGGGAGTCCTCAGGTAAAACACTTGCAGAGTCCTTTAGAAAAGCTCAAAACTTGGCTTCAGAAGAGTTTATTTATTTATCTTATTTAAATTCCATTAACCAACATAAAGTATATCATCAGTTTCAGATGTAGTGTTCAATAATTTATCAGGTGCATTTAACACCCAGGGCTTAAAAAGTCATATGGGTGTGCTGGCAAATCAAAAATTAAAAACCATTCTTTCATGTCATTATGCATTTGTCCAAATCCATAAAACACCAGGAGTGAATCCGGATGTAAACCATGAACTTTGGGTGGGTACAGTGTGTGAGCTTCAGTGCTGTTGTCACAAATGTACCTCCTTGTTGGGGGAACGCTGGCAATGGGGGAGGTTAGGTGGGGGCAGGGGATGTATAGGAAATGTTTGTACCTTCCCCTAAAACTACTCTCATAAATAAATTAGTCCCACCCCTTCTGCACATACTCTTTAGCTTGGGGACTTCAAGATGTATTGGGTGGATATATATTATTTTATCTCAAGAACCACATTCCCCTTACTTTGGAGTCACAACTATCTCCAGGAGGACGTTTCAAGTCCACCAACCATGGGAGCTGCCACCTTCCTCAGCCTCTGTGCTGCTGGCCACGTGTGATGGGCTCAGGAAGAAGTCCTGATTCCATCTGGGCCAGCTTCCTGGGATAACAGGGCAGGGAAAATGAACCTCAGTCTTTCTCTCGTGGGGAGTATGAGCAACATGAGGAGAGGAATGTTGGCACATTTCCCAATATGGGGCAAAGCCAGTCTGGAAGAATG